>NC_071389.1:201467612-201811822 GCF_022682495.2 Desmodus rotundus | reverse complement strand
AGCCCGAGCGGCTGGACCAATGGGAGCGCGGTGTTCCTGGGCCCCCCGCCTCCAGGGTGGAGCGAGGCCGCGCAGGCGCGCGGCGTGGCCGGGCGGGCCGGCTGGCTGGGAAGATGGCGGCGGGAGCCCTGGCTGCCGCCGCGGAGCGGGCCCGGGGCGTTGGGAGTGCGCCGATCGGGGCCGGGGCCGGGCCATGAGCGCGCCGCCCTCGCGTCCCCGAGCCGCGGAGCCCGCCCGCGCCCCTCGCCATGGCGCGGCTCGCGGACTACTTCGTGCTGGTGGCGTTCGGGCCGCACCCGCGCGGTGAGTGCCGGGGACCGGCGAGGGTCGGTCGGGGCGAGCGGGCCGAAGCCGCCGGGCCAGCGTCACGGTCGTCTGGGGCTCCTGCCGCGCCACGTCCCGCTCCGGGGTCCGAGGCGGGCTGGGCTGTGAGACAGGGCAGGCCGCGCCTGCTCGCCGCACTCAGGGCAGAACCGCGTCAGGCGCACCCCAGGGTCGCTGGGGAGGTGGGAGGGCCGGGGCGGTCGGCCTCCTGGCTCTCCGTTGGGTGGGACGGGCTCACCGCTTTGGCCGACTGCCGGGTGGTTCTGCCTCCAGGGACGCGAAGCTCGCCTCTGACCCCGGTGCCTCCGGTCTCACGCGCAGGCCCGACGGCGGTGGGCCAGGTCCAGTAGGTTCCGTGGGTGCAGAAGAGGGCGCGGGGTTCAGAGCTCCTTCACGGAGAGGTGGCGTTTGAGCTGGGGCTGGAGGCTTTCAGGAGGAAATGTGGGGGGAGAGAGAAGGGTATTCCTGGCAGAGGGCCTACCGTCCAACGCTGGGGGCGGAGGGATCAGTGTGGCCACCCGGAGGACCGTGTCTGGGGTCAGCGCCCGTGTCCAAGGGCCCTTCTGGCCAGGGGGTGGGAGAAAACAGCCTGACAATGACATCAGCAACCGCCCTGGAGACAGCGGCCTGGTGAGCGAGCTGGGTGCCAGGCCCCGCACAGCCCTTTGTGCGCCGGAGCGCACTCCTCCTCCCAGCAGCCCACCGAGGCTCCCTCTGCGTCGCGGTCCACAGCGCAGGCTCAGAGCAGAGAGACCGAGTACCTGGTCTGAGCCCCACGAGAGGGGACGGCGCACCGAGGCTGACCCTGACCCCGGCCCTGCTGTGGGCCCTGTGTGCCTGTGCCGCCAGGGGTAGGGGGATGGCTGTGTGGTCAGGCTGGGTGACCCCTGAGCCTGAAGTCTGCCCTGCTTCCTGTCAGCCCAGCTGTCACTGTCACCACCCAGGACCCAGACTCTCTCCCCTCTGCCTGCTGGGCCCTGCACACTGCAGACCCTCCTCAGGGCCCTCTGCTGGGGACTTGCCCCTCCTCTGACCCCCACCCGGGCACACTCATGAGCGTGCCTGTCCCTCCAGAGGCGGAGTTCTTGTGGCAAGGACCAGTCTGCTCGCTACTGTCAGTGTCGCTCAGGCCCACAGGAGGGAACAAGGCCGGCTGCCAGGCTGCCCCCGTGTGAGGGCCCTGGGCTGGGTGCGCAGAGCAGGCTTGGAGGCTGATGATGCTGAGGGTGGTGTGGGGAGGGCCTGCGGAGGCAGAGGCTGGTGGGAGGCATGTTGACATGGGGCAGCAGGGGTGGGGGGTGGAGGGCAAGTGGGAGGGAGGCGAGAGGAGGCGTGGGTGGGCTCCATGGCAGGCTGGCTGTGACTGTGTGTGTTCATGCGGTGCACCCCAGGTGTGGGTGCCCTTTGGGCAGAACAGTGTCCACTGACCAGGAGTGGCGGGAAGGAGCACTGCTTTCCGCAGCTGGCCAGCCCCCAGCCTGAGGGCCTCTCTTGGCGGCCTCGTCCATCCCAGTGAGGAACAAGCCCACAGGCTGGGGCCCTGGCTGTAGGGCCAAGGGCAGAGCCAGCCGGTGGGGGAAGCCCGAAGCAGAGGAGTACTGCGTTAGTGGTCTCTGCTTTGCCACCTGATAGCCTGTGGCCCCGGGACAGTCCTTCGGCTCCCTGCTCCTCGGTGCCCTCATCTGGAGGTGGGACAAGTCACACAGACTCCCCCCCCCCGCCCCCCCAGCTGCCACAAGCGCCAGGTGGACACATGCGAAGCTATTTGCGCAGGAGGCTCTGGGCAGTGGAGGCGTCTCATCAATGGCCAACAGTGGGTGTGCAGACACCCCTAGGCTCAGACAGAAGGGCTGCCTCTGCAGGAGGCGGAGACCCGGGCAGGCCTAGCGTCTCAGGCAGCAGTGTGGTGTCTTTGGGGTTGGTGGAGGGGGTCTGGGGAGTGGTGGGTGACTTGTCCTTGGCCTGGACCTGGACATCCTGTCAGAGCAGCTGGATGCAGGGCCTGGGTGCTGAGTCCCGGAGCCTTGCCAGAGGAAGCATCCTGGTTCCTGGGTCACCCCCTGGCAGACCTCTCCAGGCAGAAGGGGAGGAGGGAGGGAGGGAGGGTGTTGGGTGGGGTCCCTTCTTTCATCCAAGAGGGTGCAGCCCTCTCCCCTGTGAGTGGGGGCACCTCCTTCACAAGAACACGGGCACCCTGGACCTGGCCTGGAAACATCTCAGGGGCCAGACAGACCACCTCCGTCCAGCTCCTGGCCTGGGAAGGCCTGACAGGGGTCAGCTGATTTAACACCGTGTGGCCAGTGCTGGGGTGTCTTTGGGAGTTGGAGATGTACTTGACCTGACCAGGTGATGAGTGAGTGTCTGCTAGGGAGCAGGAGCCGGACCCCTCCTGGTGCTGGGGGCACTCCCCTCACCCCAGCACATGAGAGGAAGACCCACCTCCCACCCCACATCCTGGCCTCTCTCAGTCCTGACTGCGCTGAGCTGGCCGCGTTCCTCTGCCCCATCACTCTCCCCACCCATGTTCCTGCCCTCCCTCTGGAGCAGGTTGGGGCTGTTTGGGGTGGCCTCAGTTGGTTCCCAGCCCCCACCTTGGGAGCAGCAGGGTCCAAGGGCTTGGGTCAGAGCTGGTCTGGTCTGACTGGGGGAGGCTGGGGAGCACCCCTGGCGAGGCTGCAGCCCCTGTGCGTGTGGCTGCGGTGGGGGAGGGAGCGGCAGTAGGCTCTAGCCTACCTTCTCTCTCTCTGCCCTGGCGAGCGCACCCTCCTCTGCCTCTGCCCACAGTGCTGCTGGCCCAGGCGGCCCCCAAGGCACTGGAGCCTGGCACCGGTGACGGGCGCTGCCAGCAGATGACAGAACGCACGCTCTGTGTTCCCCTGCCCCTCACGGGGCCTGCAGCCCACAGGGGACTGGCTGTGGGGATGTGGCTGCAACAGGAAGCTCTGGTCCCTGTCTGTGCCTCAGGGGACCTTAGTGCTCTTCCTCCTGGGCCCCCCAAAGAGGCCTGCTCTGTGGCCCAAGGCTGTGCTGGTCCTTGTGGGACAGCAGCGGCAGCAGCACAGGTCCCTCCACAGCCACAAGGGCTCCAGGGGGAGGGGGCCCTGGAGACGTGGCAGAACCCACCCCTGCCCCAGGATGCAGGCCCACAGCCAGGCCGCAGCCTGCTCCCCACGCGCAGAGCCGAGGTGTGGGCTGGGCTCTCAGAGAAGGGGCGGGAGTGGGCTCCTTCCAGTTCCAGAGAGGGCCTGCCGAGCCGGGGCGCCCCCAGGGCTCTGGAAGCTGCCCTGCAAGGCTGCCTGGGGAACCTGTTTGCTCATGGAGAGTGAGTGGGAGGACGGCTGCGTGGTCAGCTGTGCGGGTCCAGCAGGCTCTGAGGAGGCCGTGGCCTGTGCTGGGCACAGGCAGAGCCCCCACCTGGCCCAGGCGGCCAGCAGGTGCCCCAGGAATCACAGAGGGGTGCGCTGCAGGGAGGGGCCCGGGGCTCCCTGCAGGCCCCAGGCCTGCGCTGCACAGACAGCTGCCTAGAGGAGGGATGCTCTTTGGGCTGGACCTGAAGGTCAAGTCTGAGGTCCTCATGGCCCAGAGAGAAGCCTGGTAGGGGGATGCCCACTCGCCCTGCCCAGCCACTGACCCCCACAGGAAGCTGGGACACCTCAGGGAAAGTCTCCAGTTTTTTCTTTGGAGAGTGCAGCCTGCAAAGTGGGAGCTGATATTTCACATGATGAGTGGGGCGAGGTGTGGGGAGGGAAGCTGTGGACAGTGGCCATCTATTCTGTCCGCTTCCCTGGGGGGGGGGGGGCCGCGGAGAGCAGCCTTGTGAAGGCCACGGCCCACGGGCCTGGGGAGGAGGCCGCGAGGCAGACGCGGCTGTCCCCGTCTGCACGCACCGCTCTTCCTTCCTCTGCCTGCTGCCTCGTGGCAAGAGCTGGGTGAGCCCTGGGTGCCAGCCAGACCTGGGCCCAGCCGGTGGTTTGGGGCCCCACACAAGTCAGTCCCTGGGGGGGGGGGGGGGGGGCGGAGCCATGTCTCCTAGTGAGCCAGCCTGGGCCTGGCAAACATGGCCCTTGGGGGTGGGCTTGGAGGGACCCCAAGGGGCTTCGTCTTGGTGGGCTATGGACAGGTGTGTAGGTAGGTGTGGCACCGGCAGACACCTGTCCTTCTCCCCCACTTCTTGTCTGCCACCTCATCTCAGGGTGTCGGTGGGGGGAGGGGCAGGGAGCAGGAAGCTGAGGTTTTGTGAGTCACAGTCACGGCCTCTCACCCTTCTCCTGTCACCTCCAGCCAGGCAGGGACCTGCCTGCTGCTGACCTTGGTGGTGGTGCCTTCCGAGGGCGTTCTTTCTGCCACTCGGTGCCCTTCTCTCACCGGTCCACCCCTGCTCTCAGCTCAGCTCTCTGCTGCCTGGGCAGGGCCCTGTTGAAGCCAAGCAGAGGCAGGGTACCTGCAGGTCCTTCCGGTCGGGTGTGGGAGGTGAAGGTGGAGTTCACTGTGCCGCTCTGCTGGGGGGGAGTGGGGGTGGGGACAGGAGGGGAAGCACAGACTGGGGTCCGTTCTCCAAGAGCCCCAAGAAGCGAGCAGTTCCCCAATGTACCCGGTCCAGCCTCCTGGTTTGGCCTTTGGGAGTGAGCTAAGGCACGCCCAGGTGGTTCAGCCTTTCCTGGGAGTGGAGCCCTGGGCATGGGGTGGAGGGCGCAGATGAGATGGGGCTTAGTGGGCCCCAGGGGGACTCCCCAGTCACATGGGGAGCTAGCCGGCTGGGGAGGCTGTGTGCCCAGGGGCATGAGCAGGGACAGGGGCCTCCTGCCCAACTCCTCCCTGGCCCTGGTCTGTGGCCACAGCAGCCTGCACACCCCCTGCCCCTCAGCGCTTCTCGGAGCTGCTAGACCCCAGTGCTCCACAGGCACGCCTTCAGTGGGGGTCCTGTCTCTGAGGCAGTGGGGACATGCAGCATTTGGGGCTGTGGGCAGGGGATGTGTGTGAGACCCCGTACCTCTTGGGTGAGGCTGTGCTAGGGAGGGGGGCTGGGCACCTGTCAGGCCGGGGCATTGTGCGGCCTAGTACCTGAGCCGGGGGTTGGCTGTGGAACAGTCTGGAAGTACTGTTCTGTCGGAGGGGTGTGTGCTCTGCTGTCAGTCTGGTAGGTTCTAGCTGAGGGTGTCGATGTGGGGGGGCCAGGCCTAGGAGCAGGGAAGGACCCCAGTCCCACAGCCTGGCTTCTCTATGTGCCCTCTGGTGGCCTTGGGGTCTGTGGCTGCCTAGTGGCCTCTCACGGGACTGTTTTTCGGGAAATCACAGGTCTGGGAGCTGAGGCTGATCTGGTGCCAGTTAGGAGGGGCGTGGGGGACATTCCCCCTGGGGCTTCGAGGTCGTCCTCTGAGACCCTCGAGGCTCCTGTCTAAGTGGGCTGTGGGGAGCGGCAGGGCCTCTGACCACCTGCCCCTGTCCTCAGGGAGTGGGGAAGGCCAGGGCCAGATCCTGCAGCGCTTTCCGGAGAAGGACTGGGAGGACAACCCCTTCCCCCAGGGCATCGAGCTGGTGAGTGGGGTGCTGAGCCTGGGCTGCGGGGGGGCCAGGCCAGAGTCCTGCCTCCGCCCTGCAGGACTTCAAGGAACCCCCTGGGGCCAGGGAGCAGGGGCGCTGGCCTAGCTGACAGGGGACTGGGTGCCCCTATCACATCACCCCCCCTCACGGCAGGGACCGCGTCCTGTGCCACAGGGTCCTCACCCCACACAGGTGTTGCTCCCTGCTGTGGCGGGGGGTGGGGGGGTGGGCCAAGGGCAGGAGGCAAGGTGTGCCCAGGGTGGTCGCGGGGGAGGGCTGCCTGCTGTGCTGGCACCCGGTGCCCAGGCCATGGCTGGTGCGCACGCTGCATGGCAGGGCACAGAGGGGGCTGACCCCTGACCCTGGCCCCCCCCAGTTCTGTCAGCCCAGCGGGTGGCAGCTGTGTCCTGAGAGGAACCCACCGACCTTCTTTGTTGCTGTCCTCACTGACATCAACTCCGAGCGGCACTACTGTGCCTGTCTGACCTTCTGGGAGCCGGCGGAGCCCACGCAGGTCAGCACAGGGCCCGCGGTGTGGCTGAGCCCCTGGGTGTGTCTCCTTGTCTGCGGCTGGTCCTGGTGCCCGGCCCCGTGGAGCCCAGAGTTCCCGCAGGCGACACGTGTGTCCTCCCCCTGGGGTGTGCCTGAGAGCCGAGCGAACAGGCTTCTGTCCACAGGGGGCCGTGGGCACCGAGGGCTCTGCCCTGCGGGAAGAGGAGGCAGATGAGGGAGGCTCTGGGCACCTCTCGCCTACAGCGTCCGGCCCACCCGGCCCGCTGTTCGCTCCCAAGACTCTGGTGCTGGTGTCTCGGCTGGACCACGCGGACGTGTTCAGGGTGAGGCAGGAGGCCAGGGCGTGGGGCAGGACGGGGGTCCCCCGCCAGCTGCTGCCATTCCTGTCTGCGGTCCTTGCAGAACAGCCTGGGTCTCATCTACGCCATCCATGTGGAGGGCCTGAATGTGGGCCTGGAGAGCGTGGTCGGGAACCTGCTCACCTGCGTCATCCCCCTGGCGGGGGGCTCACAGGTGGGTCTTGGGGGCAGCTGCTGGCTGTGGGGGTGGGTCTGGTAGGCACCCTGAGTCCGGCCTGGGCTGAGCACGGCCCCATGCTTTGGACACGTGTGTCTCGGTGCTGCCATCAGCTGTCACCTCCTGGGCCCGGCCCGCTCGCCTTTGTGTGCTGCGTCTCGCCTGGCTCTGCCTGGCCCCTTTGGTGTCTCTGTCCTCTCGCCCGTCTCTGGTCATCGGTGTCGGCCTCTTTGTCTGTGCCCCTCTGTGCGGTGTGTCTAACTGTGTCTCTCTGCCCGTCTGTCCTGTGCAGCTGGACTCTGTTGAGGACGGAGTGGTACGGATTCTTTGTTCCTTCTGCCCACCCAGGCCCGTCCCCGCCCCAGGTCAGAGGCCCTGTGCTCTCTCTGCAGCACGGCTCAGGCCAGCAGAGGCCGGCGTGGCCTTGCCCTCCTGCCGTGCCTCTGTCCTGGCCAGTCCCACCTCGGGCCCTGTCGGTCCACCGGGCCTGAGGCTGCGGGGCTCTGGGCTGACGGGGGGTCTGGTCAGAGCCACTGAGCAGCGTTCTCTCTCTCCCACAGAGAACCATCTCTCTGGGGGCAGGTGACCGGCAGGTCATCCAGACCCCGCTCACGGAGTCCCTGCCCGTCAGCCGCTGCAGCGTGGCCCTGCTCTTCCGCCAGCTAGGTGAGCTCGGCCGTCCTGCCCTGCTGGGCCTCCCGTTCCTCCCCTGGCCTGGCAGTCAGAGGCTGAGGGGCCCCCATGGTGCGTGGGGTGGGGTGGGCCTGCAAGCCTGTCCTCTCCCTCCAGGCATCACCAATGTGCTGTCTTTGTTCTGTGCTGCCCTCACCGAGCACAAGGTGCTCTTCCTGTCCCGGAGCTACCAGCGCCTCTCAGACGCCTGCCGGGGACTCCTGGCGCTGCTGTTTCCTCTCCGATACAGGTGCCCACCCCCTGCCCTCTGCCCTGGTCCCTTTGCCCGGCCCCCTCTCTGTGGGGCCCACCACGCTGAGCCCTGGCCTGTTGCAGCTTCACCTACGTGCCCATCCTGCCGGCCCAGCTGCTGGAGGTCCTCAGCACACCCACGCCATTCATCATTGGTGTCAACGCGGCCTTCCAGGCAGAGACCCAAGAGCTGGTGAGGGTCTGTTTGTGTCTGCCTGACGCCCGGGACCTGCCAACCAGCCTGCGGGTCCCTGACCACGTGCTGCCTTTGGCCCACAGCTGGATGTGATTGTGGCTGATCTGGACGGAGGGACAGTGACCGTCCCTGAGTGTGTGCACGTCCCCCCGCTGCCGGAGCCGCTACAGAGTCAGACACACAGCGTCCTAAGCATGGTGAGGCGGGGCTGAGCCTTGGGGGACTGCGGCAGGGCCACGCAGAGCCCCGCACTGCCCTGCAGCTGACCACGCCCCTCCCTGCCGTTGCAGGTCCTGGACCCAGAGCTGGAGCTGGCGGACCTCGCCTTTCCGCCCCCCACAGCATCCACCTCCTCCCTGAAGATGCAGGTGGGGGTCACTGCAGCTCCCATCAGGGGCCTGGCCCTCCCTGTGCCCGCTCCTTAGGTCTGCTGCTGCTGATGGCCGGCGGTCCCAGGGCCGTGGGGCGTTGAGCTCCAAGGGTCCTGTGCAGGCGTGGCGTTCGCACTGTCTCAGGAGCATCCCTGGGCTCTGTGTGGAGGAAGGCTGGAGGGAAAGGAGGGTCTGAGGCGCCTGGGGAGGCCTGGGTGGGGCCAGCATGGGGTGTGGGTTCAGGGGGCGGAGCCCGGGGTGTGTGGAGGGTGAGGGCATTCACCGGCATTCATCACCGGCATCCCCTGGGCCCCAGGACAAGGAGTTGCGGGCCGTCTTTCTGCGGCTCTTCGCTCAGCTCCTGCAGGGCTACCGCTGGTGTCTGCACATGGTCCGCATCCACCCAGAGCCAGTCATCCGCTTTCACAAGGTGGGCGCTGGGGTGGGGCACAGCAGGGACGGGTGGGAGCCAGTGCCTGGGGGCTGACCTCCCCGTGCACCCCAGGCAGCCTTCCTGGGCCAGCGCGGGCTGGTGGAGGACGACTTCCTGATGAAGGTGCTGGAGGGCATGGCCTTCGCTGGCTTCGTGTCTGAGCGCGGGGTCCCCTACCGCCCTACGGACCTGTTCGATGAGGTGCGTCCTGGCCCCAGCTGGGAGGAGCCCCGCCCCCTGTTCCTGGCCAGTGGCTGACCCTGCCTCCTCCCCCAGCTGGTGGCCCACGAGGTGACACGGATGCGGGCGGATGAGAGCCACCCCCAGCGAGTCCTGCGTCATGTCAAGGAACTGGCGGAGCAGCTCTATAAGAACGTAGGGTGGTGGCCCGGGGTTGGGCTGGCCCAGGGAGGTCACGGTGCTGCCCTGGCCCTGGGCTGCTCACCCGCGCCTGCTGGTGTCCCCCCAGGAGAACCCATACCCCGCGGTGGCCATGCACAAAGTACAGAGGCCAGGAGAAGCCAGCCACCTGCGGCGGGCACCCCGGCCATTTCCCCGGCTGGACGAGGGCATGGTGCAATGGATTGTGGACCAGGCCACCGCCAAGATGCAGGGCGCACCCCCTGCTGTGAAGGCCGAGAGGAGGACCACCGTGCCCTCGGGACCCCCCATGAGTATGTGACGGGGCGGGGGTCCTGAGTGCAGCCCAGGGTGGGGGTGAGGTCGGAGGTGAGTGCATTCTCTCCCCCAGCCGCCATCCTGGAACGGAGCAGCGGGCTGTACTGCAACAGCGCCCGCCGGCTGGAGGTGGTTCGGAACTGCATCTCCTACGTGTTCGAGGGGAAGATGCTGGAGGCCAAGAAGGTGAGAGCTCCTGGGCCCCTCGTTCACCTGCCAGGGGCGGCCTTCAGGGTCATCGGTGTTTAGATGTGAGGCCCTTTGGGGTGTCCTTCCTGGTGAAGTTCGTTGGGGTGGCGTCGGTTAACGGCCGTGTCAGGCTCCAGCATGCGTGTCTCTGACACGCCCTGCGTGGGGGTTGCCCTGTGTGCCCAATGCCCCCGTCAGGCCCCTCCCATCAGCTCACATTCGGCTCCTGGCCCCCCCCCCCACACACACACACCCCATAAAGTTGTCTGTTGTTTGGCTTCTTCACCTCTTGTGAAGAGTGTTGGCCACACATGTTGTTTTTTAAAGAACTGAAGGGAAAGGGAAGCACCTACTGCCCTGCCCTCTGCAGCGCCCACGAACCGACAGCCGGTCGGAGCCCCCCCGAGCCCCACAGCTGTTCTCCAGCCCCTTCCGAGGGGCTGCGGGTCCCCACGTGTTGGGCCACAAACAGTAGGTTTCTGCTTGGACACTGAGGCCCCAGCTGGACTTGGGAGCGCTGGTGCTTGGGCCGCAGGCCTCCCTGCAGAGCTGTCCGTGCACTGGCTGTGCACACATTGGGGTGTCCTCCACACTCCCCCCAATACCGGGCCCCGCCTGGAGCGCTTCTGTGAGGGGCCCTCAGGCGTCTGGGCATACCCGGCCTGGACGCCTCCAGGTGTCCTGTGCTCAGAACCTGGGCTCTAGCCCCAGGTGGGCCCTGCTCCCTCCTCCGTGACTCTGCCAGGGCCCCCCCATGCATCCCTTGTGCCCCCGGGCACTGGTGATGGTCCTGTGTAGGCTCATGCCCTCAGCCCTGTGCCCCCCATTCCAGCTGCTCCCAGCTGTGCTGAGGGCCCTGAAGGGGCGTGCCGCCCGCCGCTGCCTGGTCCAGGAGCTACACCTGCATGTGCAGCAGAACCGGGCCGTCCTGGACCACCAGCAGTTCGACTTTGTCGTCCGCATGATGAACTGCTGCCTGCAGGTGAGGTGGAGGGCAGGGGCCCGCAGTGTGTCCAGCAGCACCAGTGGGTGGAGGCGGCCCTGTCTGTGGGTGGGGGTCCACTGGGCAGAACCCTTGTTGGGGGCGGGGGTGGGGTGTCCTGCCCGGCTCCTCTGAAGAGCCCTGGGCAACCTTGGGGAAGGTTCTGGAACTGTGGGGGGAGGGTTCTGACAGCGCCCGGCGCCCGCAGGACTGCACCTCCCTGGATGAGCACGGCATCGCGGCTGCGCTGCTACCCTTGGTCACAGCCTTCTGCCGGGTGAGTGCTGGGTGGCCCTGTGGGTCCCGGTCCCCGTCCCCTCCCCGTCCCCCGGCCCGGCCCCCACTGACAGCCACCTGCCTCTGCAGAAGCTGAGCCCGGGGGTGACGCAGTTCGCATACAGCTGTGTGCAGGAGCATGTGGTGTGGAGCACGCCCCAGTTCTGGGAGTCCATGTTCTACGGGGACGTGCAGGCCCACATCCGGGCCCTCTACCTGGAGCCGGCCGAGGACTGGGGCCCCTCCCAGGTGTGTGGGGACCCCCAGGCCCCAGGGGTGGGGGCAGGTCTCTTGCTGGCTCACCCTCAGCACTTTGGCAGGTCGGGGAGGCGCCAGCTCAGGACGAGCGCTCTGCCCTGGATGTGGCGTCTGAGCAGCGGCGTCTGTGGCCGACGCTGAGCCGGGAGAAGCAGCAGGAGCTGGTGCAGAAGGAGGAGAGCACGGTGTTCAGCCAGGCCATCCACTATGCCAACCGCATGAGCTACCTGCTGCTACCCCTGGACTCCAGCAAGAGCCGCCTGCTGCGCGAGCGCGCGGGGCTGGGCGACCCCGAGAGCGCCAGCAACAGCCTGGTCACCAGCAGGTGGGCGGGACTCCCAGGGCTGGGAGGGCCGGGGCTCGGGTGGGTGGGGCCTGTGCCCACTGCCCACGGTGCCCCTCCTGGCCCAGCATGGCAGGCAGCGTGGCGGAGAGCTACGACACAGAAAGCGGCTTCGAGGATGCGGAGACCTGTGACGTGGCCGGGGCTGTGGTCCGCTTCATCAACCGCTTCGTGGACAAGGTCTGCACAGAGAGTGGGGTCACCAGCGAGCACCTCAAGGGGCTGCATGTCATGGTGCCAGGTACACGGGTTCTGGGTGTGGAGATGCTCCCTGTGGTGGTGGGGGCGGGGCCCAGGGGTGAGGACTGCTGTCTGCCAGACATCGTCCAGATGCACATCGAGACCCTGGAGGCCGTGCACCGGGAGAGCAAGAGGCTGCCCCCCATCCAGAAGGTGCGTGGGGGCCCGGCAGGGCGGTGGTGCCAGGGTCTGGGCTGCGTCCTGAGGGGCTGCTCCCGTGTCTCCTGACCAGCCGAAACTTCTGCGGCCACGCCTGCTGCCCGGTGAGGAGTGTGTGCTGGACGGCCTGCGTGTCTACCTGCTCCCCGATGGGCGTGAGGAGGGCTCAGGGGGCAGCGGGGGTGGCCCTGCGCTGCTGCCGGCAGAGGGTGCCGTCTTCCTCACCACCTACCGGGTCATCTTCACGGGGATGCCCACCGACCCCCTGGGTAAGCAAGCCTTTGGACACTGTTCTGCCCCGGCCCCACACCAGGTGTCTGGGGGGAGTAGGAGTTTCCTTGCCTCTCCTTCCCCCTCGGGCTGCAGGGTCTCTGTGGGGCATAGGTCACTGATTCTCCTCCACCTGCCGGGGCCCCTTAGCTCTGGGACCCTGAGACTGGGACTGTCCCCTCTTGTTCCCCTGACTCTGTGCCGGACCCATTCTCAGTGGGGGAGCAGGTGGTGGTCCGCTCCTTCCCGGTGGCGGCACTGACCAAGGAGAAGCGCATCAGCGTGCAGACCCCCGTGGACCAGCTCCTGCAGGATGGGTTGCAGCTGCGCTCCTGCACATTCCAGGTGGGCCGGCGGGTGGGCGGGGCCAGATGGGGCGGGGAGAGCCCGCCTCAGGCGCTCCTAGACCCCCTGTGGGACTCTGCCCAGAGCGGGGACTCACACAGAAGAGGGACCAGGACAAAAGCGCGTGTTGCTCGGCTGCAGGCCACGCTGGTGGGCGCAGCCCTCGGCCCGGCGTGTCCGCAGTGGGAGGAGAGGCAGGGCTGCCCTTCTCAGCCACAGTGGGCCTGCCCCTGCCCCAGGGCCTGTTGGCCGCAGGTCCTTACGAGGAAAGCTTGCCACCCTGTGGTCCCGGCCAGGCCGGCCACTCAGCCCTCTGAGGCCGCTGGTCTGACGCAGCTGCTGCGAATGGCCTTTGACGAGGAGGTGGGGTCCGACGGCGCTGAGCTCTTCCGCAAGCAGCTGCACCGGCTGAGGTTCCCGCCGGACATCAGGGGCACCTTTGCCTTCACCCTGGGCTCTGCGCACACGCCCGGCCGGCCGCCCCGGGCTGCCAAGGACAAGGCCCCCTCCCTCAGGTGTGGTGCGGGCCCCAGGGCCAGGGAGCCCACCCCTCCTAGAAGCGCCGCGTGCTTGTCCCTAAGCCCGTTCTCACTCTGATCCTGTGCACCCAGGACCCTCTCCCGGAACCTCGTGAAGAACGCCAAGAAGACCATTGGGCGGCAGTACGTCACTCGGAAGAAGTACAGCCCCCCCAGCTGGGAGCACCGGGGCCAGCCACCCCCTGAGGACCAGGAGGACGAGATCTCAGGTGGGGGAACGGGCAGCCTGGGTGGTCTCAGCAAAGACCCCATGTGCAGGGCGTAGCCCTGGCACTCTGTGGGTGACGCCTCGTGTGCCTGGCCTGCCCAGTGTCGGAGGAGCTGGAGCCCAGCACGCTGACCCCGACCTCAGCCCTGAAGCCCTCTGACCGCATGACCATGAGCAGCCTGGTGGAGCGGGCGTGCTGCAGGGACTACCAGCGCCTCGGCCTGGGCACGCTGAGCAGCAGCCTGAGCCGCGCCAAGTCGGAGCCCTTCCGCATCTCTCCTGTCAACCGGATGTACGCCATCTGCCGTAGGTGAGTGCTGGCGCGGGGCCCCCCGCTGCCATTCCTGTGGCCTCTGGTCACAGCGCTGGGAGCGCCCTTGGCCTGTGGGTGCAGGAGGGTGCCTCTGGCCCATCCCCTGCGAGCTGCCTCACGCCCCGCCCCCCCCCCACCCCCCGCAGCTACCCGGGACTGCTGATCGTGCCGCAGAGCGTCCAGGACAACGCCCTACAGCGTGTCTCCCGCTGCTACCGCCAGAGCCGCTTCCCCGTGGTCTGCTGGCGCAGCGGGCGCTCCAAGGCCGTGCTGCTGCGCTCGGGGGGCCTGCACGGCAAGGGCGTCGTCGGCCTCTTCAAGGCCCAGAACACGCCTTCTCCAGGTACCTTCCCTCGTCCTCTCGCGTGCCTGGCACCCATGCCCCCGCCCGCACCTGCCGCAGCTCTGCCTCCCCCCCAGGCCAGTCCCAGGCTGACTCCAGCAGCCTGGAGCAGGAAAAGTACCTGCAGGCCGTGGTCAGCTCCATGCCCCGCTACGCCGACATGTCCGGACGCAACACCCTCAGCGGCTTCTCCTCGGCCCACCTGGGCAGCCATGGTGAGGGGTGCTCCAGGGCAGGAGGACTTTGCGGGGTTGTGGTGACATTTATGGAGGGCAGGCCGGTGGGGTTGGGGCACAGTGTCTGGGGTGTGAGACGAGGGGAGGGCCCAGCATGGGACCAGGTGAGCGCCCCGAGCCCCTGCCCTGACCACCCCTCTCCCACCCACCGAGCTCCTCACCCTCCCTGTCGTCCCGGGATGCAGCCCACAGACCCGTCTGGTCTCTGTCCCTCCTTCATCCTCCCTCTCAGGCCCCCGCCCATCTGGCCCATCTGACCTCATCTGACCTGGCCCCTTAGGCCATGTCTGCACTGGTCTCCTCTCCCTGTCCCCACCATGGGCCCCTTAATGCCCAATGCACCCACTGTCCCCAGGTGGGGCTGTACTGTAGCCCTCTCCTTGCCTCTGTCCACACCTGGCCCTGCCTGTGAGCCTGTACCTCTCCCGATGGCTCCCGGTCCTGCACGGGGGGTCCCATCGTCCTGGTGTACAGAGAGGGCTCCAGGCCCGAGGTCCGGGTGAGGGCCCAGGGGCCGTCAGCTCACCCGCCCCGTGCCACAGGGATGCTGGGTGCTGGGCGATCCCAGAGCACATGCTGCTCTCCACGGTGGGGGCGAGGGGGGGTGCTGTAGAGGGTGGTCTGGCCTCCTGGGCCACAGGTGGAAACCTGCTGGGGAAGTGAGCCAGGTGGTTGCTGGGTGTGGGGAGGGTCTCAGACAGGAGAACGGTGCACAGGGCCTCACTCTGTGATGAGGGACAAGGGGCCTCCTCCGGGGTCTCACTCCAAGGCAGTTCTTCCCACCTGATCCCATCTGACCCCCACCTCCCAGTCCCTGCTCCCAGATCCTCATGGATGCCTGGGCTCTGTGCAGCTCACCCTGTTGGCCTGTCACATGCTGGGGCTCCTGGAGGGTTGTCCTCACACTGGTGACCCCAGCCATCATCCAGCCCCCACTGGTCCCCGGGGCCTGGCGGGCTCCAGCAGTGCTGAGAGCCTTGTCTCCACCCTGCAGGTGTCAGGTCAGGGGAGCCGCCCTCGCTGGCCCGGCTGCCACCCCCACTGGCCTGGCTGCCACCCCAACCCAGCCCCAGTGCACCCCTGCACCCCTCAGCCTGTTGCTCCGCCGACAGGGTGACAGTGTCCACCCGGGGCTTTGGTGGGGGTGACTGTTGGCTCTACACCTTCAGCTGGCCTGGCCATTGTGGCTCACGCAGGTGCCACACCCAGGCCCCGCCCCCTGAGGCAGATGCCATGCACAGGTCACTTCTCGGTTAGGCCTTCCTACCTAGTCCCCTGGGTCCTGCCCTCATGCTTACCCACAATTGTCTCTGCAGTTGACTTGCTGGGGTGACAGGGCCCTGGGGGCTGCTGGCTTCACCTGCAGGCCAAGCCCTCTAGAAGCCCAATGATGCCGAGTCTTCCCACTGCCCACCCTGGGCCCCGCATCTGCGGGCCTCCCTGCTGCCAGCACCCTCAGCCTGGCCCAGGCCCCATACACCTTCCTATGGCGGAGGGGCTCCAGAGCTCATGGGGGCCTCGCTGTCCTGGTGAGCCTGGAGGGCCCCACACGCCCCACGCCTGCCCCATGCACGGCGCTCACTCTGCTGTCGCAACCACTTCTCGGGGCCCCATGCTGCCGTCTGTCTCACCCTGGGCCATGGTCCCTCGTGGGTTCAGCCTCCTGGGACAGCCAGGCTGACGGCTGCCCTGCTAGGGGCCCAGACCTCGCTCCCCCGCTCCTCCGCCAGGAGTGTCACTCTCCAATTCAGTGGCTTCAGTTTTCTAGATGTCGGAGTCCCCTTGCAGTGTGATCTGTGGTTCCGCTGTCTCGCTCCATCCACCCCACTAGAGGTTCTGAGTGGTGCCCACCCTGAAGGGCCTTCTGTCCCCTGTACCCGTCCCTCTTGTCACCTGGACGTCTCTTGACTGTCCACAGAGCTCAGTGGTGCCACCTCCCGCCATCCCCCAAGCTCAGCGGCACACAGGTCCCAGCCCAGGCTCTGCCTGCGTCACAGGGACACGCTGGCTGTGTCCTTGTTGGGGGTGGCCTTGCCTCCTGCCCCCAGGGTGGAGGGGCTGGTGCGGTGCTTGTCCGTGGAGACTGCTTTGGCGGGCAGGGGAGAGGCGTCCCTGCTGCCTCTCCACAGAGACAGGCCACTTCTCGCAACCACTTGTGAGAAGTCCTTGACCGCACCTCTCTCTCCGGTTGTGGGCTGGGAGCTCCCAGGACCTGGGCCTCCCCTGCCACTCTGCCTGGGTTGAAGCCACATGGGGCCATAGAGTCTGCGGGCCCAGGCCCGGGTCACAGAGGAGGTGTTTGCAGGAAAGCCCAGGGCTCCTGCTTCCTTTGAACCCTTCTACCCACCTCCAGCCCTCCACTTTATGGCCAGACCCCCAGGGGCCAAGATGGCATTAGTGCTGACCCCTGGGGGCCCCCGGGGCTTGGGGGGAACCCAGCCCTGCACCTGGCCCTTTGGGCCACAGGACCCCCATTCTGGGCACAAACGCGGGCCTGGGCTAGGCCTGAGCCTCCTCTCTGCTGTGCCTCCAGTGCCCAGCCCCCGAGCCAGGGTCACCACGCTGTCCAACCCCATGGCGGCCTCGGCCTCCAGACGGACTGCGCCCCGAGGTACCGTACTGGCCACGTGGGCTGGCTCCCCCACACCTGGCACAGATGCCCCCGTGTGACTGAGTCGTCGTGGGCACTAACGTCCCCCCACACCTGCACTAACGGTCCCCCACCACCCTGGGCACTAACTCCCTGACACCAAGTCCTGCCCCCCCCAACATGAATGCAGGCATAGCCTGGCCCCCAGGTAAGTGGTGCCTGGGCCTAGCTCGTGTGCTCACCTGTGGTCTCTGTGCAGGTAAATGGGGCAGTGTCCGGGCCGGCGGGCGCAGCGGTGGGCTCGGCGGTGACGTGGGCTCTCGGCTAGCAGGCAGGGACACGCTGGCACCCCCCCAGGCCAACGGGGCTCCCCCCGACCCGGGCTTTCTGCGGCCCCAGCGTGCAGCCCTCTACATCATTGGGGACAAGGCCCAGCTCAAGGTGACTGGGGGAGGGGCTCAGGGCCGGGCGGGCACCTGGGCCAGCACACAGCTCACCATCAGGCCTCCTCCAGGGTGTGCGGCCGGACCCCCTGCAGCAGTGGGAGCTGGTGCCCATCGAGGTGTTTGAAGCACGGCAGGTGAAGACCAGCTTCAAGAAGCTGCTAAAGGCGTGTGTCCCAGGCTGTCCCGCCACTGAGCCCAGCCCAGCCTCCTTCCTGCGCTCGCTGGAGGACTCAGAGTGGCTGACCCAGGTCTCTGCCTTTCCTCTCCCCGCCCCCACTGCAGCCGAGGGCCACGTGGGGTGGGTGTGATGCTTCCTCTCGCCTGTTGCTGTGGGGGCAGATGGGGTCTGGGCTCACTTACCACAGGATACTGTGGGCCCTGGGAGGGGTTGGTGGCCACTCCCCACCTGGCTCGGGGCCACTGCTGTCCTCTGGGGGTGGCTGAGCATCCCCAGGACAGGTGGCCCTGCAGTCCTGGGGGGCTTCGGAGGGCGGGAGGCAGCAGTGGTCAGTTTCCATCAGCACGGCACCCCCTCTCCAGCTGCCCCTGGGTCCAGTGCCCACGTGGCCATCACTCCTGTGGGACTGGTCAGGGCTGGGGCCTGAGGGCTGCTGGTTGGTCCTGCAGATACATAAGCTGCTGCAGGTGTCAGTGCTGGTGGTGGAGCTCCTGGACTCGGGCTCCTCCGTCCTGGTGAGCCTAGAGGACGGCTGGGACATCACCACCCAGGTGCGTAGCAGACCCTGGGCTGGGTGGGCCAGGGTGCCCTGGGAGCCCTCCTGAGAGCTGGTGGTGCTGGCAGGTGGTGTCCCTGGTGCAGCTGCTCTCGGACCCCTTCTACCGCACGCTGGACGGCTTCCGCCTGCTGGTCGAGAAGGAGTGGCTGTCCTTCGGCCACCGCTTCAGCCACCGTGGGGCCCACACGTTGGCCGGGCAGAGCAGCGGCTTCACGCCCGTGTTCCTGCAGTTCCTGGACTGCGTGCACCAGGTGAGCAGGTGGCGTGGCAGGAGGGCTGAGCCCGGGGGCCTGGTCAGACAGGCAGGCTTCTGACTCCTGACCCCGCACAGGTCCATCTACAGTTCCCCATGGAGTTTGAGTTCAGCCCTTTCTACCTCAAGTTTCTCGGCTACCACCACGTGTCCCGCCGCTTCCGGACTTTCCTGCTGGACTCGGATTACGAGCGCATTGAGCTGGGTAGGGTGCAGGTGGCAGTGGGGGACCGGTGCTCGCAGGCTGGTGGGCAGGGCTCACCGCTGACCCCTGCAGGACTGCTGTACGAGGAGAAGGGGGAGCGCAGGGGCCCGCAGCCCTGCAGGTCAGTGTGGGAGTACGTGGACAGGCTGAGCAAGCGGACGCCGGCGTTCTACAACTACATGTACGCGCCTGAGGACGCGGAGGTGAGCGGGGCGGGGCCAGGGTGGGCCAGCGGGCCCTCCCCAGCCCAGCCGCTCACGCCACTCCCGCCCCCAGGTCCTGCGGCCCTACAGCAACGTGTCCAACCTGAGGATATGGGACTTCTACACTGAGGAAGCGTTGTCGGAGGGCCCCCCCTACGACTGGGAACTGGCTCAGGGGCCGCCAGAGCCCCTGGAGGAGGAGCGGCCAGACGGGGGCGCCCCCCAGAGCAGGCGCCGCGTGGTGTGGCCCTGCTACGACAACCGCCCCCGGGTCCAGCCCGACGCCATCTCACGTCTGCTGGAGGTGCGTGTGGCCCGCGGACGCTGCATGCGCCCGTGTTTGCGTGTGCGCCTGGCAGACCAGTGGCCCTGCCCTTTGCCCACCTGCGAACTGACCGCCAGCCTGTGGCGGCCACGGCTCCCTGGGGCTGCTGTCAGGACCCGCAGGGTGCTCTGGGCAGGTGCACACCCCCACCACCTGTGAGATCAGCCCTGCGAGGGACACGGTTTTCTCAGGTCTGTGGTGGCTCCAGCCCCCGCTTCCTCACCCCAGGGACATGAGCAGTGGCACTTCCTGTCCACCTGCCTTGTGTCCCCTTCAGAGAGAAACGTGCCTGTGGGCCTAGAGGCTTGGGGTGGACTTTGGGCCTCTCCTCTTCGGAGGTCCTACCTCCTCTGCCTCAGGAGCCAGGATGCATTGGGGCGGACGCCCTGGGAAGTCGCCCTGTGAGCTGGGGAAGAGGCTGTGGTGAGACAGGGCAGCCGTCCGGCAGCCAGAACTCCCTGCCGTGGCTGAGCGGTCAGGCGGCCACAGGAGGGTTGGCACTGCCCCTGTGGACTGTGTGGCTGTGGGGGAGCACCTAAGCCTCTTGGAGCTTCTGTTTTCTTGTGGGGAAGAGTAGAGATGCTAATTCCTGCGTCCTGGCCTGAAGGCACTGTCAGTAGGAGCTTGGGGAAGCACAGGGTCGCAGTGCTGTGATGAGGCCACCCCCAAGTTCACAGAAGAGACTCAGGCAGCACTCAACGGCACGGGGTCTGGCGTGAACCGTGCCACCAACTTTTTTGTGACCAACACCGTGGGGCACGTTGCCCGGGCTCTGGTCTGTCTCTGCCCTGAAGATGAGTTTCTTGTGCTCCGAATGTGGTTGGGTCTCCTCATCTGTTCTGACGGTTTCCGTCTCTCAGTGGGATTTTTAGTCCCTTTACACTTAATGATTAACGTGGTCTGGTTAGAATCTAGCTTGTTTGTATTCTGTTTACTTACTTTTTGCTCCTTTCTTTTTCCCTAGCAGTTGAGAATTTTTTAGTGTTCCCTGTTCCCTGCTCCGTTAGGCTTTTGGGCTGTGCCTCTTCGCGTTGTTCCGCGTGGCTCTGAGAGACCACAGCCGTCTTCCCTTATCCGTCCACGGTCTCAGTTACCTGTGATCGACCACGGTCCAAAAATGTTAAATGAAAGATTCCGCGATGCCTCTTAAGTTTAAGTTGCACATTTTTCCGAGTCGTGCGATGAAATCTCGCACCACCGTGCTCCACCCAGCCTAGGCTGTGAACCCTCTCTGAGTCCAGCGTCTGCGCTGTAGGCGCCCCCACCTGTGAGCCAGCTCGCCGTCCTCTTGGCCATCAGACCGCCTGTCGAGGTGTCGCGGAGCTTGTGCAGTGCTCTGTGTCACCAAGTCACAGCCCGGAGCCGGTCACGGACCTTTCACCGCAGCGCAGTGTGCTTTGTTACAGGCCGTCCCTGGCAGCCCGTTCCTGTGCCCCGTTTATAAATTAAACCCCATCGCGGGCGTGAGTGAACAGGACACATAGCACAGCACGCGTGTTCAGTGCTGTTCACAGTTTCAGGCGTCTGCAGGGGGCTTGGGACGTGTCTCTGGAAAAGGGGGCGGCTGAACAGTCTCCGTCTGTCTTGAGTTTCGTGTGCCGCCTTCCAGACGGTGTCCCCCCACCGTCCTTGTCTCTGTCACAGTTCACGTCCACCGCTGATATAAACACGCACGTGTTGTGCTCACGTAGGGAACCTGGTTTTAACCAGATGAGGGAGCCCAGGGAGCAGCCTTCTGCCTTCACCGTTTCCAGTGGCCTTTCCGCTCTCAGCGTGGCTCGGACCTAGGACCTTTGCCCTCCGTGTGTCTCGTAGTGCAGGCCTGCCGGAGACCTGTCCTCGCTGCTGTTTACCTGAAGATGTCTGCAGTGCACCTTCGTTTAATAGAGGTGTTTTCTGGAGGTGCAGAAGTGCAGGTTGACAGCTCTTGACACTTGGTGTGGCTGTGACGGTTTCTCACTCGAAGTCGGTGCTCGTTCGCATGCTTGTCCACGGCGCAGAACGGCGCCCTTTTCCTCTTGCTGTGGCCGAGGTCTTCTCTGCGCCACGCCGTGGTTTCGGCGGTCTGACCCTCACCCGGCTTTTCTCTGTGTTCCTTCTCTGCGAGCTCTTTCAGTGTCTTCAATCTACGGCCATAGTTTTCCACTTGAGGCTACTCTCTCTTTTAGAAGTTTTTTCTGCACAATCCCCTGGGCCTTCATTGTCCCATAGGTCCCCCAGGCCATTTGCTCCCTCCTCTCTGCAGTTTGTTTTGGATGATTTCTATGAGCTTGTCATCAGCTTCCCTTCTCCCGCTTATGGTCATGTGCTCCTAAGCCTATCTAATGGGTTTTTCATTTTAGATGTTTTTCAGCTCCAGGATTTCCATTGGATTCTTTTTATAATAGTTACAGACTGTGGAGAGCCCCCCCCCCCCCGTGTTCAACCATTGTGTCCATCTTTTCCTTGAAGTCTTAAACTTACACATTGTAACTTCTCTACTTCCTGTATGGTAATTACAATACCGACTCATTTCTGGGTCTGTTTAACTTTTCCCCTAAGTGCGGAGCTCGTTTCCCTTTTTGCTGGTCTAGTAATTTTTTACAAGCCAGACGCTGTGGGCTCTACTTGCTGAGCATCAGGACTGAGCCGACTCCCTTTGGGGAGTCGGGAGTCAGGAGTTTCGAGTCACACACAGTCTTGCGGGCCGATAACGAACTCGTGTGTCAGCTGGGTCTTTTCTGGGGCATGTCTCGGCTTTGTTTGCGCAGCTGTAGAGATGGCACTCCTCTCAGCTCCTGGGGCCCCGCCCCACTCCAAAGGCACGGCCTGGCCAGAGTTTCCCCGGTGGGTTCGGTGTGTTTGGCCAGGAACCGCACTCTGCTGTCTGGTATCCCCTTGCTTCCCTGCAGTGAGGACCCTCCAGAATGTGGATTTGGCTTACAGCTTCTCAGTAGCTGCTCAGGCTGTGTCACATCTTGCCTGGCACGTGGCACTTTGATTTGGCCAAACGCTCAGGCGGCCTCAGTGCAGACCTTTCGAGCTGTGCCGGTCCCTCCACTCGGACGTTGCCCTGCAGGTCTGTGCGTGTGGCCACCCTGCAGTGCTCTGCTCGGGCTCTGCCTCCCCACGCTGTGGCCGTGGCCCTGAGGTCACCCTGCCTCAGGGTCTTGGTCACGGCTGTTCATGGTGAGCTAGTCAGGACTGCCCACAGTCATGGCCAAGGTGGAAGTCCAGCCGTTTTTGTGTCCACGTTGGCCAGCATTTCCATTGTCCCATTTTTGAAGACAGCGTGTCTTTTTTCTGGTAGGTTTGGGGATTTTTCTTTGGTATTTCAGCCATTTTTCTCTGATAACGCTGTTCGGGGTTTGTAGTCCTTTCAATTATGTTGTGTGATGCCTCCTGTTAGTCTGGTGAAACTTGCAACTGTTGTCCCCAAATGCTGGGTTTGTGCCCCCCCCCCATCCTGCCTCCTCCTGCCCTCGGGTACGCACGTAGACGGTTCCTCGCAGTCTGGGTGTCCGTGGTTTCCTTCCTTTTGTCTTTCCGTGTTCTGGGCTGCATGTCTTCTTCCAAGCGGTGTTCACTGCTTCTCCCCCAGGAGCTGCAGCGGCTGGAGGCAGAGCTGGGCCGGCCCCCTGAGCGCTGGAAGGACACCTGGGATCGGGTGAAGGCCGCGCAGCGCCTCGAAGGCCGGCTAGATGGACGTGTGAGTGGGAGTGTGTGTGGGAAGGGTGCTGGGAGGGCTTGCGGCCAGATCGAAGTGGAGCTGCCTGGCCAACACAGGCCCCATCTCCGGCCCCCAGGGCGCCCCCAGCTCCCTGCTGGTGTCCAGTGTGCCGCACCACCGCCGCTCGCTGGGTGTGTACCTGCAGGAGGGACCTGTGGGCTCCACCCTGAGCCTCAGCCTGGACAGCGACCAGAGCAGTGGCTCGACCACATCTGGCTCCCGCCAGGCCGCCCGCCGCAGCACCAGCACGCTGTACAGCCAGTTCCAGACCGCTGAGAGTGAAAACAGGTGCGAGGGCTGTCCGTGCGCTGCAGGCGCTGCTGCGTGGGCGGCTCTAGGATGGGAGGCCGGGGCCTCTGGGAGCTTCTGGTCGTTCTCAGGTGGCCTGAGCGTAAGCTCACAGTTGCTGGGGAGCAGTGGGTGGGCTTGGAAGGGCTTGGGGTGTAGAACCAGTGACCACAGCCAGGCTGTGGTGGCAGCAGACCAGGGGGACGGGCTGCGGGTACTGTGAGGGCAGGTAAGGTACCAGGTGAGGTTGAAGTAGGATCTCAGTGAGGCCAGGGCCTGGCAGGCTGCACCCCACCCCCAGGGCCTGCTGTGTGCTCCTCCTCGTCTACAGCATCTGACCTGCAGGTGGGGGCTGCCTCTCTGACACCCCGAGGCTCTGATGTGGGATCCCGTGTCTGTTGCGTGAAGGCTGTGGGGGGCCTTCTCCACTCCTTCTGGTTACATCCCTAGGGCTTCTTCAGGGCCCCCGCCCAGTGCCCCAGTCTTGGGTCAGTTTGGGGCCAGGGCCCGTGGTCTTGCTGCCCTGCTGGGCCTGTGTGGGGCAAAGGCAGGGGCTGGGGTTTGGGCTTGCTGGGCCCCGATGGCCAGCCCTGCCCTGCCTCTGCCGCAAACGCAGATCCTACGAGGGTACCCTCTACAAGAAAGGGGCCTTCATGAAACCCTGGAAGGCTCGCTGGTTCGTGCTGGACAAGACCAAGCACCAGGTAAGTGGTCAGTGGGCACAGGGTGGGCAGGGCTGGGGGACCCTGCCCTGACACCCCGTCCCCTCAGCTGCGCTACTACGACCACCGCGTGGACACGGAGTGCAAGGGCATCATCGACCTGGCAGAGGTGGAGGCTGTGGCGCCTGGCACACCCACCATGGGTGCCCCCAAGACCGTGGATGAGAAGGCCTTCTTTGATGTGAGCTGTGGCCGGGGGTGGGGGGGGGGGCGGTGGGGGGGGGCTCCACAGATGGAGCCATGGAGTCAGCCACCCGCCCTCCGCAGGTGAAGACGACACGTCGTGTTTACAACTTCTGTGCCCAGGACGTGCCGTCGGCCCAGCAGTGGGTGGACCAGATCCAGAGCTGCCTGTCAGATGCCTGAGCCTGGCCCTGCACAGCTGCTCTGCGTCCTTACAGACCACTAGGGTGGGCAGGGCCCCCCCGGCCATGTTTACAGCCCCCGCCCTCGACAGTATTGCGGCCCCGCTCCCAAACTCACGTGTACAGCCCCTGCCCACCCCGCCCGCCGGCCAGCTCTAACTTATTTCAGAGTCCTGGCTGAGCGCCGGCCGGGCGGCACCATGGTACAGCCCTCTCAGTGGGCCTGTAAATAGCCCAGCCCCGGCTGCGTGGTGGCCCCGGCCGGCCCGCAGGCAACCTGTTCCTACAACCAGAGTCTATAAAGAGAACTAACTATGTGCCACACGCCTGCGTCTCCTCGGCCCACCCGCCACCCATTGTCCGGGACCCAGGTCCACCGAGTGCCGAGTGCTGGTGGCTGGTCATCCACGGACGGCCCTGGGGGGTCCCTGCTGGGGTGGTCTTGGGGCCAGCGTAGCCTGAGACAAAGACTTCCCTTCCTGCCAGAGCAGTGCCCGGTGTGGTGAGGAGGGATAGTTTCCCGAAGGGGAGGTGGTGCTGGTGCCTCAGGTAGTTCCGGAGTCTGTGCAGAGGCCCGGCTGGGTGGGGGTGGCTGGAGGATGGGGTCGTGGAGACACGCTGGTCTCTGGTCAGATGGGATAGAGACACCGAGGAGGGTGGGCTGGGAATCAAGGTGCTTGAGGGGGTGGGGAAAGAAGGTTTGCATGTGGAGGGCGGGCACAGTCCTGTGCGGCAGGCGTGGCAGGCTGTTACCTGAGGCCTCTGTCCTAAGTAGTCTGTTCCACGTGCCCTCCCCCTCCCAGCATGTCTTGGGGATAATGGGCTCCTGCCCCACCACACCCAGGGCCTCGTGTAGGGTGGGCGGCACAGAGACAGCACCTGTCAAGTGGAAGGTAAGCAGCAGGTGTGGACACAGGTGCAGGTGGGGCCTCTGCCAGAGTGGGGGGTCCTCAGCTGGCCATGAGAAGGGCACCCAGGTTCCCTGTAGGTCCCGTGGACAGCAGTGGGACTGAGGTCCCCAAACCTGGGAAACCCACAAGTCTGGATCTGGGGATCATGGGGTTGTTGGGGGGGGGCGGCTAGGTAATGAGGCCAGAAGTCACCAAAGCAGGGGGTGCCTGGGGCAAGGTCCCCGAAGCACTAGGGCTTCCTGGGAGGCCCTCCCCTGGGGCCCTGAGTAGCCACACTCCCCCCTCCAGGCAGAGCACAGGAAGAGAAAGCTCATCATGTGCTCAGGGCAGCAGATGCCCCCGCCCCTGCTGGCCAGGTGCTTGCCGCTTAGCAATACACAGGTTTGTCGGTAAGAGTAACACAGCTTTATTGGGAGCTGGGGTTTCAGGTGCCCTGTCAGATCAGAATGTTAAAAATGAACATCACACAACCCTGCAGGCCTGCCAGGGTGATGGCCCTGCCCAGGACAGGTGCAGCCCCCGCCCGCTCCTGCACGCCCGCGGCCAGCTCCTACCAGGTGCCCAATCGCCCCAGAGCGCCTGGGCCGGCACACCCCTGCCAGGCCGAGAGGATTTTTTAAGGCAGTCAAATTTTGCATCCTGGCTCCAAGACCAGCTCCCATGGCCACTGGGCAGCTAACACCCTATGTGGCCAGCCCAGCTCTGGACAAACATTCGTCCCAAGACAGGGGGCCCCTTCACCGCAGCTGGATACAAAGTGCAAACACGGCTCTTTCTGCGTTGGTTAAAAAGTCAGTAAAAACCAGCTGGCAGCCTGTGGTGTCCGCCCGGCACGCCCTCAGTCCTCATGGCACCTCAGGGCCACGGCCCTGGCTCTGGCGGGCGGAGCGCACGCCTGAAGCCTTATTGCTGTGCGTGGGGTCTGGCAGGCAGGAGTGACGCAAGCTGGGCCGTCCAACTGGGTCCCACTGCCAGCTTTACCAATGCAGCATTTATTTTAAAATTAAATTAAATTAAAAAAGACAAATTGCATCACCAGGTAGGTTTTGATTAAGGGCGCCGTGGCTGGGTGGCAGCATCACACGGGGCCGTTGGAGGTGGCTCCTGTGGGTGGTGGTGCATCTACCTTCCTGCAGGAAGAGGGGCAGGGTTGGGGTACAAGGGTCCCTGTCCAGACCCCTTTCCCTGGCCCGACCTGCTCACCTGTCCTTTGTCACTGTCCCCAGAACGGCCACTGTAGAGATGGCTGGGCTGGCTGTGGCTGCAGTGATGACAGCCACCATGGGCCCTGGGGGGACTGTTGCGGTGGCTACCTCCGGAGGCACAGCCCCAGCCAGGGTAGAGGTGGCTTCAACAGGTGCAGGGGAGGTGGGACCTGGCAGCGTGCTGGTTGCCCTGTGTGGTAGGCATGGGCTCAGCTGCCTGGACTGTCCCGAGGTCCCCACGGCTGCAGGCATGCTCCCCATTGCTGTGAATGGCGTGGGCCCTGCCACCCTGACAGCCCTCACACGTGTCTGCCCAGATGCTCCCTCCCAGCCCAGGGCTCCGCAGCCTGGCTCACACCTGGCCAGTACTTGCTTCCCCTGAGTGTGCCAACTCCAGCTGCACAAGGACCCCTGGGAGCCTGTGAGGGCAGGGTCAAGGGAGGGTCCTCAGGGGCCTTGTGGTGGGGGCCGCGCCAGGCGCAGCCGGGCAACATAAGAAACAGACACACTGAAGCTTGCAGACCACTGGGCTCAGGAAGGCCAAGCCCACAGCGGCCAGAGTGGGCAGGATGAGACCCGTGGGGACCACCCCGTGGAATCAGGCTGTCTGCTTTCAGAATGACATAATGCACTTTTCAGAGAACAGTTGGTTTTTAAGAGATGAGAGATTAGGAAGAAGTTTAAGAATTGTATGATTCTTTAAGGAAACCCAGGGCGGGGTCTGAAGGGGACAGGCCGTGTCATCTGGGGTCCCAGGACCAAGCATGCTGTGAGCCAGAGCAGGACCCCACCAATGGGGTACACAGCTCCACAGTCACGTGGGGACCAGGGGTGGGGGACCCTGCCAGGGGCCAGCCTGCCCCACCTGTGGGGAAAACAGAGGGCCCGTCTCCCTCAGAGAACACCCCCTCCTGTGTCACCTATCTGCTCCCTGACCCCTCTTGGCGGGGTCAGGTCAGCAGGCCACCTGCCTCTCCTTCCCTAGTTTCCGGAACAGCCCCCTAAACTGTCCCCTCCCCGACCCAGCCCAGCCAGGGGACTCAATAAGTCCCAAAGGCTAGACTTGTTGAGTGTGGGAATGGAATATGTGGGGGCTGAGCTTGCAGAGAGGACACACCCCCATCAGGGTTCAGTGGCAAAGTCCTGACACCCCATCCTACTGTCCGAGTGTGATGGGCATTTCCCAGGTGCGGGTTTAGGTGTGCACGTGCCTGAGACTCAACACACACCAGACAGGACAGAAGCCAAGTCCCCTCCCCACCCCCTGCGGCCACCCCAAAGTCTGGAGTGGTGGCTGGGCTGGGCCAGGACTCCACAGGCCTGGCCATTCTCTCCAAGGTAGGCCTATGGGTGGGGCGGCCCCATTCCCAGGACCCTGGGGTGGGACATTCAGGCCCTCTGTGCTATCTCAACACCCATCGACTGGGGGCATCCCTCCCCACAGAGCTCCCTCCATGGGGTCAAAGGGCCATGAGGCAGCAGGTTCTGCCCGCTCCTGTGGAGACCAGGACCACATGCGCCTGCACCCACCCCGCCCTGCACACCTGGGGGCTGATGTGGGCACTGGGGGGGCCTCCCAGCCAGGACCCATGCTGACAGCCTGTGAGGCAACAGGCACCTTCTGCTTGTCCTCGTTGCAGCTGGAGGCCACCAGGGGGGCGTCCCTGGAGAGACACACACTCCAGGCACATGGGGCAGCAGGGCCAGCTGCAAGACAGGGCCAGACACACCGGTGAGGGTGGAGGGGCCCCAAGCGTGTGCGGCCATGCGAGAGCTTCAGCCTGAAAACCTGGCACTGCCCTCCCCTGTGGCTTCCCACTCCCACCCCTCTCTGCGTGGCCCCGACACACTGGGGTCTCTATGTCTGTCTGTTTGGGGCACAGGGCCAGGGGCTCTGGACAAGCCCCACAGATGACACCAAGGCGGCACAGCAGGCGTGCAATGGCACAAGGCAGGCGGCCAGCGGTCACATCAGCACAGATGAATGCAGGGCCCGACCTGCACTCCAGGGTGGCCCTAAGGCCTTGCCACCCCCATCCTGGGCAGGTGCCACCTCCTCCCACTGCCCCGCCCTCACAGCTGCTCTGACTCACGGGCTCTCTCTGGACCCTGGCTCAGGTCACCCTGGGCGTCGCCATGTCCTGTGCCCACCGGGGAGCTGCACCCGGGCCCCGACTCGGAGCTGTGGACGAAGCCGAGGCTAAGGCCGTGCCGGGGAGACACTGTCCCAGAGGCGGATGAGGCTGCTCCGGCCTGCCCTGCCTTCCTTACCAGCAGAAAGGCTGGAAGTCAGTGAACTTGGCCCAGCCTTTCTCCTCCAGGGCTGAGGTGCTGGGGGCGCTGGCTGCCCACACACTGGAACCCACATCCATCGCTACTCCTGGGGCTGGAGCAGTTGGACTCACCGGCTCGTCAAACGCTGTCCATGTGGAGCCTGCCAGGGCAAGATGCAACGGTCCAGGCCCTTGACCAGAAGGTCAGCCCCTCTTGCCCTCAGAACCCCCAGCCCGGAGGCAGCAAGGGAGGCCCCACGAGAAATGCCGTGTTCCCAATGGGCCCGGTGGCTGATGTGGCTGAGAGGGGCTGCTGAGGACCGAGCCACAGCATTTGCCACCAGCCCCGTGTCCCTGTGGTCAGTGGCATGGGGAAGCCACTGCCTGCAGGATCATGACCTCCCCTGACAGCTCAGTGGGTGTCAGGCCCTGGGGAGCACCCACCAGCCACAGGCAGGGCACTCTACCCTCTGTCACCCAGGCCCCCACCCAGCCTGAACTCGGCGCCCCAAGCGCACACCTTCTGAGCCACCTTCTGTGCCGGGACCATCATGGGCAGCGGCTGGAGGAGCCCTTGCCCGAGCCACATCCCCGTCGGTTTCCTTCCTGTCTTGGCCTCCACGGGCCAGGCTGGTCTCCGGGCAGCTCTCTGAGGCAGGAGGGGCCCCAAACCTGGAGGAGAAGCACAGTTAGGGCCATGGGGCCTCACAGCTGGGGCAGGGACGGGATGCACAAGCATCCAGAGGTTTCTCTGTTTCTTAAGGAGGCTCAGGAAAAATGGGTAGGCTGCACACCTGGCTCTGGCCATGACCCGGGCAGCACAGTGAGTCTCCTTGTCCTCCCAGATGTCATCGTCCTCATCATCGTCAAAGGGCTGGATGTGGTCACTGCAGCAGGCCTCAAACAGAGCTGCGCTGGGCTGCGAGACCCCACGTGTTCCACACGGCTCCAGGAGGCCCAGCCCAGTCTCCCAGGATGGGCCTCCAACTGGGAGGGACAGGGCTCCCAAGGAGCAGTCCCTCTCCCCCACTGCCCACCACCACCATGTCCCTGTCCCCCTCCAATGAACACCAAGCTGGGGACTCACACTGTCCTCATCAGCGTCAATGCTAAAGTTGATCTCTGCAATCCTGTCGAATGGAGCGCTGAAAGGACAATGCAGGCACTCAGCACCTGGGCGGGTAGCATCACCTCACGAGGGAACCTGCTGTGCGCGTGCCCATCAGAGTCAGGCTGGAGACTTGAAGGAGTCTGTGACCCAGAGCATGTGGTGGCCGAGCGCAAGGCCAGAGCTCCACGGCCAGTCCAGGAGTGTGGCTGTCAATGGGGTGGGGCCCCATCCTGTGCACACCTGCCTTCCCTCCAGCTCTGGAAGGAATACCTGGGTGGCTCTCACCTGGCTGCCGTGTCTGCTCTGAGGGTGTCTGGGGGCTGTGGGGGCACACTCCACCTCGCCTGCCCACGAGTCACACCTGGCTCTCAGCTGAGGAAATGAGGGGGTGGGGTGGCCTCTAGGGCCAGGCAAGGCTGAGCCACAGGCCTGGGACCTGGTTACCCTGAGCAGAACCCAACTCCGTCCTTCCAAAAGGGACTGAGAAGGGGGGTGGGAGGCACAAATTGGGGTCATAGTGCACAAGGCAGATAGCCTCAAGTGACGCGTAGTATGCTGGCCAGAGCTGGGCTAGCAAGGCGGCCAGCGAGTGTGTGGTCCTAGGGGCTCACTTGACACTGTCATCCTGGTCTGCAAACTCCTCGTCATTGAAGCCAAACTGGTCCACGAAGGCGGCTGTCATCTGCTGGACCTGGTACTCAGAGAAAGCCTGGGAGAGACGGCGTCGGGGGGCAGGCCTCAGATTCAGGCTCCTCCCCACGACTGACCACTCAGGCCGTGTGCTCACGTGAGTCACGTTCAAACAACCTATTTAACTTTTAATTGGCCCATATGTCCCCAAAGGTCCCATCAATATAAGTGGCTCTGGGGGAGAGTGAGCACCTTCCCTGTGGCCGTTTCCCACAGCGGTCTGGTGGTGCCACCCAGGGAGCCCTAGAGGCCTCAGCACTGCCAGGATTGTGGGGAGGGGCCCGGCCACACCCACCTGCTGAAGGGACAGCTCATTGGGGAACACGCCCTCCATGTCCTCATCCTCACTTGAGGGGTGGAGGTGGTGAGTGCTCACCTGCAGCAGCAGAGGGGTGGGTGTGAGTCTGTGCCCAGGGCCGGGGTCCAGCCTGCTGCCCAGGTGTAACCCACATGGGGTCTGGGCACGATTAGGCCTCCGAGGCCACACTAGGGCTCCAGACACAGGGGGCAGGACCAAGGGTTCCTCACTCAGACCGGCCCAGGCCTGAGGCCGGACACAGAGCAGAGGTTGCAGGACACATGGGGGCGCACCCGCACCCATATGCACACACCAGGCGAGCCTCCTCACCAGGTCCACGGCGTTCCTGCGGTTGGTCTCTGTCAGTGTCTCCTCCACGAAGCTCTCCCAGCGCCCGCGGCAATCCGCAGGGAGCCCTGTGAAGGAAGCACTGCCGGGTTCCGAGTGCCACTGTGGGGGATCCCAGAGGGCCCCTGGGGTGACAGCTGAGAGGGGTCGTGCAGGCACAGAGCCCGCCCTCAGCAGGTGTTGGAGACCTAAACTTACTTGGTACACAAGGGGTCCCGAGGGGCCCCAGCCACAGAGCAGTGGCACAGGCTTCTGTGACAAAGCAGCCGATGACCTGGCCTCAGCACAACCCATGGGCCTGTGTCTGTTTTTCTGGGGAGGTCAGAGCCTCAGAGAGATTCCCACCCCAGAAACACTGAGGGAAGATATAGCGAATAACTTCCCACGTGCCCATTGTCCCCCAAACTGGGCCTTCCTGGGCCTCAGCCCATATCATGGGCACCCAGGGACCTGGAAATCTGACCCCCATCCAGAGGCAACAGACTGAGAACACCCACCTGTCCCCAGAACTCCCCCGGCTTGCACTTGCTCTGTGGCTGGGGGCTACCTCACTGGGACCACCTGGAACCCTGCCCGGCTCTGCCCCTGAAGCCCAGTGCTGCAGACCCTGTGCCCAGGGTATGAGAAATGGGAAGGGGCAAGGTTGTGGCTCCCCAAGATGGGGGCCCTACGGCAGGATTTGGAGGAAGCCCCAAGAGCGGGTGGCAGGCCCCAGGTGAAGGTGCGGCCGGGCCAGGGCAGGGCTGCAAGAGTTCAGAGAGCAGCCTTTGAGGGCAGGACTTGGGCGGGTGTGAGCAGTGTGCTCGTGCATCTGGGAGCCGAGCCTCCACCGTGCAGACATCTGGGCCCCGGGGGCCCAGGCCCACCCACAGAGAGACCCCCATGGGAAGGCAGGCCGACTGTCCAGTACCCATGCAGCTGCCACTGGCTGGAGGGGGAGCAAGGCAGCCTTGGGCAGCCAGACCGGGAACAGGGCTCACCTCGGATGACCTCGCTGACTGGGGTCTGCATGGGGCCCCTCTCCAGGTTCCGCACCACCGCATTGGCGATCCGGGTGAGGTGGCCCATGTTCCCGCGCCTCATGCCACCGGCTGCCCTGAAAGTGAGGGTGGCATGTGGATGACTGCCGGTCTTAGGCCTCACCTGCCAGGCCTTCCTTGCAGCCTCACCTGTGGGACCCAGGGCACCTGCCCTACCTCCACTGGGCAGCAGCGGGGCTCAAAGCCCACGCTCCCCACCTGCCCTTGTGAGGCCCTCTCAGTCTCTGCTGCCTGGCGAGGCCGCCCAGCGGCCCCTCTTACACGGCTCCAGCCGCCCCCTCTTCCAGAACAATCCAGAGCCTAGTGCCCAGGGGATGCCTGGCCCAGCAGCAGCGGACACACAGGAAGACACAGACACCCCTGTGGCACACGCGGACGGAGCACACCTGGCGCTGGGGATCCAGAGGCCTCACACGGCCTCTCCAGCTCCACAAGTCACCTCCCTCACTGAGCTCTAGGCGGGGGCGGTGATCTCCCTGGCGTCTGTCCACCTTCCCCCCACACGGCCATGAACACGTGGCTGTATTCAGCTTCTCATCTGCCCCACACGTGACCCAACAGCAGGGCCAAGTCCCAGTGTCCTGACAACCAGGAAGAGCTGCAGCATGAAATGTTCACACATCCACAAACAGCCCTGAACCGGGGCGGACAGGGCCTGCCTTCAACCACGCACTCTCCCCAAAGACCCTGAGGATGCCCATTAGAGGAAGTCAAGGTGAGCAAGCAGGGTCGCCTGAGCTGGAGACCCGGACGAAGCAGAGGAGGGTCAGGAGAAAGTGGAAAGAGGGCACTGCCACAGGGGAAGCTGTGGGGGGTGGGGGGGCACAAATGCGCTCAGCGCAGGGCCTCACTGGGCACCACATGCACTGGGACCAAGGGAAGCTGCTGGCCCCTTCCGGCGTGCTGACATTAGAGAACAGACGCAAGCTGGCGGGCTCAGTAAGAGCCAGATGTGAAGGATGAAGCTGGCAGCAGCGGTCAGATCAGGGCAGGGGGTGGGGCTGCCCACACTGGACCCTGCAGGCCACCCTGGGGACCTGGGTGGTCAAGACTTTCAGGCAGGAGTATTACCACCTGAGTGTTTCAGAAAGAGAGGCCAGGTGGGGAGGGAGGAAGCAGGAAGTAGCCTGGACACTCCTGAGGGTTCAGGGGCTCAGTGAGAGAAATGGCTGGTGCTGGGATCTGGGGGCGGGGGAATCTGATACAACGCAAGATGCCCTGGGTGCACAGCCCTGGCCAGGTGACCCTGCCTGGCTCTGCCACTCAGCTCCCTGGCCTCCCCAGCAGTCCTAGCAGCTGTTTCCTTCAGTAGCAAGACCCCTTTCTGGGAAGCAAATCCTCCCTGGTGGCCCTGGGGCCCCACAGAACTGGTGGGCACCGTCCCACGAACACCCAGGGGTTCTCACTGTGTGTGGTCGTTGGCCTCCCAGGCGTCCAGGATCCTTTGGACCAGGCAGCACTTCTGGAACAGCTGGGGGCACAGGTGGACTGGTCAGGATCCGGGGGCTGCACGCTCCCCTCCACCCTCCCTGGACCAAGTGGGCTTAGCAGGCAAGCGAGCAGGTGGCCTGGAGGGGAGCATCATGTGGAGCACTCCCAGGTGAGCAGGAAAGAAGAGACTTGTCACGTCAAGGACACATGCACGTGGATGCAAAAGGTCCAAAACCCCAGGAAGGGTTCGCCCTTTCTTCGTGCTCTCCTCTCGCACAGGGGAGGGAGGGCAGCTCACCTGAGTCACGTGACAGTTAGAAAAGCAAGCGCGGGGGGGGGGGGGGGGGGGGCGCCTCGGATGGCCTGCCTCAGCGTCAGTGTCTACGTGGTCTGGGTGGGGCTGGGCACGAAGCAACACGAAAGACACTGGCTGGACTCACGTGGGTCACCATGGTGTTCTCGGGGTGGCCGGCAGCAGCCTGGGGGGTCTCCGAGCCCCCATTCCCAGTTGGAGGCTCCACCCTGCTCTCGGGCTCACAGGCTTCGGCCCTGTCCTCCCGGACAGCGTGGGAGAGAATAGCGGCGATGCATAGTTCCACTTGGAAGTGCAGAAAGTTATTCCAGGTATACTTGAAAAACAGATCCTGGGGAAACGGGGGACGGAAGACAGTCCTGGACGGGTTTTCTTCCAACAGCGGGACCACCGGGGTCAGCACACCGTCCCACACGCAGGGTGGCCGGGTGGCCGGGCAGGCGCTGTTCTGGGAGAACCCCTCCGGGAGCCTGGTCTCTGCTCTCACCGGAGTGGTGCCTGCGGGTCAGTCTGCTGCCTGCCCCTTAGAAGTTTAACTCGTTCTACCCACCCTCTCTGTCTCTCTCTCTATATACACACATTACTCACCTGAGGATATATTTATTGATTTTAGGGTGGGAGGAAGGGGGGGAAGGAGAGAGACAGAAACATCGATCAGTTGCTTCCTGTACACGCCTGACCGGGGACACAAGCCCAGTGGGGGACCAAATCCACACCCCTCTGGTGTATGAGATGACGCTCCAACCAACTGCCCCACCCAGCCAGGGAGAAGTGTGACTCATTTTTAGCCTCTCTCTTTATCAGTGTGTTTTTAAAAGGCTGTGTATTTCCTAATAAAATCCACTTTAGCTACATTTTACATATTCTCTTATATAGGACTTTTATTCTTCATGGTTTTATCTTAACCCATGGGTCACTGGAAGTGTTTAATTCTCAAACAAACAGGACAGACATGAAATCAGGAGATGCACTTCTAGACACTGTCCACAGGAACCTGGAGGGGCCCAAACCTAAGCTGCACCAGCTGACGCCCGACGAGGCTGAGTGAGGATGCGTCACCCCCCTCTCACAGCCTCTTCCAGGCAAGGGGGGTGGGGAGGTAGCAATGACAGCCCACCCCTGAGTCTTTGACCCCATAAGCCAGTAGGGAGACACTGGTGGGGAGAGGTGACGCAGGCCCACCTCTCTGTACACCCCCACGGCCACGCCACCTCATGCAGAACAGGGGCCACAGCATCCTGCGTCCCAGACTCTGCTGCCTACACAGAGGAAGCAGGAAAGGGGAGGGGGAGGGCACAGGAAGGGGGCTGCAGACTCCACTGTGGGTGAGTGTGGGCCCCTCCTTCACACCATGGACATGGCTGCAGGATGAAGGCAGAAAGCCCACCTGCCCATGTGACCTTGAGGAATCTTACAGGTGGTTTCATTGTCCAACAGTCAGGCCCACCTCCCAACATAGAAAAGCCCAGACCAGATGGCTTCACTGGTGAACTCTACCAAACATTTAAAGAAGACATAACGATGTCAACCCTTCCCAAGCTTCCCCAAAGCTTAAGTGGGGGGCCACTCCCTAACTCCTTCTACGAGGCCAGCACCACCCTGACGCCAAAGCCAGAGAGATATCACAAGAAAAGGAAACTACAGACCAATGCCCTTTTCTTCAAAATATATTGTATTGATTATGCTATTCCAGTTGTCCCATTTCCCCCCCTTCATTCCCCTCCACCCTGCACACCCCCTCCCTCCCACATTCCCCCCTTGTAGTTCATGTCTGTGGGTCGTACATATAAGCTCTTTGGCTTCTCCATTTCCTATACTATTCTTACCCTCCCCCTGTCTATTTTCTAGCTACCATTTATGCTACTTATTCTCTGTACCTTTCCCCCCTCTCTCCCCCTCCCACTCCCCTGTCGATAACCCTCCATGTGATCTCCACTTCTGTGGTTCTGTTCCTGTTCTAGTTGTTTGCTTAGTTTGCTTTGTTTTTGTTTTAGGTGTGGTTGTTAATAACTGTGAGTTTGCTGTCATTTTTACTGTTCATATTTTTTATCTTCTTTTTCTTAGGTAACTTCCTTTAACATTTCACATAATAAGGGCTTGTTGATGATGAACTTCTTTAACTTGACCTTATCTGAGAAGCACTTTATCTGCCCTTTCATTCTAAATGATAGCTTTGCTGGATAGAGCAATCTTGGATGTAGGTCCTTGCCTTTCATCACTTGGAATACTTCTTGCCAGTCCCTTCTTGCCTATAAGGTCTCTTTTGAGAAATCAGCTGACAGTCTTAGGGGAACTCCTTTGTAGGTAACTGTGCCCTTTTCTCTTGCTGCTTCTAAGATTCTCTCCTTCTCTTTAATCTTGGATAATGTAATTATGATGTGCCTTGGTGTGTTCCTCCTTGGGTCCAGCTTCTTTGGGACTCTCTGAGCTTCCTGGACTTCCTGGAAGTCGATTTCCTTTGCCAGATTAGGGAAGTTCTCCTTCATTATTCGTTCAAATGAGTTTTCAATTTTTTGTTTTTCCTCTTCTCTTCCTGGCACCCCTATGATTTGGATGTTGGAACGTTTAAAGATGTCCTGGAGGTTCCTAAGCCCCTCCTCATTTTTTTGAATTCTTGTTTCTTCATTCTGTTCTGGTTGGATGTTTCTTTCTTCCTCCTGCTCCAAACCGTTGAGTCCTGGTTTCCTTCCCATCACTGTAGGTTCCCTGTACGTTTTCCTCTATTTCACTTAGCATAGCCTTTCATTTTTCCCTCTAATTTGCAATCACACTCAACCAATTCTGTGAGCATCCTGATTACCAGTGTTGTGACCTGTGCATCTGATAGGCTGTCTGTTTGTCACTTAGTTGTATTTTTTCTGGAGCTTTGATCTGTTCTTTCATTTGGGCCAATTTTTTTTTGTCTCGAGAACCTGTTACATAGTAAAGGGGCGGAGCGTTAGGTGTTTACCAGGGCGGGGCAACCCACGTGGCTGCGTTGTGACACTATATGTAGGGGAAGGGTCCAAGAGGGTACAGTGCTGCTTGCTCTGCTCTCTGCTGGTTTTCAGTCACTTCCCCTGCTACCCACAGTCAAATTGGCCCATTCTGATGCTGATTCCCAGGTGGGTGGGTTTGTGTACTTCTAGGACCCCATGGATCTCTCCAATGAACTCTCCTGTGAGACGGGCAGTGTCTCCTGCCACCGCAACCCCCACAGGTGTTGTCGGAGGTTTTGAGGCTTCATTTCCCTGCACTGGAGCCCTGGATTGTGGGTCTCTCTTGCTCCCCAGTTGCTCCTCCTGGTTTATCCGCACTCGAATGTGGGACGGCCCACTCCTCCAGCTGCCTCCTCACCTGGTCCACCAGCTGCCACCTTGCCAAGAGTCCTCTCCACCCAGCTGCCCGTCTCCACCCCTCCCACAGTCTGGATGAATGTTTCTTCTTTAACTCCTTGATTGTCGGACTTCCATACAGTTGGATTTCCTGTCAGTTCTGGTTGTTTTTTGTCTTTAAATTTGTTGTTGTCCTTCTTTTGGTTGTGCGAGGAAGCACAGTGTGTCTACCTACACCTCCATTTTGGCCAGAAGTCCAGACCAATGCCCTTTATGAGCACTGATGCAAAATTCCTCAACAGAATACTAGCAAAACAAAGCCAGGAGCACGTTAAACAGATCACACACGATGGCTGAGTGGGACTCACTTCCGGAACGCAAGGACAGTTCACCATGACAATCAAACGGTCAATCAGGTTGACGTCCACTGACCAAAGGGCAACAACCATGTAATTATCTCAACTGACACTGAAAAGCATTTGACAAAAGTCAACACTTTTTAAAATAAAATGCTTAATAAACTAGGAGTAGAAGGAATCTTCCTCAAGGTTCCCGCGCACGAAGAAGGGCACCTATGACGAGCCCACAGATCAGGAGCCACTTCTGTTCAGCTCAGCACTGCACAGTGTAGCCAGAGCAATTAGGAAAGAAAGAAATAAAAGGTATCCAAACTGGAAGGAAGAAGTAAAATGATCTCTGTTCTCAGATGACATGTGCGCTTATATGCTCTTATGTGAAAAATTCTACAAATTTCACATAACTGTTAGCCCTAATAAACCAGTTCCAAGTACCAAATCAACACACAAAAAGCAGTTACATTTCTAGATACTAGTAATCAACAATCCAAAAAATTTAAGAAAATTCCATTTACAATAGCACCCAAAAGAATAAAATATTTAGGAATAAATTTATCCTAGGAGGTAAGACTTATACACTGAAAACTACAAGACAGTGCTAAAAGAAATTAAAGGCCTAAATGAATGGACAGATACCCATGTTCATGGACTGGAAGATTAATTGTCATGATGAAAATACCACCCAAAGTATCTGACCTACGGATGCGATACAATCTATCAAAATCCCACCCAGTGGTATTTTTTTGTAGAAATAGAAAAACCCATCATAAAGTTCATATGGAATCACAAGGGAGACAGACCTAAATGACACAAACTCTAGAGATTTCACTTACTTACTTTTAGAGAAGAAGGGAGAGACAAAGGGAGGGAGAGAAACATCATCAGATGCCCCAACCAGAACCCCCAACCAGAACCGCACCCGCAAACCAGACACATGCCCTGGCCAGGAATCAAACCAGTGACCCCTAGGTGTGCAGCGCGGTGCCCAACTGACTGAGCCACACCAGTCAGGGCCCAAAAGACAAAATCTTGAAAAAAAGAACAAAGTTGGACTCACACTCCCTGAGTTCAAAACTTGCTACAAAGCTGTGGTAATTGACAGAGTGGGGTCCTGGCATGAGGACAGACATATAGAAATGACCATTTCAGTGAAGAAAGGACAGTCTTTTCAACAAATGGGGCTGGGAAATAAAATGCTTAACGGGAAACTGGATATCCACATGCAGAAGAAGTTGGGCCCTTACCTTATGCTACATGTGGGGTCTGCCCAGAAGGTATCCAGCCTTGTACTCTGAAATAGACACATTTATAAAAGAAGATAGAAGATATGGGCCAGGTCCCCACTTCAGGGGTGCGAAAGGCAGTGATAGATGTATCTCTCATACATTCACGTTTCTCTGCCTCTCTTCCTCCCTCCTTTCTTGTCTTTCTAAAATCTTTTAAAAAATAATATACAAGGAACATTGTACATAGGACGACGCCTCAGACCCCTTCAAAGTAGGCACCTTGGGACCTCACGCAGTTCTCCCAGCATCTCTTCTATTATTCAAAACACTCTGCAAAATCCTTTGTTGGAATTGCCACCAGCGACCCCATCATATTTTCCTGATTCTCATCAGTGATCTGAAATCTCTTCCCTTTCAAGGGTGATTTCAGTTTTGGGAAAGGCCAGAAGTCTCAGGGCACCACATCTGGGCTGTAGCAAGGCTGAGTCACCTGGGTCGCCAATCTTCGTTGGTTGCAGCTCCTACCTGTTCAACACTCTCAGGTGCTCTGCTTGGTGCAGGCCTTTCAGAACGTGGATGACTTTCAACAGATTCTCAACCATCTTTGAAGCGTATGTACCACACTTTTATTTGCACTGAACTCATTGCATTGTCCCCAAAAGCCTTCTGAGTCATCCTAGGAGTTTCGATGGAGGAATAGTCAGGCTTAATGCAAAATCTGATGCAGATTTGTGGCTCTACTCACTCTGTTATTTTGAATGCGATGGCCACACAGTACATGTGCTTACTCAGTGGTGTCCACCGCTCACACTGGCTAGTACAGTGAAGTTGTCACTGTTCACGCATGTGCATCCCAGTCCACTTGCCATGGCTGCCAGGTTACACTGATGTCGCACAAATTGTTCTCGTTACATTAACAATGGCTGGACTTCTTCCGGACAGAACTCGCATACAAATTAACTCAAAATGGACTGAAGACCTGACAGAGCTAGAGTTATAAAACTCTTAAAGAAAATACAGGGGTAAGTTTCATGACGGTGGATTTGGCAATGATTTTTTGAATATGACACCAATGGATAAATTGGACTTCATTAAAATAAAAAACTTGTGAGTCAAAGGGCACACAAGAAAGAAAAGACAGGAAGAAAAGACAACCCACAGAGTAAGAGAAATTTGTATGTCTGACAAAACCTCGATCTAGAATATGTATGGAACTCCTACACCTCAAAAACAACCCAAAAATCAAACAACCTGACTCAAAAATGGGCAAAGGACTTAGACAATTGCCCCAAGCAGATACACAAATGGCCAAAAAAGCACATGAAAAGATACTCAACATCACTAATCATTAGGGAAATACAAATCCAAACCACCATGAGATACCTCTTCACAACTATTATGATGGCTATTATTAAAGAAAAATGAAAAACAAATTTTGGCAAGCATGTAGAGAAATTGGAACCTTCACACATTGCTGGTGGGAATGTAAAATGATGGTGCTGATGTGGAAAATGCTTGGTTCCTCAAAAGGCTGAACACAGAATTACTGTGTGGCCCATCAACCCCACTTTTGGGGAGGGACTCGGAAGAAGTGAACGCAGGGGCTTGAACAGGTACCGAGCACCCATGTTCACAGCAGCGCTGCTCACGACAGCCAGAGGGGGAAGCATCCCAAGCATCCCTCAGCTACTGAGTGGGTAAGCGAAGTGTGGTCTATCTGTACACTGGAAGACCATTCAGTCGTAGAAAGGAAGGGAACTCTGATACCCGCTGCCACATGGGCGAACCTTGAAGACATTATGCTCAGTGAAATGAGCAAGACACACAAGGTGTGCGGGGGTGGGGAGGAGGTGGCAGCAGCGCCTGCTCACCAGCAGTAAGCCCATGGTGTCGAGCCGGCAGAGCTCCTGGTTGATGCTGGGCGTGTTCGTGTGCAGCAATGCGGCCATGAGGCGGGCCCCGTGCAGACGGGCGTTCCCTAGGGGCTCCTCCAGCACGCCAATGGTGGTCAGGATTGCTTTTTTCTGCAAACACAGAAGCACCGCCCACTGGAGCCTTGCAGCCCAGTGCCACATGGCTGCTGCTCAAAGGGCCTGGGCTGCTGTTCCACAACGTGGCATGGCCTGGGGAGGAGGGCAATGTGGGCCTTCCCCAAGGCAGCACTGCCTGCCAGAGGAAATGACAGATCACAGAGTGTGGGAGGGGGTCCACCATGCCCAGAAGCCCAGGGCACTCTGGTCTCAGCCTGCCAGCCACAGGGTATGCACCTTGGCGTAGGAGCCATGAGTGCAAGCCGGGGCCAGCGCCCTTGGAAGACACTCGGGAGTGCTCTTGGGAGAGACCGATGACAGAGCCCACCTTGCCAGACCACAAATGGGTCTGTTCTGATTCCGCACATGCAGCATAATGCCATCTACCTTTTCATTAACAGAATGTTCCAGAATCCCTGCCTTTGTGAAGCTTACTTTCTTGTGGGGGAGGGAGACAATAAGTGAGTTCATAAATAAAACAGTATGCCAGATCTTGGTAGGTGCTAAGGAGAAGCACCAAGGAGAGGAAAGGACTGAGACTGGGGGAGGGGCTAAGTTGATTGAGCTGGGCAGGTAGGGGGGCAGGCTGGGGTGGTAGTGAGGGAGTGAGCCCCCCCTCAAGCTGCTGAGGTGAGCAAAGGGCCTCCACTGGGACCCTGACTCAGAGGCCAGGCCTCTGAGAAGCCAGTTCCTCGGAGACAAGGAACTAGGATTCTCAGATGACCCCTATTTCAGAAAGCAAGTCATCTAGGGGGCTGCATAATGTCCAACCCCCAGGTTCCCCCTAAGAACAGGCAGACATTCGGCAGATGTGGGTCTGAAGACAGGCTTCTGGCATCAGCCTGGTGGTTCCCAAGTCGGGGTCAGGGAGCAGCAGTGTTTGTGTTTACTAGTAGTGGGTAGACCGTGGGGTGCTCCCCTTGTGCGCCAGGTCCTGACCTTTGGTGGGTGGAGCAGGAGCTGATGGAAGTCCTTCAGCCGTGGCTCGATGCCGCGCAGGACACTGTCGCTGACGGGGCATAGCCTCTCCAGTCCCTGAGAAAAGGAGTCCACCAAGCCCTCTGTCCTGTGGATGAGAAAGCAGATGGAGACAGGGACATGCCCAGGCCTCTGTCACACTCCACGCATCATCTCCAGAGTGGCGTGGTGACTCGTACAGAGCGCAGAGAGGCACCCGAAGCCTTCAGAAAACGTTCCCAGGTGACACCCAAGAGCTCCAGCACTCAGCTGGCCCCTGACAAGCTAGTGGTGTCACACCACTGCTCCCTTCCTGCTTTGAAAACACCCACAGCTGCCTCCACCTCTGGGCTCAGAAACAGGAGATAGGACCGGCCCACCCTGTCATTCTGGCTGTTCCCAGCTGATTCCCCTGAGGCCCAGTTATGAAAGTAGTACCCAGCAGTCACAGGGGAAAGAGTCGGCTGGCCCTGGTATCTCTCACTGCCGTGCTGCCCCTTCCTCACTGCAAGCTGGGGCCTGGCCCGCAGCAGCCCCATGCCTGCAGGAGAGTCTGGGCTCCCGCAGTAACGAAGGTGCAAACCCAATGTTCTGGTTGCTTAACTGGAGAGAATGGTGACAGCGCTGCAATTTGCTTTTTAGGTAAAAACTGATAAATAGCCCTGCCTGGTGTGGCTCAGTGGTTGAGCACTAGCCTGCGAACCAAAGGGTCACTGGTTTGGTTCCCAGTCAGGGCACATGCCTGGATTGGGGGCCAGGTCCCCAGTAGGGGACACGGGAGAGGCAACCACACATTGATGTTTCTCTCCCTCTCTTTCTCCCTCCCTTCCCCTCTCTAAAGTATAAATAAAATCTTAAAAAAAAAAACCAAACCCAAACAAACAAAAAAATAATCTTACTACCAAAACTAAGCCAATTTGTCATGTTCTTGTTCTTTCTTTCTTTTTAAAAAAACGTAAGCTATCAGCGCTGGGCTACCCTGCAGTTGCCTCTGACGTAAGCACACACATCAGGACTGCGTGTGGGAAGTCCACCAGCCACACCTGCTCCGCAGACGCGTCTACAGACACCATGCAAACAGGTGACAGCCAACAACTGCAGGCTGAGGTGGGAATGTGATTGATGGCTGAGGTCGAACGGGACGTGGCCACAGCCGCAGATTTACCTTTTCAACAAGGACAGTCTATGTACAAGCTTAGGTGCACAGCTGAAGACCAGTTAAGAACAGCATGCCAGACGGCTCCTTCGAGCCCCTGGCACTGCTGCCCCTCCTGCCCCCCACAGCTGCTGCACAGTGGTCTCCCTAGGGAGAGGCGCTCACCCAGCCCGCCGCGCTTCCAACAAGGCCAGCAACACCTGAGTCCCGCTGACGAGGCAGCTCTCGGTCTGGTCTCCGTCAAACATGTTCCTCAGAAGCTGCTCCACACAGTCCTGCCTGTCGGACACACGTGGGTCACTGCCAGGCGCAGCAGACGCAGATAGAAAGGACGGTCTCCCCTCCTGGTGGAGGTACCCCTGCTGGCCTGGAGTTGCTGGCCCTGCCAGGAGGCCCCTCCCATGAGAAACAGGCCCATCACTGTAACTCTGGAAGCGGGGGATAGCATTTCACCACCAGCGCATCAGAGTCTGAGTCAGAGGAGGCGGCCACGTCTGCCATCTGCTGGTGTTCAGAGCGGGCTTGGAGCCATCCTCACGACTCAGGAGCACCCAGCACCACCCACGGGCCAGGCCCTGGCCAGCACTCACGACTCCAGCACTGCAAGGAGGGGGTCCGGCTCCGGGGCCTCTGGCAGCTGGCCGCCCTGCTCCCTGCCCAGCCGGACGATGTCACAGAGAGTCTGAGAAGCATTGGACTGCCTCTGAAAAGACAGGGACACGGCACTTCGTCGAGCCGGGAGGAGCTCAGCAGAGCCAGCCTGCCGAATGGGCAGAGCTCTGCTGCTCCATCTCGAAAAGCTGCAGGCTCTCTCTGCCAGCTCACTCCCGCGGTGCCTGCTCTGCATGCCCACCAAGGAGATGCGGGTCTGCCAGACTCCCAGCCGTACTGCAAGGCTGAGCTCAGAGGGGCTCTGTGCCTCACAGGAATGGCTGCACCCCCGGACCCCTGCTGAGCTGCTCTGCATGTGACCATGTCTTTCATTTTATTTACTTGTTATTTTATTGAGTTTAGAGACAGAGAAACATCAATTTGTTGTTTTACTTATTGACGCACTCATTGGTTGATTCTTGTATGTGTCCTGACCAGGGATCTGACCTGCAACCCTGGTATATCGGGACGACACTTGGCCAACCGAGCCACCTGGCCAGGGCCTGGTACTGTATGTATGTATGTATGTATGTATGTATGTATGTATGTATGTATTTACTTACTTATTTATTTGTTTATTTAAAGAGTTGGGTCTTTTACAGGGTTATGTAGTCCAGCCAACTGCTATTTATTTATTTAATTTATTTGTTATTCTCACCTGAGGATATGCTTACTGATTTTAGACAGAGGACAAGGGAGGAAGAAAGGGAGGGAGAGAAACATCCATAGGAGAGAGAAGCATCAGCTGGTTGCCTTTTGCATAGCCCCAGCTGCTGACCTGGGCCTGCAATGTAGGCTTGTGCCCGGACTAGGAATTGAACCTGGTTTGTGGTACAATACCCAACCCACTAAGCCACACCAGTTGGGGTCTGATACTGTATTTTAAAATAACAAGGAGCTACTAATATTCAGAATGAATCCTGGGGGCTCATGAAAACACAGACGTTGCTACAGAGAAGACAATGGATGCACCTTTCAGGGAAACTTGGAATCTGACTCAGCGCACTTGCCGACCAAGTGGGGTTTTCCTTGGGGCAGGTGAACACAGCCAGAAACTCAGCCAGCGCCTGGCAGGAAGCGTGCCATGCATGCAGCAGCCCCGCTGGGCTGAAAGAAGTGCTCGCACCACCATTTCAGCGAAAACGAAAGCAGCCAGGTTGGCTCTGTGGCCTGGCACCTGCCTGTCTGCCTGTGGATGGGCCAGGCAGCCCCCAACGCTCACACTCACGGGGGGCACTGGAGGCAAAGACACTCTCCCGTGGTGACAGGAGCAGAGAACAGAGTGGCCGGGAAGCAGCTACGGCTCAGACCTGAGTCGGCACCACTGCTGTCAAAACTGCTGAGGACAGCACGTGTTCCTTTGCTCGGGTGGAAAAAAGGCCTTAACAGGAAAGACCGCAAAGGCTCTTTCCTGGCAGAGGAAGGCTGGCAGAGGAAGCCCACTGCCCCCCAAAGCTGCTCCATGGGCAGCGGGGCTCCCTCCCAGCATTCTCCCCCTCTGCACCTGGCCCCTCGAACACGAACACAGCTGGAACTGGCTGCGCCCTGCAGGGAGCACACCACACCACAGTGAGGATGGTCCGTCCTGCTCTCTCTGAGAGAAGCCAGCACCAGGCTACGGGCTGCCCTGTGGAGAGGCCGTCCCCAGAGCATGGTGCTGAAGGTGGCCCCAGAAGCAAACCCCCCCTAGTTGAGTCCTGAGAGGCTATGTCCAGATCCCTGACCTACAGAGACTGAGATTAAAAATGCTCGTGCCCTGGCCGGGTGACGCAACAGGTTGGAGCGTCCTCCTGCACACTAAAAGGCTGCTGTTTCGATCCCCGGCCAGGGCGCAGACCCGGTTTGTGGGTTCAATCCCAGGTCAGGGCATGTATGGGAAGCAACTGATCAATGTTTCTCTCTCCCTGCCCCCTTCCCCTCACATTATAATCAATAAGCAAATTCTTGGGAGAGGATTAAAAAAAAACTTGTTGTTATGAGCAAGTAAGTTTTGGGGTAGTCTGTTACTTAGCCATACAAAACTAATACAATTCTGATGAAATTGTTTTTTATAATATGTATGCATTATTTTTTAGTAAAAAAAAATGTCTAGAAGTCAGTGCTTGATTAAAGAAAGGAAGAAAAGTGTGTCCCTGTCCTCATCCGAGGACAGGCTGACTTGCCCCTCAGACAGCAGCAGAGGGCGCTGTCCAACAGCCCAGGCAAGGGGCTCCTGCGATGGTGGGCTCAGCAGGTGCCTACTCACATCTTCATCCTCACCCGGATGGATCAGCTCCACCAGCCTCTGGATGATCTTCTCTTCATTAAGCCACTAAAAGGGGAAAAGAGGCCTGTCGATGACTCTGCTCACATCAAACTGCGTGGAAAAGAGTCCTTCCGTGCTGCCAAGATCCAGACACCAGGTTCCATGACAGGTTCTGCGCCCAGGGTGTATGCCCACCCAGAGCCAGAAAGAACAGCAGTGACCAAACTCTGGAGTGAACCAAAGTTTATGAAGGAGGGAACACTGTCTCTGTGTCCAAATGGAGCAGGCTCCTTAACATCTGCAAGCTCTGTCTTTAGGAAACCACTTGAGCACCAGGGGGTTCTCACAGTGCTGGTCTGGCTCAGCCTCTAGCCCCAGGGCATCGGGGCCTTTCCAGGATCAGGAGCAGAAGGACCCTGGTGAGGCTGCAGGTGCATCATGAGTACTGACATCCTAGACACTGCTGGAGGTCAAGGCCGAGGTGGGCCAGGAAGCCCTGGGTCGCAGCTGGCTCCCCGGGGCACCTCCTCATGCAAAAACGGGAGAAGCCACACTCAGGACTGTGCAGCGCAGGTCAGCACAGGCTGCCCATCAGCTTGAGGGGCCACTGAGGCTGCCACATGCGTCGGGGGCTGCTGGCCACTGTGACTGACTCTCAGTGGGAGGCTCTCCCAGGGATGCAGTTATTATTAGCCCAAGACTGAGCACTGCCACCTTCAGGACAACTGTCACCTGCTTCCAGGAGCTGGAAAATGGGCAAGGACCAACAGTTTATTTTAAAGTGCATGGCAAACAAAACCACCACACACCTGTGAACAGCTTTCCTGGGCTTCTCTGGCTTGAGAACGCCTTTTTCTGGGAAAACCCTCAAGGAGCCACAGGCAGCTCCTCACACAGTCAACACCGGACAGGACGGACGCGCTCATGCACTCCAGGACAAATGACAGCCACCGTGGTCCCTGCCTGGCGTCCCTGTCAGCTTGTGCTTCCCTCCCAGGTCCGGGCCCAGCGAGCTGAGCTGGGCTGGGCTGGGAGGGCAGTGAGGAAAGTCCTTTCTGCTGTCTCACAGAGCAGAGGTCAGAATGTCAGAGATGGAGCCACTCTGCCTTCTGCTTCTCAACAGACTAACGAGGACGAGAGAACAGGTGCCGAGTGCAGACCAGTCCTGAGTATAAGCCTTGCCAAGTGCTCTGATGACCCCAGAGAGAGGACACTGTGGGGTGGGGAGCTGGGAGCGCCAGGTGGGCTCACCGCCCACTCAGAGTCTGCAGATACACCAGACAGGGGTGAGGCTCCGTGGGCAGAGCCCACGCACTCACCCGTAGCACTTCCTGCCGGAGCCCGGCTGGCTCCACGCAGCTGACCAGGCGAAGCAGCAAGTCCATGAGAGCCGAGGTGCCGATGTGCTTCAGGACCAGGCTGATGAACTTGTCTTTCTTCTTCAGGAACACAATTACCTAAAGTCAAACACCCTGGTAAGCAATGGGGACAGACCCCAGCACCAGGAGATGCCCCCGAAGAAAGCCCATGAGAAAGATAAATTTTCAATGATGTTGCGCAGCAATGATGGGAAGACCTGAAGCAGCTGTGAGAGAGACCTCTGCCGGGACGGCAGAGAGACCCACACACAGGGCCCTCCTAGAGGCCAGGAAGGAGGGCGTCCTGGGCTGGCAGGTGTGCTTGCAGATGAGCCTTCGTGAGAACAGGACACAAGGAGCCCGAGCGACACCACGCAGGCTGCCATATACAGCAACCCCCCGGACACACTGGCTCAAGGTATCAACAGAAATGACAGGTGTGGACAGAGCTAAATCAGCAGATGATGGTCACCGGTGACAGCCCCTGGACCTGGGACACCAATCCAGAGAGCACAGAGCACACAAGACAGCCAGGCACCCACAGCCCCAGGAGAGGCCGAAGGGAACCAGGACAAAGGTTGGAGAAAGAAGAGGCACCAATGTTGGCCAGCTGGTGACCGATGCCAAGGAGGTGAAAACAGCTGAGTATGAAGCAAGAAGCCGCGGGGGAGCAGGCTCAGCAGCTGGCTGTTCAGGAGGTGGCTGCAGGTGAGTGTGCAGGTGGAGAAGGCAGCCAGGCAGAGTCCTCCTGGGCTGCGTGTCTGCACGTTCAGCTGCACTCAGCCCAGCCAGAGACGGAGCACCTGCACACCCAGGCCACTGTGCTGGGTGGACCCAGGGAGAAGAACCATCAGCTGGGGGGTGTTGGACACACTCACACTGAGCCGGGAGAAAGGGGGGGAGGAGGGGGAGGAGAAAGAGGGAGAGAGGTAAAAAGGAAAAGAGGTGGGAGGAAGGTTGTTTAAAATGAGAGAAAGATTATTAGGAATAAAACAAGGGACATCACTACAGATCCTACAGACACAAAAGCTATTATGCAAGGTTATTAGGGACTTTATGCCAATTTAGAAAAATAAGGAAGTTTCCTTGAAAAATATACTTACCTAAACTGACAGGAAGAAATAAAAAACCTGAGCAGCTCTGGAGTATCAAAAGACACAAAATCTGCTTTCTGTAAGAAAACTCCAGGCTCTAATAGCCTTAGTGAATGAACTCTACCAAACACTGAGAGAGGAAGAACCCCAACTTGAATACAGTCTTCCAGGGACACAAAATATGAGAATTGTGTCCCATGTCATTGTATACCAACATAAGACCTTCAACCTAAAAACCTGATTAGGGCATTATAAGAAAGGGAAATTATCAGCCAAGCTCGCTGATGACCACAGGTGCAAAAATGCAATACTATGAAAGAAAACAGCCCTGGCTGGTGTGACTCTGTGGATTGAGCACCAGCCTGGGAACCAAACAGTCTCTGGTTCAATTCCCAGTCAGGGCACATGCCTGTGTTGCAAGCCAGATCCCCAGTAGGGGGCTCAAGAGGCAACCACAATTGATGTTTCTCTCCCTCTCTTTCTCCCTCCCTTCCCCTCTGTCTAAAAGTAAATAAATAAAATCTTTTAAAAAATGGTAATAAATAAAACAAGGAAGCTCACTGCCTCCACTCCATTCAGCAGTGTACTGAAGGTCCCAGTCAATGCAGTCAGCCAAGAGAAAGAGACAAAAGGTCCAAGAATTATAAAGAGCAAAATAAAACCGTCATTAATCACAGATAGTATATTTTGTACATAGATAAAGAATATAAAGATAAATGACTAGAATAGCAGCTTTATCGATAACTGCCAGAAACTGAAGTCAGCCTAGACAAACGGGCTGCGGCACACACACGCCACAGGACACCACTGTGCGGTGCAGAGGGGGCGCTGGCCCTGGCTGGGCTCTGTGGTGCAGTGGGGCGTTGGCCCACAGACCGAAAGGCTGCAGGCTCCATCCCTTGTCGGGATGTGTTCGAGAAGGCAACCCATCGGTGTTCCTCTCTCACATCGATGTTTCCCTCCCTCCCTTCCCTTGCTCTCTAAAAGTAATGAAAAAATGTCCTCAGATGAGGATAAGATAATAAAAATAATTAAAATTAAAAAGGAATGTACTAATGTACCTCTGACATGCACAAGGGAATTATGCTGAAAAAGATAAAAAGCTAATCCCTAAAGGCCACATATTGTATGATTTAATTTAAATAACATTTTGAAATGACAAAATTTTAGAAATAGAAACAGGTCAGTGGTTGCTGGGCAGTGAGGAGTGAAGAGTCGGGGCCAGAAAAAGGTGGGAAAAGTTAAAAAGGGCAACCCAAAGGCCCCTGGGGATCTGGAGCTGTTCGGGTCTCGTCTTCGATGGTGGAGACACCAACCGACACAGGTAATAACACGTATAGAATTTAACACACACGCCATGACGACAAGGAGCACTAGCGAAACCTGAGTCACATCAGTGAAGTGCGCCCACGTCGCCATCCTGGGTTTGATATTCTACTGCTGCTTGAGAAATGTCACCACGGAAGGAAACCGGGCCAAGTACTCAAAGGGTCTCTTCCTATTATTTCATACAACTGCATGTAAATCTACAAATATCTCAATAAAAATCTTAATAAAAAAGATACTATCTAGAAAAACATGGGAGCACCAACTACCCGAGAGGAAACCTGAGGAACGGTGTGTGAGACTGCCAGCTGCCAGGGGTGTGTAACGCGTCACTGAGGGAGACCGGAGGGCCCTGACCGCGCCACTCCGTCACAGTAACAGAAGCAGACACAGACAATATGCAAATAAGCAGGCGTGGCTGTCTATCAGTAAAATTTCATTTACAAAAAAACAGATGACAGGCTGGTTTTGGCCTATGGGCCATAATTTGTCAATCTTAACCTATAGCCAATACAAGCCTTATCAAAATATCAGTAGGTTGTTTTTTCTGATTTTTGTTTGATTTTGGAGAGGGGCAGGGAAGAATGTGGACACTGACAAACTTATCCTAAAATCTGCTATTTCTAAACTAATGCAAAAGGCAAAAAATAATACAGACAATCTTGAAGAAAAAAAGTAAGAGGACTAGCTCTACTGAATATCAAGACCCATAAAGATTCAGCAGCTGAGAGAGCGCTCTGCTGGTGCAGCTCCAACCCGAACGGCGGTGCAGGGTAAGGGCAGAAGTGGACACGCACACACGCTATTGCCTGGCTGATGACAAGGGGGCGCCGTCAAGCAACTGAGAAAGACTTGCCTTATCAGTAGAGGGTGCTGGGTCAACTGGATATGCATTGTTTTTATTTTAGATTTTATTTATTTTTTAGAGAGGAGAAGGGAGTGAGGAAGAGAGGGAGAGAAACATCAATGTGTGGTTGCCTCTTGTGCACCCCCTACTGGGGACCTGGCCCACAACCCAGGCATGTGCCCCGAATGAGAATTGAACCAGCAAGCCTTTGGTTCACAGGCTGGTGCTCAATCCACTGAGCCACACCAGCTGGGGCACATGCCTGGTGGATTCCAGGTGGATTATAGATAGAAGTATGAAAGGTAAAATAATGAAGTTTCTAAAACAGGGGTGTCAAACTCATTTTCACCGGGGGCCACATCAGCCTCACAGTTGCCTTCAAAGGGCCGAATGTAATTTCAACTCCTTAACAGTTAAGAGTAGTTACATTTATACAGTCCTAAAATTATTTTGGCCCTTTGAAGGCACTGCGAGGCTGATGTGGCCCCCCGTGAAAATGAGTTTGACACCCCTGTTCTAAAAGTTAACACAGAAGAATATTGTCATGACTTTGAGGTAGACAAAGGGTTCTTTCTTTTAAGACTTCATTGATTTACTTATAGAGAGTAAAGGGAGAAAGAGAGGGAGAGAAACATCAATGTGTGAGAGATACATTGATCGATTGCCTCTCACATGCCCCCAACCAGGGACCTGGCCCGCAGCCCAGGCATGCACCCCAACCGGGCATCGGACCAGCAACCTTCCGGTTTGCAGGCCAACGTTCAATCCACTGAACCACACCAGACAAGGCATGGTTTCTTAACAGAAAAACAACAACAACAACAAAAAACCAACCATAAATAAAAAGATTTTTGAATTGGACTACATGAAAATCAGAACCTCTGCTCATTAAGAGAGTAAAGAAAATAAGAAAAGTGAGCTAAAGTGGGGGAGATGTTTGCAACACGAAAATCAACTAAACACTTGTATCCACAAAATATAGAGAATTCCTACAAATCAAAAAGAGAAGAGACAGCCTAACAGGAAATGGACAACAGACTTCACAAAAGAAATTACCCAAAGGCCAATGAATATAAGAAAAGCTACTCATCCTCAGTAGTCACCAGGGAGATGCAAATTAAAACCACAACACTGTATCACATAAACCCACCAGAACGGCTAAAACAAAAAGACTGACAGCACGGAAGGCGGGTGCGGAAGTGGAGTGACAGGAACCACTGTCCGCTGCTGCTGCTCAGCCACTTTCGCTTCATCTGTTCAAGACCACACGTGTGTCTGAGTTAGGAATGTATAATCACTAGCCACTCAAAACTTACAGACATACTAACCAACACTACAGATAAATCAAAATGAAAAAATTTAAATGGTCAAGTGACTCACAGGAGGCAGAAAAAAGAAAACAGAGAAATGAAAAGCAGTGGGAATAAACACAAAAACTACAAATAAAATGGGAGCTATAAGCCCCAACATATTAATAATTATATTAAATGTAAATGGCCTAAATATGCCAATTAAAGTCAGAGTGACAAGGTAGATAAAAACACGTGACCAACTGTTTTCTACAAGAAACTCACTTCTAATAGAACAACCCACACAGGAGACTGGGCACACAGGCTCACAGCAGCCTGGCCTGTGACAGAGGAAGCGTGAACAAGCACAGCGTCCTTCCGTGGGCGGGCGGTTAGACTGAAGGCGGTGCACCTGCCCTGCACAGCAGTGGAGAGGAGCCGGGCCTGTGACTGTGGAGAGAGACCTTTCCCTGCAGACACGCGTGCTGAGAAACTTATGTATAAAGTGGGATGACACCTGGGACGGCGGTAGGAAATAAGAGGTACAGAAGAAATCAGATTGCCTATGAACAGATACTTGTTAGCTGTGTGACAGAGACATGGGGCTTCACAAATCAGTCTCTGATTTGGGTTTGAAGTACTCTGCAATGAGGAGTCCAGAAAATGCCACAGGTCCTCCCCCTGACGGCCGCCTCTATGGAAACATGGAGGAATAATCACTCTGGTTGTGACAGTAGGGTCTATAAGAAATACTTATTCACCCCTCCTTCCAGTTTCTGGCTCACAGATCCTAAAACCCTTGGAATTTCCCAAGTGTAGAGTGATAAAGGTATCTCGTTATGCTAATGAGGTGACTTCTGGACCCCGCCCAAGGGTGGGGGCTGGTTACCAGCAGGAACCAACCATGTGGTTAGAGAGCTAGGACTTTCAGCTGACCCATCCCAACTATCCAGCCGGAAGAGGGGCTAGAGGCTGACTCATTCGCCAATGGCCCTCCACTCAGTCACTCACAGCTACGCAACGAAGCCTCCATAGAACCCGAAGGACCCATGGGGCCTTGTTTGGGAGCACTTCCAGGCACAACTGGGCCAGACCCCAACCTCCCTCATTAGGGACCTTACACCATGCATCTCCGCAACTGGCTGACAATTCGAACCCTTTAGAGCCTTTGTAATACATCTGTGATCCAGCAGGTAAGTGGGTTGAGTTCCCTAAGATGTTCCAGCAAATTAACTGAACCCCAGGAGAGGACTGCGGGAACCTGGTGGCCTCCAGAGTATTGCGGGAGGCTGTTTCCTGGATTTCTGTCTTGCTCAAATTCCACACAAAGGTATCGCATCTGTCAGCGGAGAACACATATTTTAAGGGTGCAGTTTATGTTATTGGACAAGGGAAGTGCTACAAGCAGCAGGAAACCCAGACAACATCTGAAAGCGGCAGAGGCACACCTACGATGATGGACACACACATGCAGGCGTGGGCCAGAGGGCTGGACCGGACGCTCTCTGGGGCCCAGGACAGCCCTCAGCTCTGGCACAGGCCCCACCCCAGGGGCACTGTTACTCCTGGGACTGTGACCCACTACTGAACCAGAAGCACCACTACTGCCACAACTCTCCCTTCACACTCCGCCCGTTTCCGAAAACGTCTGTAGGTCCCGGCAAAGCTAGGACTCACAGCCCCATGAAAGCAGACAGTCCACTGAAGATTCACAACAGGCCAACAGTTTCCTCACGTCAGCAACACCCTGCCTGGGGCTGCACCTCCGCGGGGCTCCAGGCACACACTCCATGCTGGTTCGCTCCCTGCCTGGCTACTGGATGATACCAAACAATTATGGTTAGTATTTTGGGAGGTATGATAATGTAATCTGCTTACTAACAAAGTCTTGCCTCCTTCTAGTTTACACAGTTACATTTAAGAGAAAAACATCTTCCATTCTAGAGACGCACACTGAAACGTTTACAGGAGTGACATGCCCACTGGGAACTGTTTGGAAATAACCCACCAGGGATGGTGGGCAGGGGGCACGAGACGAAAGACTGGCTCTAGGCTGGAGCCGGGCTGGGTGTCAGCATCGGCTCTTGCCCTGGCCCTGTTCAGTGCGTCTACAGAGTGGACGGCCCTGAGCACGTGTCAGCTAGGATGTGACACCGAGGCAACACAGACCCCAGGAAGACCACTGTCGGCAGAGTGAAACAAAGTCACTCACTGCATTCACAGAAGTTTTCTCCTACTTGCCTTGAAACAATAAGTGCCCTAGACAAAGACACCGCCATCCACACAGAGGGACAACAGACCTCAGAGGATGGACATCCTACAACCCTGCCACGACTCAGGCACGTCCCTGGACTGGTTGGCGACAGGACGAGCCATCCTAGCCCGGGTCCTGCACAGTTCCCAGGAATGGCAGGAAGTGCTACTATCCAGAGCCAGCAGCAGAAATACCTCCTGGGAAGCCACTTTCTTACTCAAATTCCAACTCACATATCAGCAGTCCGCACTGCCCCACTGAGTCCCACGACACGGCTGGGAACACTGTCCCCACAGCCTGCTGACGTGGCCGCACCGTGGCGGCTGACAGTGAGCTCTGTGGGCACTGCCAGGCCAGCCCGCAGACCACATGGGCCTGGCAGACTTTGTACCTGCTCCGTCTTTCTTGCGATGAGATTGCCAATGGTCTTGCTGAAAAAACTGGCAAGCAGGGGGTTGAGAGGTGGCTCTCGGCCCAGGAAGTCATACAGAAGGTCCAGCAGAGCCTCGTCGCCCCCCAGACGGTCGTTGATCTGCGGCACGTCGCACGTCAGCAGCTCGCAGGCCGTGTTCGGGTACCTGGAGGGCACAACGCCAGTGACTGGAAGTGAAATTAGACCTCTCCAACCCCGGGATACCACTTCGACAACCTGCCACCGTGGGAGCAGACCCACTGGTGAGAGCAAACACTGGCAGGCCTCAGAGCAGAACAGAAGCGCACTAAGCCTGTGACCAGCTGGTATTTCTGACTGCTAGGTCAGCGTTCCTGGCCCTTCGCACCCTGTACTCTCTCCGGGCCTGCCGGGCCTCTAACCACCTGTCAACCACCAGTCACTGAGGCCAGCTCCCCATCATTTCTGTCCTCCGTCTTCTCTCTGCGCTTCCTGTCCCTACGTATCAGAAAGCACAGGTCCAGCCCTGGCCAAGCAGCGCAGCTAGTTGGAGCATCATCCCATGCACCAAGGGGTGCTAGTTTGGTTCCCGGTTGGGCACCAGCCTGGGTTGCGGGTTCTATCCCTGGTCGGGACATGTGGGGAGGGGAGCAGGCTGATGTTTCTCTCCTGCATCAATGTTTCTCTTTGTCTCTCTCTCTCCCTTCCTCTCTAAAGTCAGTGCACATATCCTCAGGTGACAGATCAAAGAAAAAAAAAAGCACAGGCCGTTTGTCCCTAGACGGAAGCTTACCATGCAGTACTGGTGAGGAGGTATTATGCAGGCAAATTATCACTAAGTGACACCAACATCTGTAAGCAATGCACTATGACCAGCTACAAAATAACCCTCATCCCATTATAAGTGACCCCATGCCATCACTGGCTCCCTGCCTTCCTATAAGACACATGTGGGCTCGCTGCTGTGCCCGGGGACAGACTGCCTACCAAACATCCTGCCGTGTCCAGGTCAGAGCCCGTGACCACAGTGCCAGTCATAATGCCCAGTGCTGTGTCTGGGGGGACACGTGGGAACGCAGGGAGGCAGCCATGCCCAGAGAAGACAGGGACCTGGCGGGGGAGCGCCCTGTAGGCTGACTGGCACACACCTGGCACGACAAGGGACAAGCTGTTCAGCTGTAGGCACATGACCTCACCTCTCTGTGCCTGGGCTTCCTCCTTTGAACATGGAGGTGTGAGCACTCAGCTCCCTACAGGTTGTGTGTGAAGCTGAGGAGTGTCAAGGTTAGCCGGGCAGTGTCGAGATCAGCCACTACAATCTTCCTGCCTGTTAGCCACCAACACAGGCCTGAACACGGGCCTAAGCCCAGTGGTCGCTGTGGACCTGCTGGAGGGGCCCAGGTCTGAGACTCTGCAGGAAACAGCTGCTGAAGCATGGAGGGGCAGGGAGGGACTCCGTGTGGCTGTGAGCAGTGTTCCTCACTAGTCCAGAGACAGCGCCTCCTAGGGCACAGAAAGACAGGGCCATGTGTGCAGCGGGTGCGAGGGCCCTGCAGGTTCATGGAGGCCCAGCAGTGGGCAGTTAACAGGCAGGCCCCGGCTTAAGAGGAGCCCAGACAGAGGTGTGGCCAGTCCCAGGGAGAGGTGGCCAGTGCCTACCTCTGGGGACTGGGACAAGGATCAGACAAGGTGGCTCAGTACTACTGTGTAGTGAGCAGTGACAACCAGCACGGCGGAGAGCGCGTGGCCACCAGGAGCAGGAGGCCATGGAGAGCGTGCTCAGAGTGCAGGGCAGGAGGGCCAGGGCAGCAGCACTGCGGATGGGGCAAAGCCCCATGTCAGCAGGCAGAGAGGTGTCCGCCAGCCTTCAAGCAAGAGAAGATGTGCTGAGTGCAGGGCAGAGTTGGGCCCGGAGAGGAGCACCGCCGCTCCCTCCGGGAAGCCCTGCAGAGCCAATAGGAAGGCCCAGGCCTGTCTGCACGCACAGGCCCACGTGTGCACACTGCCCTGACTCCCTCGGGTTACGGCTAGGAAGAGGGACTGTGATTTTATCAGTATTTTTGTATGAGTTGTCAAAAAAGGGGACTGCTTTACTAGTCGGTAAAATTCACAACAAAGAGGAGAAATTCCAGTTAGACATGGCAGACCAAGCACACGGTCTGTCACCATTCCCTCTCAAAGTGACTCCAATGATGCAGAGAAAAAAGGCACGGAGGGGACATGATGCTGGCAATGCCTGGAGGATGGAAAGTGGTGGCCCAGAGAGGACAGCCGGACACCCAGGGAAGTCCCTGGGAGAGTGATAACCAAACACGAGGCCTGAGTGGGGGTGGGGGGACTCCCTGGAAGCTTTGGAGAGTGGGGACGCTCCCGCCCTCCCTCGCTGGGCGTGTGCTGGCACAGGCACAGGATTCAGAGGCTCCGTCGTCCCCGGGAGGAAGTGCACCAGAGCAGCTCCCAACTCATACTGCCAGGCACAGCTGAGGGGGTGACGGGACCCTGTCCAGAAGCAGGGCCCAGCCCAGACAACACTGGGGTGCCCCAGCCCCTCTTCTGGACTCAAGGTGCTGCTGGGTTGACCTCCCACAGGTAGGAGCTGGAAGGATTCTTCTCTGTAGAAACTGATGGGACAGAGACAAAAGTCAACCAGCTGTCACCTAACCAAGTGGCCGGCACCTGTCGCCCAGTGAAGCATAGTGAGCAAGCCCCATACAGACCCCAAACTGCACAGGCCTTAGTGGCTCTCTCAGCAGGAGCACAGGGCTGATCGAACCACCACCAGAGAACACGGCACATGGAGCAGAGACAGAGCGCGCAGACAGAAGGAAACTGCCCAAAACCACATACTGAGCGAGTAGCCATGAACAAGAACTGGAGGCTTGTGTTTAAAATACCTGAAAACAAGAAAGGCCTCTTGGGAATTAAAAATGATAGCAGAACGTTTTTTAAATCAAAGGACAGGAAGATAAAATTTGAAGAAAACAGCATGCATACAGGCGATCTAACACCTACATGATGTCCCAGATAAAACAGAGGGAAAACTGGGGGCGGGGGGGGGGGCAAATTGCCCCGGAAATAATACAAGAAGTTCTCTGTGCTGAAGGCCACAAACTTACAGCCCAGAAGGACCCATGGGGCACTGAGCACGATGAGTGAGAAACCCGACATCCGGCGCGTGCCTTAGCGTGCGCAGGTGAAGAGCGTACTGCTGAGCGGGCCTCTGTCCCCCGGCACGTTTGCTGACCTCCACGGCTCCCTCCCCTGCAGTCAGCAGCTCCTCCTGTTCAGTCTGCTTCGCTTGGCACCTGGTGCTCATTTCTCCCAGACACTCAGACTGGAAAACGCTCCTGGCTCACTGACACGGCCCCGGGACCCCTCTGCCTGATTCCGCTCTCTTCCGTCAGACCTGTCACCAATGCCCTCTAGACAGGGAGCCCACAGAGCCTGTCACCCAACAGGACACACCAGGGAGGGAGAGGGTGAAAGGGATGGCGGCTGGGAATGGTGGTGCTGAGGCCACACGCATCGACTAGGAGCATCCCACGCATGACGGCCTCTCTGTGACCTTCCACGGAGGTGCATCGCAGGGACCTCAGCCCTGACTCCTCCACAGACCAGTCCTCTGCCTCCCAAAGGAGCGACTGTCCCACCCCAGGCACTTCCTGCTGTCCTACTGGCCTGACTTGAGGGTCCAGCACAGTAGGTGTAAAGGGCAGAGGTGAAGACTTGAGGTGGTCTCTGGTCACAGCACAGGGTTTGGTATGCTAATGTTCCAACAAAGAGACATTATTTGTGAACAATGAAATGAAAATTCAGCGTCATTTTCACCTGTAACAACCATTTAAAAACAGACGTTCTTAGCTTGCAAGTCACACAAAAACAGGATGTGACCTGCAGGGTCTTGGTTTGCTGACCCTGTTCTAAGACCTCCCACCACTTGCTGTCCGGCTGCCTGTCTGTCCTGACACGCCCTCATCCCACGCCCTTGCCACAGCAGCCCCCCCTTCTGTCTTCTCGTGACAGACTAGTCAACTCTCGAGTGGGACAGCTTGGTCACTAACAACATGTTTCCATGAGCCCAGGACCCCAGAGTGAAGCATTTCCCACAGTCCCTGTCCATCCGTCCGTCTGTCAGGCTCACGCTGCAACTCCACCTGCAGCTCTGCCGTGGGGTCTGTCTTTGTCTTCCAGCATATTTTCCCTCCAAAGAGTCCAACGCACCGTATAACTTACTATAACCCAGACTGAAAAGTCACACCCCAGCCCCACAGGAGTGGTGCATGGCTTCTCCATCAGAAACACATACCCCACCCCACCCCCGCTGCCTCCCTTCAGCCCTGCCCAGCACATACTTGAAGCGGACCTTCTCCTCCATTTCCAGGGGTGGCTCCTGGGTGACGAGGCTCACCAGCTCCTCCATGCACTGCGGCCGGCACAGGAAGTCCAGCAGCTTCCGGTTCTGAGCTTTGCACTCCTGCAAAATGTCATCTTCATCCATCAGCTCCCGCAGTGTCACATCCTCTTTATCCAGCAGCTTGTCGACATGGGATGTGGTGTTCAAGTCAAACTTCCAGAACATGGTGACGGCCACCGAGCTGCAAGCAAGCCCAAGAGGGTCACTTCTCCCAGCAATTCTGCCGCAAAGTCCAGGAAGCCTGTCCCCAACATGGGCCTGCGCTGGAGGAGGCCCACACCCAGGAACCTCTGACCACACCTGTCTGGATCAGGCTCCCAGCTCAGCAGGGACATCCCAGCTCTGGTTCCCTGCTGGCTGACCCACCTTCTGTACTCTCCTTTGGCACTCCGGGGTGCTCTCACTCCCTGGCTCCCTTAGGAGGTGTGTCTCCCTCGTGTCAGACCTGAATGCCCCTCCACCCCAAGAAAGGTAATGACTCACAAGCCCTGCCCCCAGCATCTGGCCCCTGCTGAGTGAGCACTGGACACACCTGCCTGGTGTCTCTGTACCGTGTACACTTCCGGTTCTCTGTATGTGATGCTCTGGCAACTCAGAACTCCTTTCTGGCTGGGGACAGACAGTCCCTCCTGGGACTGGTCCATTCCTAGAGACAGCAAAGGGCCCAGCAGGGGCAGGCCCGTGACCCTCTGCACATGTCCATTCAGAGTGGTTCCTCCCCTATGCCCACCCCTTCCCCACCCCCCAGGCAATACTCCTGCCTTCACTCCAGGGCCAGGCCAGGCCATAAGGAACCACCCTGTGGCATAGTACCCGCTGGAACTGTTCACATTAGCCAGCCTGCCCTGCGCACAGACCCTGCCTCTTCCTCCATGGGACCCCATAAGGGCTGTGCCTAAGAACGCCAACAGCAGGCCTCTGCCCCGGACGGCCCTGGGGCTTCTGCCCCTGTCCTTGCATGAGGACTGGGCCTCCTTCTCTAGGACCTGTGCGTGCAGCACCTTTGTTTCCCTGAGACTCTCCTGTGTCTCCTCTCGTGGCTGCGTCTGGCTGACCATTTCCTAAAAGAACCCAGAACACCTCACAGAACGCAAGCTCAGCAAGTCACTCAAGTCAGCTTGTTTCGCTGGACCCTCTGCTCCTCCGCCACCCCTACTCGCCAGCCCCTCCTTTCACCATTCCCGCCTTACTGAATAACCCTGGGTCGTCCTTGAAACCACCACGTCCCTCACACACCACTGGGCAGCAAGACATTCTACCAACCCAGCCCCTCCCCCGAGTCCCACACGCCAGCCCAGGCCCCTGCTGGCCCTGCCGGGACAGTGCGGGGGGCCTCACCTGTCGGGCGGCGGCCCAGCTCCCCGTCGGACACAGAACGGGAAACACAAAGCCTGGGTCTCTCACAAAGGAAACCTGTGCTCAGAAGACCACAGATCTCGGCACTGCTATAAGAACCGTCACGTGCGAAGTCACGATAATAAGGCACGGGTCCTCCACGTTGGATTTAGAGCAGTAAACCTGCCCACGTGATGTGAACGAGCCCCACTTGTCCACATGTCCGTCGCCGTCCAGCCATCCCTCCGGCAGCCTCTTGTCCCTGCGGCACAGGTTCCCTTCTCCAAGCTGCCAACATCTTTATACTCCTCTCATCTCACGTCAAACCTGCCAGGGCCCCGACACCCTCCATGCACCAGGCTGCTTTACAGGGGCTGCCAGGCCCTGGCTGTCCCCAACCCCCACTGCTGCACCCACCCCGGCCACAAGGACACGGAACACCCCCCGCCCCCCCCCCCAGTCATCCTGCACTCGCTCTCGTGCTCCAACAAGCCCCCCTGACAGAATCCCACCTGCCCACCAGACAGAGCTGGAGTGCCTGCATGTGCTTCCCCATACTCAGAGGATGAACTCAGCCATATGGAAAGTGCATTCGTGGATTAAGAATTTCACCGAAAGACAGAAATGGTCAGACTAGACTTAAAAAAGCAAGAACTATATGCTGAGTATAAAAAGATCATTTTAAATACAAAGACACAGACTAAAACCTTTTTAAAAGATAGGAAGGATAGACACAGCATGCAAACGCTCCTCTTCTGCCCAGCCTGATGGAGGCGCCGTGCCGCCTCCACGCCCCTGGGTGCAGAGCCAGTGCTGCCCTCCCGCAATACGCGGGGGACGGTCCCCTTCCTCCACGTCCGAGTGCACACAGGACTGGCATCACTTCTTCCTAAAACGTTTGACAGATTTCACCAGGGTCTAAGGTTTTCTTTGGTGATGGTTCAAATTACGAATTCCACTTCTTTAACAGGTATTTTCTATCTCTACTTGCTTCCATTCTGGTAATTGGCATTGCTGAAGGATTCATCAAATGCAGTTTTTCATATGACCTTGTAACCTTTAATGTCAAGTCGTTCCTATAGCAACACCCCTTTCATTCTTATGTATTAGTAATGCCTATCCTCCTTTTTTTCTTCATCACTGAAACTAAAGTTTAATAATTGTATTGATCCTTTTTTAAATAAAGATTTTATTTATTTATTTTTAGAAAGATGGGAAGAGAGGGAGGGAAACATCCTTATGCAAGAAATACATTGATTGGTTGCCTCTCGCACGCCCCCTACTGGGGACCTGGCCTGCACCCAGGCTTGTGCCCTGACTGGGAATCAAACCAGCGACCTTTCGGTTCATAGGCGGGCACTCAATCCACTGAGCCACACCAACCAGGGCTTATTGGTCTTTTTTTAAGTAACCAGCTTTTGTCTTCGTTTTCTTCTCTATTAGTTGACCATTTTCTATTTCACTGGTTTCCTCTTTTGTCTCTGTAATTTCCTCTCTACTGCATACTCTGGGTTTAATTTGTTCTTCTCTTTCTAGCTTCTTAAGGTAGAAGCTTTTTAGGTCACTGACTTTTCAGACTTCTTTTCTATTATAAGCATGTAGAGCTAAAAGTTTCCTTCAGGTACTGCTTTAGCTGCATTTCACAGGTTTTGATATTTCTAATTTCCCTAGTTTTTCTTTGACTTCTAGGTTATTTAGAAGTATAATGCTTAGTTTTCTAATTATTTTGGGATTTTCCAACTGGTCTTCATGACTGATACTCTAACTTGTGTTGTGCTCAAAGAGCAGGCTGATGTGGCTTCTCTCCTCTAAACACACTGCTATTCAGTCTAGGCAGGGGTCAGTAGGCTTCTCCTGGGAAGAGCTAAGCAGTCAATATTTTCAGCTCTGTAGGTGGCATGGGGTCTCTGTTGCATGTCCTTTTCCTTCTTCTCCCTGACGACCCTTTAAAATACACAAGCCATTGCCAGTCTGCAAGCCACAAAAAGCCCAGCAGGGCTGGCCGGCATGGGCCATACGTAGTGTGTGACATGGCCCCTCCTGGGGATGTGGCACAGGCACAGGGACCAGGGCTCACATAACAGATAAAATCCACTGATTTTGTGGCTACATCTGTCAAAAGTTGAGAGGAGAACTGACATCTTCAACTTTAACGGCAGATTTATTTACCTCTCCTTTTGAGGTGAAAGTTTTCACTTCATGCATTTTGAATTTATTTTGTCACGTGGATAAATATTCAGGATTGTTATGTCTTCCTGATGATGCCCCGCATCACCCCTGGCAACACCAGCAACCCCGCCTGACTGCCGGGCAGACCCCACGTGCACACGCGCTCAAGGGCTGTGCAGCCCGGGGCCGAGAGACCCTCTCATCACCACTGTCCCAACCGCCTGTGCTCAGTGTCGTTCTCACCATATCTCAAGCCTTGTCACTGTTGTCTCATCATCACGGTGATCTGTGATCAGTGACCTTGGTTGACGTTACTACTGTAATTGCTTTGGGGAGCCACAAACTGCACCCACAGAAGACGATGAACTTGGGGGGTAAATGTTATGTGTTCTCACTGCCCCACTGACCAGCCGTCCCCCCGTCTCTCTCCCTCACCTCGGGCCTCCCCATCCCGAGACACAACAGGATTGAAACCGGGCCAACGAATGACCCCACCTCGGCCTCCAGTGGTCAAGTGAAAGGAAGGGTCACATGTTTCTCACTTTAAATCAAAAGCTAGGAACGATTGGTTCGGTGAGGAAGGCGTGTGGAAAGCCGAGATAAGACAAAAGCTGGGCCTCTTGCACCAAACGGTTAGCCAAGTCGTGAAAGCCAAGGAAAGGTTCTTGAAGGAAACTAAAAGTGCTACTCCAGTGACCGCACGTGTGATCAGAAAGAGAAACAGCCGTATTGCTGGCAGGGAGGAAGTTTTGGTGGTCTGGGCAGGTGATCAAGCCAGATATAACATTCCCTTGAGCCAGAGCCCACTCCAGAGCAAGGCCCCACTCTCCTCAATTCTGTGAAGGCGGAGAGGTGAGGAGACCGTGGGAGAAACGTCTGAAGCTGGTGGAGGCGGGCTGATGAGGCTCAAGGAGAGAAGCTGTCTCTGCAACCGGGCGAGGCAGCGAGGGCCGAGTGGAAGCCACAGCAGGTGTTCAGCAGGTCCACTGAGATGCTGATGAAGGCGGCTACGCTCCTTGCTCCTCAACCGACTTCTCAACAGCCTCGCACCGGAAGGAGTCACCGCCCAGGACTTTCAAAGCTGGAGCGGAGAAGTCCCCGCTGGCTTCACAGCATCAGGGACAGGCTGGCTCTCTTGCGAGGGGCTCGTGCAGCCGTGACTTTAACTTGAAGCCAGTGCTCGCTTACCACCCAAAAATCCTCGGGCTCTAGGAATGCGCTCATGCGCTCTGCCTGTGGGCCGCAGATGGACACCAGAGCCTGGGTGACAGCTCACCTGGGCACAGGACGATCTGCCGAATGACGGAAGCCCACGGTGCAGACCGCTGCTCGGAAGACAGGGCTCTTCCCACATCTTACGCTCACTGACCGTGCACCTGGTCACCCAAGAGCTCTCCGATGGAGATGGGCAAGATGAATGTTGTTTTCATGCCTTTCTGTAGCTCTTGCACCATGGACTCATTTTGACTTTCAAGTCTTATTATTTAAGAAATTTTAAAAAATAAAGAAAAGAAATACATTTTGTCTAAACCTTAGCTGCCGTAGTGATTCCTCTGATGGATCAGGGCAAAATCAGTTGAAAAGGACTCACCATTCGAGATGCCATTAAGAACATTAGTGATTCGTGGGAAGCGGTCAAAACGGTAACAACGGTTTGGAAGGAGGTGATTCTAACCCCCTGGGCTGGCTTTGCGGGGTCACGACTTCAGTGGGGAGTAACTCAGGATGCGGTGAGGACAGCAGGAGCGCTAGAGCTGGAAGCGGTGCCTGAAGATGGGACTGAGTCGCTCCGCTCTCATGCTCCTGACGGAACTGAAAGGATGAGGAGGTGCTTACGGGTGAGCAGAAAGTGGTTGCTCGAGATGGAATCTACTCCTGGTGGAGATGCTGTGACGACAGTGAACTGACATCAAAGGATTCAGAACATCGCACAAGTGCAGGTGACAGGGCAGCAGTGGGGTGTGAGGACTGGCTCCACGGAGAGCGAGGAAAAAAAAAGAGACATAAAAGAAAAAAGAAAAAGTCCTGGCTGGTGTGGCTCAGTGGACAGAGTGCCAGTCTGTGGACCGAAAGGTCACCGGTTCGATTCCCAGTTAGGTGGGCCAGGCCCCAGTTGGGCACGTGTGAGACGCAACCAATCGATGTTTCTCTTGCACATCGCTGTTTCTCTCCCTCTCTTTCTCCCTCCTTTCCCCTCTGTCTAAAAGTAAATAAATAAAATCTCTTTTTAAAAGTTCATCATTAAAGAAAAAGGAAAAGAAAGAATATACTAACCTCTATAATTACCTTAATTTCAGAAAATAATGACTTTGTAAATATAAAAAAAAAGGAAACCACGATTTTGGGATTAAGGATAAGGCCTCACTTTGAGAAAATATATTTTTAAGGAAAACTCACCTCATTATGCTTATTTTGTTCATGTCGCCAGTGTTACAGACCAGCACTTGAGAACCTCTGTCGGTTTACCACCACCCTGACGTGGGAAATAACACTAGGTTACTCTTCACCCTTTTTCAGACCATTAGCTCACTAGCTCCTATCTGTACGTTCTGTAACACCATTAAGTCAAAAATCTCTGTGAAACAATACTTCTGTTTCCATCAGCTACCTATGCATTTTAAGAAACACTGATTGCCATCTGTGGCATTCTTTGACAAGTTCACTGCCACGGCTCTCCTTTAGCTAGAGCTACCTTCCACGTACGTCAAAGGGGCTGCTCCCAGGCAATACTGCCTGCGTCTCTTCCAAACGCTCCTCACATCCCAGCACCCACTCGCTGCCCTGCAGAAATGTCCGCATCTTCTTAGCTGGCCTCCCCCGCAGGGAGGGCTCTCAGGCTCCTGCTCCCCTAGAGGACACTGAGCACCAGAAGGATTCCTGCCACACCTACAACACCCTCCACCCAGCAGTCTCTCTGGAATGCCAAGCAAAGTATCACCAACACCTTTCAGATGCCTATCCAACAGCCACCAAACAGAGCCTGAAGTTCTGCTTCTCTATTTAGGTTTTCCGGTTAGCAGGATCATCAGACAGAAGGCAGGTTCCAAAGAGAAATGCTGCCATATGGCCGCCAGCCCCAAACGGAGCCTTTCACAACAGAACACTCTGAGGTGCAGACTGTTGCTAAGAGAAATTAGAATCTGAAGGACTTACAATCAAAGTCCTGGATCTGCGGTGCAGTGTGACCTGAAGCCAGGAAATGACCTCTGGTACTTAGGTCTCCTCGCCTGTAAACTGGGAACACTGAGCATCCCTGTCTCGCAGAGCAGAGCTGCTGTGATACCCAGTTAAAGAGCAGAGAAGAGTGGCCCGCACATGTCATCTGCACAGAGCCTGACTGCAAGAGAGAGAAGGAAAGACACAAGGTCGCCCTGCAGCAGAGAACAGGCTCTGTGGGGGCTGGAGTGGCACACGCTGCTCCCAAGAGCTGAGGGTGCGCCTCTCCCAAGCCCACCTTCAGGGGCAGCTTAAATCAAACATGACAGAACTGTCTGCACTAGAAATCAATAAATGCTACAAACCAGGAGGCTCTCTGACTCTCCCAAAGAGCTGGTCGTCAAACTTTCACCCACACACCACTGGGATTCTACTTGGCCTGGAAAAAATGGAGATGGGAGTCCATGGAGAGCAGTGTCTGTACAATCAGCTGATCAACAAACGAGACCGTGTCAAAATGGGCGGGGGTGGGGGCGATGACAAAAAATGGCCTAATTGAAACAGATGAATGAAAATCCAAAATCAGAAGTGAAAAGAATAAATAACCACTGACAGAGAGGTGAATTAAAATGATTATACAGACAGTAGTTCACACAAGCCTATGCTCATGTGTTCAAAGCAAGCCTGAACCACCTGCAAACCCTGCCCACGCCCTGTGCAGAGGCCTGAGCTCAGCCTGCAGGGCCCCAGCACACACTGTGAGCTCCTTTAGGGCCAGGCTGCACCCCACAGCCCCTTTACATATGGGCCCATAGCTCCAGGCTGGACATGCAGCTGGCACCCTCTGTGGGCTCACCAAATCAACCAGTCAAACTTGCTACATGTTCCGAAAGGCTGGCTCTTCCTGAGATGGCCGTGGGGTGCAGTGGACAAGCAAGGCAAGGAGCCGAGCAGACAGGAACACAAGGCCAAGGTCACAGCTCCCATCTATGTGACTCGACAGGTGTGGGAGAGTCTACTTGAGCCCAGTTTTCACTGTCCCCTCAACAGCACAGAGGTTCACGTGGGTACTTGGCCGCCTCCTTTGCCCTCACTGTCCCCCCTCCCCTCGCAGCCAGCTCCAGTCAGGTGACTCAGCTCTGGGAAAGGGATGAGTGCAGAAGTTACGGTGGGACCTCGGGCCTTACTGGGTGTGAGCTCCTGGGACCCTCTGTCCCTTCTGCCCACTGGGAGATGGCGAGAGGTAGAGCAACCCTTCGGCCTCCACAACTGAGAGCCAGAGGTGGAGGCAGGCGGCCACACCAGACCAGACTGCTGCTGAGAGAGATACACAGCCCCACCTTGTTTAAGCCACTGCTCTTTGGGACCATTGGTTGCACATCTCAGTCTGCACCTTAATATAATTTGAGCAAATTTCTTAACCTCCCTGAGCGTTATCTGTTTCACCTAGGAAATGATCACATTTTCTTCAAAAGGTTACAGAGGAGTTACCAAGCATCACCCTGGCTGGTGTGGTTCAGTGGACTGAGCACCGGCCTGAGAACCAAAGGGTCGCTGGTTGGATCCCCAGCCAGGTCACATGCCTGGGTTGTGGGCCAGGACGCACAAGAGGCGACCACACACTGATGTTTCTCTCCCTCTCTTTCTCTCTCCCTCCCCTCCCTCTGAAAAGAAATACAATCTTTTAAAATTAAAACAAACAAACAAACAAAAAAAAACCCACTAGGCATCTAATGAGTGCTCAACCGATACTTGAACTTACTGAATGGATGAAAGAAGAATGTGACATCACTGACATGTACTATATGCTCAACGAGGGTTCATTCCCTCCCCTCTTAACATGAGTTTTAGTACGTGTCCATGTGGCTGCGCATCTTAAGCACAGCAAGAGGGGAGGAGGCTAAGAGGCCTGTGCAGGCCGCGTGCTGTGACTGCCTGCGTGAAGAGCCCTATGCTGGGCAGGCCTGGGCGTGGCGCGGCCCGGCGTTCCCTCCTGACCACCACTCACTTGCCATCAGCAGATGCCATCCCTTGGCTCAGACCTGTATGTTGGGGGAGACATGAGCCACACCAACAGCAGCAACAACACACAGACTAGACGAGAGTGGCCATCCTTTCCACACCAGCAGGGTGAGACCCCCTGGGGCTCGTGAGGAAAGGGCACGCAGTGAAAGAGGCCAGGACTGACCTGGGCGACTCTGGACTGCAGCGACGGTGCTAACACAAAGAACACCAGTATCCCGGGCTTTCAGAACGCTGCCTCAGCAAGGTCTTCCCCCCATAGAACACATTGGAATTCTTCAAAAAGGTCTTCAATTTTCAAGGACCCTTTCATTTTCACATAATTTTAAAGTCAGCTTACCAGCTCCACCCTCTGGAGCCCACACACACCTCTTGAGTTTTGGGATTGAAATTATGATGAATTTCTAGATCAGTTTTGGGAGAATTGGCACATATACAATATTAAGTTTTCCAATCCCAAACCAGGGTGTGTCTGTCTCTTTACTCAAGCCTTCTTTAATTTCTCTAAAAATTCACAGTGCTCTCCACGGAGGTTCCACATCTTTCGTTATGCTCACTCCTAGGCTCTTTTTATTCATAATGCTACTTGCTATACGTAAGACTTTTTAACTGCAATGTGTTTGTTGATGGCATATGATAATTAATATTTTTATAAGCTGATTCTGTACCCAGCAGCTTCCTATGTGATTACTGATTTTATTAGTTTATCATTAGTGTTTGGGGCTTTCTACACATACAATCACATCATCAATGAATAACAAGTTGTGTTTCTTCCATTCAGATTCTTTCATCTTCTTTTCCAGTTTTCTGATTCACTGGTTTGGCGGCCACCTGCACCATGGCCCTCAGCAGGAGTATCCAGAGCAAAGAGCCCTGTCTCCCACTTCCACAGGAAGCTCCCACTGTGCCACCAAGCATAAGGGCTGCTAAAAGTTTCTTTTGTCAAAACAAAGAAAGCTCCACTACTTTTCCCACTACTCTGCAAGTTGTATGCTGTTTCTACTCTACAGTGGCTCCTCAGAGGTTGTAGGTTGCACTTATTAAAATCTGCAGTGAATGGACGCCTCCCCCCCAACCCCCAGCTGTCGCAAAGCCCTTGGGGTACGTCTACCTCCACTTACTCCCCCTCCTCAACTCACATGCTACTGTCACGTCTCACACAACTCGACCTTGATTTTACTCCATAAGCCACTGCTCCTGTCATTATGAAAAACAACCTTCACTTCTATTTGCTTCTCATTCTCTCTTGAATCTCAGCTCTTCCACATGGGATCACTTCTTCTGCACTTTATTTACAAGTATCTTTAGTAAAGGACTGCCAATGACCAACTCTTCAGTTTTGTTCTCTTAAAAATGTCTTTATTTACTCCTTGTTCTTGAAAGACATTTCTGCCTGAGAAGAACCAAACAGAATGTCTAGAAATAAAGACTACAGTATAAGGGCTTAGTATCGAATCATTTACAGTGCAGAGGCCATCAGTGAGCCAGACAAGGGGAAGTCGCCTGGGGATGGAGCCTGAGGAGGAGGTGGGAGCACAGAGCAGATGGAGGGCGGCACGGGGAAACAGTAAGGACACGAGCCCACGGCTTCTCGTGTCCACGGCTGCACGGGAGGGAGAGGCAGTGGTCTCCCCGCCGGGCAGATGGCATTAATCGGCCTTCCTCCTGTGTGTCTTCAGATCGGTCTTTGTCTCTGGTGCTCTGCAGGGCTACTCTCTCCGGCTTAGCTGTAAATTATCTTCTTACTTACCCTGTTTATGGTTCATCTGTCTCTTGGAATCTGCAGGCTGGGTTTTTTCACCAATTCTTAAAAATCTTTAGCCTTTATCTTTTCAAATAATAAATCTGCCCCCATCCTCACATCTCCTCATAAAACACCAATTAGACACACCTCAGAGGCTCTCCCTCCACCCTCCATACCAGCTCCCCTCTGCTCTGTGTCTCCACCTCTTCTCCAGGCTCCAGGGGGACTTCCCGTTCTCTGGCTGACTGATTTCCTCTGAACTGTAAATGATTCGACATCAAACCCACATTCAGGGTGGGGCAAAAACGGGTTTACAGATGTTTGTATGGAAGATAATACAATAACTAATTAATAATAATACAAGAATAACCTGCTTTGCATACTCACAATTGTACGCCTACTTCTGCCCCACCTTCTATAGTATTCTTCATTTCTAGACAATTCTTTCTCAAATACTACACATCACCTTTCATGGCTTCCTGCAGACACTGTGTCTGTCTACTGGTTTTCACTCATGGTGCCTTACCTCCTTGCATGCTTGCTCGATTTTGTCTGTGTACTAGTCAATACCCTAAACAGTATCTGTATGGGCATTTTGCATCTTAGGATGACGGTAACTCCCTCCAGAGAGGTTTTGTCTGTAGGATGCCTAAAGGCATTCCGAAACCAGAAAACAAACTAAGTTAATGAACTACCAGGCAGCATAAACCTGGACTACACATCCTCACAAAGGCCAACCCAGAACCACAAGATTTTCTCTGCTTTCCCACCGTTTTCCTGCTACATTAGTAAGAAGATAACCAGGTGGGAGCAGGGATGGAGTGAGTTCACCCTAATTCTGAGGGTGCAGACAGACTTCGGTGCCCGTCTGGCACAGGGATGGTTTCCCTCCGGCTCTCACCAAGACGGGACTGCAGACCTCAGCTTCGGTTCATACCCTACGGCCTCCGAAGTCTAAGTCCTGCTTGGTCCAGACGATCGAATGCCCTCAGGGTGAAGTCAGATTCCATCCAATTGTGCTTAAAGTGACTTTCTGGGTTCTTACTTTTTGTTATATTTTGGTCTAGAACTTTCTTGCTATATTGTCAGTTCTTTAATTTCTTTTCTTTTCTTTTTGGAAGCCAACAATTTTAGTTGTTTTCCATAGGATAGGGCTGGAAGGATAGAGGGTGGTGCAAATAACCTAGCCTAACATTTATCAAAAACATAAGACATCGCTGTTTTTGTACACTGAAATTCATATTCTCTCATCACTTTAAAGTATCATTCCATTTTCAGTTGGCCTCCACTCCTGCTAAGGAGACATCAGCAGTCCACCTAACAGATGTGCCTTCGCAGGCGGTCTCTCAGCGCTCCCTGGAAGTCACTGTCTCTCGTGCTGCATGGCTCCATGAACGGCAGGTGTTTCTTACTGACAGTGCTTGGGACACAGTGTGCTTCCTGTCTGGGGTCCCAATGACACATTTCCCCACATTTTTCTTCTCTCCTCCACATTCTCTTCATCTCACTCTTCACCTCCCGTCTCTCAGGGCTGCACACTGTGCAACTTCCGACACACACTCCAGTCCACACTTGTCTTCAGCATGTTTATCTAATCCACATATAATGAGTTTTCGATTTCAATTCTTTTTTTCATTTCTGAAAGTTCTACTTGGATCATTGTGATACTTTGTTTTATATTACTAACTTTTATTCTTTATGTAATTCTTCCAACATTCCATCTATTATTATACCCGCTGCATCTGCTTATTCACTATCTGCAGGCTTCAGGGCATCTAAGTTTGCTAACTCTTCCTTGCCGGGGTGCGTGTGTTTTCTGACGGTGAGTCCAAGTGTGCGGACATGTCATCACAAGGGCCTACACGGCCTGTGTGCTCCCCTGAAGAGGGTCTGTGCTTCCTTCAGCAAGGAGCAAAGGAGTGTCGTCACGGTGCTCACTGCTCCTTTGTCTTTGTCTCTTTTGGCCTGCAAAGCAATATCTGAGTTTTTAATGCACTGAAGGATCACAAGAAACCATATTTACTGTCATTCGTCCAGCATCTAATTGGAGAGCAACGGGAGAGCTTTTCGGGAGCGCCCCATCTGCCGGCCGCACGAGTCTCTCCCTCCCTTTCTCACCTTCCACAAGGACAGTGTGTTGCGTGCGGCGCCGGGACAGTGTAAGGCTCTGGCTCACAGGTGCCTCATACACATGCGGGGCTGCACCCCTCTACACATACGCGGCAGTACCCACTACGCGCACGGCTGTGTCTCATGCGTCACTGTGCCCACTGGATCTGGGTCGCACTTCGGCTTGCAGAGGCCAAGTAATTTTCCCACAACCCAGTGTCTCAAAACCAGACTCAGAAGGATCAGAACACAACCAAAAGACAACAGACTGTCTGCACACTCCAAACTGAGTCTCTGCTCTCACCCGTCTTTGACCCCCCCCAGCACATTCGCACGAGTTACATGGCGACGCGCAGTCAAAAAGGAAGATCATCTTACCTTCTGTGGAAACTTCTTGTTCAAATTTCGTTTTCAGGCAAAATATAAACACATTTGGCGTTTTTTCTTGGAGTATATGCAACTTTAAGAAAAAAATTTTCATTCAGTAGATTTATAATCTCTTCACCTGAAAAAAAAAAGAGAAAAATGTTCTTTTAAAGTCTGCTATTGTAAAGGAAATTACCAAAATGGTGTGAAAAAGGAAAACAAAAGTCTGTGTCTCTACGGTATACAGACTGTCAGAACACTCCAGGATGAAGGGGCCGCAAATGCCCTTGCTGTTTCTCGTTCCAGAGCCTGGCACCGACACGGACACCCATCACCCCGTCTGGGTAGCTAGCTCAGTGGTTGGGCTGTCACGCGTGGACATCAAGGACATGGGGAGGATCTCTACGGAGCTGTCCTGTTTCGCAACTTTACACTATCACCTTAAGAAACACATATTCCTGTCCTGGCCAGGCAGCTCAATGGGTTGGAGCATCGTCCTGACATGTCAAGGCCATGGGTTCGATCCCTAGTCGGGGCACATACAGGAAGCAACCAATGCGTGCATGAATGAGTAGAACAACAAATCAATGTTTCTCTCTCTCTCTGTAAAATCAATAAACAAAAATTTTTTTCAAAAAAAGAAATGCACATTCCTGGCCCTAAGGTGACAGGTACTCCCTCACAACGTCTCCGAATACCATTTCCAAGTCAAGTGACCAGCACTGAGGGGTGAGCGACTGACTCCGAGGCCTAGTGCAAAAGCAGAACCGTGTGGAGCCTGGGACTACTCATCGTGCATCTGCAGGAAGTCATGGTTTTGCCTTTTGAAAATCAGGCCACGGCAACAGCAAGGGCTACTATTCTAGAATATGAGGCAATCATCAGAAGTAATATTTACATCATTTTGGATCCAATTAGAAGAAATCAAATGGAAAAAGATATTTTTGAAGCTACTGGGGAAATCTGAATATGGACCAGTATTAGATGATGTTAAGGAATTACCATGAATTCCCTTAGGTGAAAAATGACATGGTAGCCATATCTTCAAAAATAAAAACTGCCCTTATTAGAAAAAGTGAAATATTCATGATGAAGTGACATTATTTCCAGGATTTTCTTTTTAAACACTTCAAAAACAAGAACCTAACAAAAATTTAAGTGTCAGAGGGAAAGGGACAGATAAACAAGAAATGGCAAAAGGTCGGCCACTGCTGCAGCCGCGGGACAAGTGCGCTGGTGTCATTATAGTGTGTCCTCCACAGCTGTGTGCTTTTAAATGGAATGTACTGGGTTGATACTGGTTAGCAAAATCACACAGGTTTCAGGTGTATATTTGCGTGTTTTTAAATTTCATATAAAAATCAAACAAAAAAAGGCAATGAAAGTTGTGTTAGTAAGCCAGAAATGAGTCAACATTATCATCTTCTAAAACAGGTATAGCTTACATCTAACATTTCATAATTCAAATTATTAAGGTAAATAATTCAACAAAACTGGCTTTTCAGCACTTTATACAAAGTTTTCAAAATAAGAAAGTATTTCTAGCCCTGACTGGTGTGACTCAGCGAACTGAGTGCCAGCCTATGAACCAGAAGGTCGCCGGTTCAATTCCCAGTCAGGGCATGTGCCTGCATTGCGGGCCAGGTCCCCAGTTGAGGATGCGTGAGAGGTAATGGATCAATGCATCTCTTGCACATCAATGTTTCTCTCTCTCTTTCTCCCTCCCTTTCCCTCTCTCTAAAAATAAATAAATAAAATCTTTCTTTAAAAAGAAAAAAGAAAGCACAAATTTGACTTCAGCAGGAACTGGAGGACGAATGGGGACCTGTGCCCCAAACAGCTGGGACATCAGGAGGGACACGCAGCCAGGGAATGAGCGTACCTTCTCCGCAATGGGCACACATCCTGAGCACTGTCACCCGCCCCCCATACCCTCTCACTGCAGCGTACAAGCCTCCTGTCACCTCTGTCCTCCAGCCCAGACTCTACTGTCACCGATGGCAGGTCTGTCTGCTTACCATGCCCTCAGGATCTCATTCATAGCCCTGGGTTTTCCTATGAAGCCCTTCTCCCAAGCCCTGTCCTCATCCCCTTCCCTAAACACAAGAATGCCCTGATGGCCACCCAGGAAAAGGCCACCGCTGCCCTCCCTCCCGGACATCCCAACCAGAGAGGGGGTCAACATTCTCATAGGTCCCATGATTTTAAAGGCCGCTTTATAGCTTCATTCTAAAGCCTGTTTTTGGCCCTTTTGCTTCTGGCCAAGATCAGATAACAGGGAGCAGATTTACCTTCCCACCTGCAACAACTAACAAAAAAAGATAACAAAAGGGTAGAACATATGAAACAGTTTCCAAGACTCAGGACACCGGGCAATGAAGAGCAGTGGTCCCTGATAGAAGGGACACAGGAGGAGCCCTTTCCCTGCCCAGCTTTCTACCTGGACAGCAGTCCTGGGCCACAGCAGTGGAGCTCTGGAGTCCAACAGTGTCCTGAGGCCAAGGTGCCGCCTTCACAGGCAGAACACTGCAGAGCACAGAGCAGCACAGAGGGGCACAGGCTCCAGCCAGGTCCTGATCAGCACCCAGGTGTGAGGCAGACATCCCAGCTAGGGACAGGCAACACATAGCTCGAAAGAGTTAACAGGAATAATCCTCAGAGTTCACATGGAGCCAGGGACAGTCATACCCACAGTCACAGTGGAAAACTTCCTAATTCTCGGGGAATTGGACAAAGTACTCAGAAGACTTTGGGCAAATTAGCCCTAGACTAAACATTACTCTGGCCCCACCTAACAAAGCTTAAAAGTAAGACCCACCCGAATCAAACTGTCTCCAAGTAATTTAACCCCATCCCAGAACAAAGGTCAAGAATATTTATAGAAATACAAAAATACCCAGCATCCAACAACATAAATTCAGTGTCTTGACATCCAATCAGAAACTACCAGGTATGCGAGCAAGCAGGAAAGCTGGAACTATACTGAAGAGAAAAATCAATCAAAACAAACCCAGAAATGACACAGATGACAGAATTAGTAGACAAAGACATTTAAACAGTTGTTACTGTATTCCACATCTTCAAAAACCTGAAGTGAAGATTAGACATGTTAAATGCAGACGTGAAAGATACACAAAGACCCAAACAGAATCATAAAAATACGCAACCCAGAAGAAGGCAGAAAAAGAGGAAAAGGGAACAAAGAATACACTGAGCATTCCCTGTAAACCTCTACTCCAGGGCACCTTAAGCGGGACCACACACGAGATACAATTTCGGTGGTTTCCTCCTCCCGCCCCCGTCTCTAACCACACCAGCACTTAGCACTTCCTAAACGTCCTGAGTCTCTCACAGCCAGCACTGCACAAGGGCCCCTCTGCTTGGAACGCCCCTCCTCCCACCTCCCCTGCATGGCAAAGCCCTGCCTGCTCTTCAATCCGGACTTCAACCACTGCCACTCCTGCCGAGCTTTCCCGAGTCCTTCCTCGGCACTCACACGAGAGTCTGTTCACACCCCTTTCAGAGAATCACATAATAACCTGGTTTTAAATATTTTATTTATTTTAGCCCTAGCTGGTATAGTTCAGTGGACTGAGTGCTGGATGCCAACCACAGAGTCACTGGTTCGATTCCCAGGCAGGGCACATGCCTGGGTTGCAGGCCAGTTCCCCAGTGGGGTATGTGTGAGAGGCAACCACACATTGATGTTTCTCTCGCTTTCTGTCTTCCTTACCCTCTCTCTAAAAATAAGTAAATAAAATCTTCAAAACAATATTAAATAAATAAATAAATACATATTTTATTTATTTTAAATTATAAAAATTTTTTAGAATACAAAAAGGTGCACAGAGTAGAATGACAAATACCCATACACTGAAATTTAATAAATGTTAACAATTTTTCACACATGCCTCCTACTTAAAAAATTTTTTTAAGATTTTATTTATTTTTAGAGAAAGAGGAAGGAAGGGAGAAAGAGAGGGAGAGAAACATCAATATGAGAAAGAAACATAAATAGGCTGACTCCCTCACACACCCCGACCTGGGACTGAACCTGCAACCCCGGCATGTGTCCCTACAGGGAATCGAACCAGCGACCCCTTGCTCCCTTGCTTTATGGGATGACGCCAACGGAGCCACACCAGTTAGGGCAAAAAAAAAAAAAAAATCTAGTACATCGAGGAACCACAACCCATTCCGCTCCGCTCCTCCTCAAAGATAACCGTTAACTTGCGGTACCCATGCCTGACTGCGCTCTTTCACTACCACGTACCTGCAAGTAATGCCGTTTTACGAATGTACTGAAATACTTCTGTGACATATACATGGGCTCTCCAACTGTTTTAGCTCAACTTCGTACTTTAGAGAATTATCTATACTGGTACAGGTAGTTCTAATGCTTTTGTTTCAAACATGGCAGGCGCTATACCTTTATAGAAAAAGGTATTTTTTGCCCACATTCCTTTGGAGGCACTTTCAGGTTGCTTCTGATTTATCACCGTCACACCGGAGGCTGCCTGGACATTCTGAACACGCACGCTGCTGCGCAGTGAGCGTTCCCCAGCTTGTACTGTCCCAGGTGCGGAACCGCGGGCTCACAGGACGGACGCCTTCCGGGTCAGCAGACACCAGTCCATCGCCTCCAGAGTGCTTCACCACCTCCCTGCACCAGCCCCATGCAGCCCACAGGCAGGCAGTTCGCCACAACGCCAGGTCACAGGGGAAAACCAAGAGACTGGCCCAGGCCACAGGTTAATAAATGTCAGTTCTCAAACTTGAACCCAGGTTGGCTGACAGCAAAGTCCATGTTCTGTCCACATGACACCAAATTCTAGCCCAGTCGGTAAAGAAAAAAAGGAGGTGTCCAAGCAGGTGCAGAAGCAGTGAAACAGGGGAAAGAGACTGCATGAAGGCACTACCCAGGGCTGCACGGGCTCGAGGGGAAATGAAGGCCTGGGGAGAGAGATGCAGGTCTTCAGAATGGAGCAATGGTTTCTTTGTGGGTGACAAAATGTTCTGGAGTTAGTAGTGATGGCTACACAAACTTGTAACTATACTAAAAGCCACTGAATTGTACACTTTAAAAGGGTGTATTTCATGTGAATTATATCTTAATAAGAAAAAGTGGAACAGTCAGTGGGCTGACAGGTGGGAGTCAAATTCCTGAAGAGGCCCTCCAAAAGGTCTGACTGTGAAAAGCGGCCCAGAGGCCCCCAGGTGTGGAGAGAGAGAACGAGAGCCAGACCCCACAGAGCAGGGCCTCTCCAGCAGAGAAGACAGGTCCCTAAAGGCTCCCCAGGGGCCCCTGTGAGGGCAGTGGCCTGGCATGCTCACAGGCCCAGAGCATCCTATCTTCCAGCCCTGAGGACCAAATCACCCAGTTTCCTGTGCCCTGGGGTGTCCCTGGAGACGTCCCTGGAGATGGGGATAAACACACTGAGCTCCCAGGGTGGGTGCAAGGGCTGAGTGGGGCAAAGTTCAGGGAGTGCCGGGTGCTGTCGGCTCTCTCGTGGTGCTCTGGGGCTCGTGCAGTGGGAGGCGGGACATCTACGGAGCTGGTGTACCTGAGACCTCGGCTTCACAGCCCTGCCACGTACTGACCTGAGTTTCCTGAACTGTCTGTGTGTCAGCCTCCCCAAGTGTAAAACACGGATGACGGCACTGTGCACCTCAGGGGCCAATGTGAACAGGAATCGAGGTAACCTGTATAAAATGCTCAGCACAAGCTGGGCCAGCAGTGAGCGCCCAGCAAGTGCCCACGACTGTTACCATCGGGGCACAGGGGCCGCCAGCCAGAGCAGGCTTCCCTGAGGAAACCTGGCTTGAGCTTCCCTCACTTCAAATTCAGGACCACACACCTCCAGTGAACATTAAATACAGCCTGACAACCCCACTCTTGCTAGGAAGCTCGCTTCCCTCCTAAAACAGTTGTGACAAATTTCAGGGGAGCACAAAGTCGGTACAGCTCCTGGCATCTGCCCATCCCGTGGCTCCTGTGACCTGCTGTAACCACCAGATGCTGGCATGACGGGGACAGAGGGACAGCGGCAGGTTGAGCCTCCACATCAAGAAGCTTCACAGTTTCCACCCTCAGCCTCTTGGAATCCTGTGGCCAGTGTGCGAAGACCCATCCAGCCTCCCTAGGGTGACAAGACCCTGCAGAGAGGCCTGAATATCCAGCCAAGGCCCCCGTCATGTGTGGAAGCAGAGAGGAGTCATCCAGCTGAGCCCAACCCCGGCTGGGCTCAGCCCGCAGACTCACAATGGGAAATAAAGATCCTTGTTTAAGTCACTAATTATTGGGGTGGTCTGCTGCAATAGGTAACGAATGTAACAACCATTTTATTCCTTCTACTCTTTCCTCCACCCTCCAGCATCCTCACACCTGAATTCACACAAAAAGCAAAAGGTCCCTCCTGTTATGATGGAAAAGGATCCTCGCTCCCAAAGGCCAGCCCCTCCCCCCCTCTCTAGTCCCCACCCCTCCCCTTCCCCAGGCTGCTCCTCTGTGCTGCTCCCTCTGGCATCTCCAGTGCCTTCCTGTCTGTGTGCACGTGCACACGTGTGCACATGCTTGCACACACATGCACACACGCTGCTCCACAGACATTTCTCCAACCCCTCTTCACAGTAAAGCTTCCTCAAGGAACTGTCTCCTCTTACTGCCCCAATCCCTCTCCTCCTATCGGGCCTCTCGCCCCACCGTCCCCCAAACTGCTTCTGTCAGGGACGCCAGGAGCTACGTGGACTACCTCTGTGGACTACCTCTCATCCTCACCTCAGCCAACACCTCGCAGCCTGAGGTGGTGGAAGTCACGGCCTCTCTTAGGCCCCTGGACACCACCCCCTCCTGCAGAGCTACCCCCCATCAGCCTCCACTTCCTCTGCCAGTGGATGTGCCCCTCATTCAGTCCTGGCCTCTTCTCCCCCTCTGTCGGGCACACACAGTGCAGGGCTGACAAGTCCAAGCTGAGAGTTCTGGTGGAGCAGCTTGCTGATAATAATTATAAATCATGGACAAAGTACTAACAGGAGCTAAAATTGTAACAAGGCATTGCAGACCCACTGAAGACACGCAGAAACTGGGGGGACGGGCATTGTGGGCAGAAGGGAGCACGACTGTGAGCTCGGCAACAGGGGCGCCCCACGGCTCAGGGCTGCGCTGCGGCGCTGCTCTGGTCAGCGGGACAGACAGAGCCTCCACCGTCTCACTGTCTCCCGGCTGCAGGGAAGGAGATCAGAGGTCGGGGTGCAGAACAGCTGAAAACCAAAGGGAAAACTCCCCAAATCTGCATTTAAATTCCTCCCGAATCCTTGGCTGGCTCCTAACCACACACAGTGGGATGAGATGCCAAGAAACCAAACAGAAAAAAGTTGGAACTCGCAGAAACAGAGTAGAAAGTGGCAGCCGGGGTGGGGGGTGGGGAGGCTGGCAAGAGGCACACACACTCAGCTGGAGGTGAAGCTGGTCTGACACAGGGAGTGTGGCCCACGGCAGGCACTGTGCGGTACGACTGAAATTCGCTAAGAGGGCACAACTCAGATGTTCCCACAAAAAAGTAAGCATGTGAGGCGACAGATATGATCATTAGCTAGTGGGGAGAACCCTTTCACGATCTGTACATTTATGAAACTATGAGGTGCTTTAAATGTCTTACAATTCTACTGGTCAATTATACCTCAATAAAGCCGAGAAGGAAAGACAGACAGGGGAGAGACACACAGACAGACACACACCAAACCACCAAGCAGAAGGCAGCTGTTGTGAGGCAAAAGAGATGAGCCAAGATGCCAGCCACTGTCCAACAGTGAGAGATGGAGTGTGCAGTTCAAGTCCCTCCACGAGAAGGGTCTTCCACAGAACCCCTGGGAGGGCCACACCTTCCGAGTGGAGACCACGGTCCCCAGCGAAGGGCTGCACTCGGACACTCAGGCAGAAACAAGGCAGGCCCACCCCGGAAAAGCATCTGCAGGACCGAGGCGACCCCCCGTGATCTCACAGCTGTCCCCCACAGAACGCAGCCCTCCCTAAGAGAGGGGAAGCTCAAATGGGGTCTCCAGAACGTACTGTCCACGATGCCCATCACACAACACAGCCAAAAGGCACTACATGCGCAAAGAAGAAAAGTCGTGACCTGTGTGGTCAAGAGGGAAAAAATCTGCAGAACCCACAAATGACCATATGCTGGACCTGGCGGATGAGAACTTCAAAACAGCAATTAAATATTTGTTAAAGGATTTCGGGGGGAAAGGGCAGAAGGAATAAACAGATGGGAAATTAGGAGAGACTTGCAAATTTAAAAGAACCAAAAGGAAATGCTAGAACTAAAAATATAGTACCTTTAATTGGATGTCACTGGATGGAATTAATAACAGAATGAACACACAGAAGAAAAGCAATAAATTTACCAAATATACTCATGTAAACAGCAAGAGAAAATAATTTTTAAAATACTGCCATGCTCAGCACCTGTGGGACAATATCGAACAATCTAAAACAGACTGGAGTACCGAAGGGAAAGGAGAATAAGGCAATAGCCAAAAGTTTCCAAAGCTGATTAAATACATCAACTCAGAGAGCCAAGGGACTAAGTAAATCCCACGTAGGGTAAGTACCAAAACACCAAGCTTAGAAAACTACCATCAAACTGAAAAAGAAAAAAAATTAATCAAAATAGAGAACTTATTTACTTAATAAAAATAAATAAAATACCTTAAATACAGGAGGAAAAGGTATCAGGTGAATGATAAAATGACAGCTGACTTCTCACCAGAAACAACAGACACTCAAAGACAATGGAGTAACTTCTGTAAAAGGTGAAAGAAAAAACTGCCCACCTAGAATTCTGTACCCATCAAAAATATCCCTCAGTGCTACGGGTAAATAAAGACCTTTTCGGACAAACTAAAGCTGAGGGAATCTGTCCCCAGCAAACCCACAGCACAAGAAACACAGAAGGCAGGCCCTGGCAAGGTAGCTCAGGCAGTCACCCAGGTACACCGAAGTTGCGGAGTATGTGTGCTTTGTGCAAAGTACACAAAGCATGTGCCATGATCCCCAGTCACGGCACATACAAGAATCAACCAGTAAGTGCATAAATAAGCGGAAGAACAACAAATAGATGTCTCTCTCTCTCTCTCCAAAATAAATAAGTAACTTTTTTAAAAAAGAAAAATACTGAAGGAAGAGCTTCAGGCTGAGGACAAGGATCCCATCTAGAAATGTTATCTGCAAAAACAGTGAGGCATTTCCCAACTTCCTATGGGGCCAGTTATCCCGATACCAAAACCAATGATATCATCAGAAAAGAGAATCATGGGTGAGCAAGTATCTCTTATGAAATATAGACGCACAAATCCTTGACAAAATGCTAGCAAACCAAGGCCAGCCACACCCAGAAAGGGTTATTTATACACTATGCCAAAGAGGTTTTCCCTAAGAATACAAGGTTGCTTTGCCCCGACCAGTGTGGTTCAGCTGGTTGGGCTTCAGTCCCGCAAAGTGAAAGGTCGCTGGTTCGATTCCTGGTCAGGGCACACACCTGGGTTGCAGGTTTGGTCCCAGGTCAGGCCGTGTATGAGAGGCAACCAGTTGTTGTTTCTCTCTGACCCATTTTTCTCCCTCTCTTTCTCCCTCCCTTTCCCCCTCTCTAAAAATAAGTAAATAAAATATTTTTTTAAAGAACGCAAGGTTGCTATAAAACCTGAAAATCAATTAATATAAGGTAGCTTATCCACAGCATAACAGAGAGAAACGAAATGATTACCTCAATGAGGCACTGGACAAAATCCAACACCTCTCATGGTGGAAACACTCCCCACAATCGGACCAGACGCAACTTCCTCAGCCACTGAAGACTCACCACCACCGCTCCTAGTCAACACCGCGTCAGAGGCGCTAGCCAGTACAGCAGTGCGAGCAGAGAAACGAGAGGCACAGCAACTGGGAGGGGAAGCAAAACTGTCTTTACTTGTAGATGATATGACCGCGTCCACAGGAAACCCGGAGCACCACGCACACACACTGTAAGAGCTGGCGAGCGAGTTGTGCGAAGTTGCGGGGCACGTGATCTGCACACACAAACCAACTGTTTTTGTACATTACTAACAAGTAATTGAAGAGCAATATAAAATACTTTAAATAACATCAAAAATGCCACATATCTACAAATATACTGAATGAAAAGAGTATACTATCATACTGAAAACTATTAAAAAATGCTCAGAAAAATTAAAGATTTAAATAAATGAAGAGATATGCCATATGCACAGACCAGAAGACCTGACGTTAATTCAATTCTAAAATTGATCTATAGATTCAACGTAATCCCAAACAAACTCCCAAGAAAAATTTTTGTACAAACTGGAAAATGTATTCCAAAACTGGCAGAAGATGTTACAGAGAAATGAAGGTGAAGGTCTGGCCCTGGCCAGGTGGCTCAGAGGCTCAGGGCTGGAGCTCTGTCTGCACACGCCGAGTTGCAGGTCCCATCCCCGGTCAGTGCACACACAAGAAGCAACCAATGGGTGCGTGAATAAGTAGAACAACAAGTCAGTGTAAATCTCTCTCTCTCAAATAAATACACACAGTGAAATAAAGTGAAGGTCTTACACCTGATTTTAAGACTTACCATTAAGCTACAGTAATTCAGAGTGTGGTGTTGAAAATTACACCAATGGAGCGAAACAGAAGTCCAGAAATAAGCTTAAACACCTATCTTCACATAATTTATAACAAAGGTTCCAATGCAATTCAATGGAGAAGGAGAGTCTGTCAACGAACGATGCAAGAATGACTACATAACAAGTATGGAGAAAAGAAAGGGCCCTGACTCCCTCACCCCAAAACAATGCGAGATGCGCCGCTCAGAAAGCAGAGCAGTATGTGCTTGGGGGTGGAATGGCAGGAAAGGGCACGAGGAACCTCAAGGGGTGACAGACATGTACGCTATCTCTTTTAAAGACTTTATTTATTTATTTTTAGTGGGAGGGGAACGGAGAGAGAAAGAGAGGGAGAGAAACATCCACCAGTTGCCTCTCAGATACACCCCACACTGGGACCGAACCTGCAACCCAGGCACGTGCCCTGACTGGGAATCAAACCGGCGACCTTTTGCTTTTCAGGACAATGCCCAATCCACTGAGCCACACTGGTCAGGGCACATACCCACACTATCCTGACTGTGATGATTTCACACGTGTATACATGTATCAAAACTTACCACCTCTTACACTTCAAACATGTAGTTTATTGCACATTAATTGCGTCTCAACAAAGCTGTTAAAAAAAAAAGATGAACCATAAACCTAAATAAAAGAAAAGTATTGACAAATTTTTACTTCCTCCAAACTAAAACTTTCTGTTCATCAAAAGACACCGTTAAGAAACAAACAGGCAAACCATAAGTAGGAAAAAATATTCACCTCTCACTTTCTCTCCTCCTCCTCCTCCCTCACTGTGTATGTCTGCACATCACCATAAAGGTCTCAACTAGAATATATTTTTAAAACTCCTAAAAGTGAATAATAAAAAGACAAACAATTCAATAAAAAGTGGGCAAAAGACCTGGCACCTCACAAGAGATACACAAATGGCTAATAAGCACATGGAAAGCTTCTCGCCATTGTTATTCAGCAGAGAAACGCACACTAAAACCACAGTGAGGTACCACTGCCACCCGAACGGCTGAACTTAACCACGCTGACAACGTCAAGTGCCCCGCGGATGTAGAGAAGCCGGGACTCTCATGTATCACTGGCGGCAGTGTGAAGTGGTACCAGTTTTGAAAACTGTTGGGCAGTTTCTAAAAAACTTAAACACACATCTATACTATGACCCAGCAATCCCACCCCTAAATATTTACCCAAAAGAAATAACACATGTCCACAAAAGACGTGCATAAGAATTGTCAATGACTTTAGTCACGACAGCCAAAAAGTAAGTAAAAGCATCCCCAAAATCCATCAAAAGGAAAAGAGACAAGCAAATGATATTTTCTTCTTTTTAATTTTATAATTTTAATTTTTTGTTATTCAATTACAGTTGTGTGCCTTTTCTCCCCGCCCCCCACCTGCACCCTCCCCCTTGATTTGGTCCATGTGTCCTTTATAGTAGTTCCTGTAATCCCCTCTCCCCACTGTCCCCTCCCCACTCCCCCCCCGACCATTGTTAGATTGTTAACTTCAATGTCTCTGGTTATACTTTGCAAATGATATTTTCATACAAAGAAATACTGCTCAAATAAAAAGCACACTACAGATACAGGCATCAAAATCCACAAATCACAAAAACACTACACGGAGCAAAAAAAGACACAAAAGAGCGTATGCTTTATGACTCCATTTCCATGAAGTTCAAGAACCTGCAAAATTAGTCCATAATGATAAAGACCAGGAATATGGCTGCTTTGGGATTTTGAGCGGTCGTGGAACAGCCGAAAAGGAGCCCAGCGAAGCATTTGGGGGTGACTGGAACGTTCTATGTCTCCGCGTGAGTGATGGACACTTGCTGAAATTCTCCATGTTTACAGTCTTGAGACCCGTACCTCACACGGGGTGTGAAACCGCCGATTCTGTGAAGCGGTGGAGCGCGTTCGAAGGAGTAAAGACCGCACACCGGCACGTTCTGTGCCAACAAGAAGAGGGCGGCGGGCTGGGCAGGGGTGCCATGGCTTCCGAGAGGAGGCGGGTGGCTGCCTGAGAAAGAGGCTGCCTCCCTGACACGGACTCGGGGTTTCTGAATCGGGTGCTGCGCGCCCGCCGCTTACTCCCAGGGGCCCCAGGGATGGCGCCTTGTCGGGGCCCCGCGCTCTCACATGCACATCAACCGGAATAGCGAGAGTAACCGCATCACCACGTTGTGTTCGGAATGAAACGATCGCCGGGTTAGATGTCAAAAGGCGGAACTGAGCACTGGTTTTCAGTCCCCGGGGTCAAGTTCCACCCACTCATGTACCTACTTTACGTCAAAATGTTGTCTTACAGGGACACAAGGGTAATAGAGGCTAAAGCACCGGGCTTGTTTTTTTAAATAAAGCTTTATTGGAATACACGTGTGTGTGTGCACACACAGAAGTACCTGGTACCCAGTCGGCTATCATTATCCAAACACTAAAACAGTATTTCCCAAGTCAGAGCTCAGTTTCTTCTTCCGGGTTCTCGGGAGGCCTAAATAAGCCACAGAGAGCGCCCACCACAGCAGCGCACAGCGAACGGTCTGTTCTCACCCCGTGCGCACCGTTCGTGTGTGTGTGTGTGTGTGTGTGTGTGCGCACACACACGTGTGGAGTCAACAGCCATGCCCAGGGCTTCGCGCACCACCCTGCCCCGGGGATGCCTGCAGCCTGGCCGCCCTCTGGCGCCAGCTTCTCCCGCGAGAACCTTACCTCCGGGGCCCAGAGGACGCCCCCACCTGCCGCCCGCCTGCTCCGAGTCCACGCTTCCCCTCAGGTCGGCCAGCCCCCGCGGCTTTGCCCCCAAAGCCTCCCCAAGCCGACCGGCCAGGTGTACACCACGGCCACGGCCACTCCCAGCGCCCCTCGCCCCTGTCTCACGCGAGCCCCACGTCCCACGTCACGAGGACGGCGCTCCGAGATGCCAGCTCCCGCCCAGGGCCCCTCGGGACTCAGGCGCGCGACCCGCAGGGCACCGCCAGCGCTCCGAGGCCGGCTCCGCGCACCGCCTTCCCGGCCCGCCCGCCCCATCTGGGCCCCGCGGAGCCGCCCCCCGCCCTGCCCCCAGGCTTTTGCAGGCGCTGTCCCTGCTCCTCCCCCTGCAGAGCTGGGCTGGCGGGCGTTAGAGGAGCACAGCCGGGGGAGACCCAGAAGGAAGGGACACGGAGGAGACCGAACAGCCGGCAGAGTGAGAGACGGCCCGGGCCTGGGAGGCCGAGGGGAGGGGACAGGAGGCTGGGAGAGTGACAAGCTGGAGAAGGCCCCGGGGACCAGACGGGGTCCGGCAGCCAAACGGGGCCGGGCGCCGCGGTGGCCCGCGGACCCCTGGCGGGAGTGACGCGGTGGGAGCGGCTGGGGGGGGGCTGGGGGCGGCCGCAGCCCCCCGCGAGCGCTCGGAAGCGAGGGGGAGGGCTGTGCAGGTGGGTAGGACGCGAAGTGGCCGGAAGGGCGAGCGGGAGGCATCGCAGCGACAGCGGGGGGCCGGGAAGGGGCCGGCGGTTAGTGGCACCCGTGAAGGGAGGAGAGGGGTTGGGGGCGGCGGTGAGACGCGACACCGGGAGCGACCGCTGAGGGAGGGCGGGGGTCCCCGACTGGCTGCCCGGAGCGAGGACAGCGCCCCCCCACTGGCAGGGGTCAGGACGCCGACAAGCACGGTCCTGACGGGGGTCAAGGGTGGGGGCCGACAGGCAGCGGGGTGCTGACCGGGGGACACTGACGGGTGGACGCTGTGAGGTGGAGAGAGGTGGGGGACACTGACGGGGCGGACATGACGGGATGAACGCAGACGGCGTGTCACTGCAGGGGGTTCACTGACGGGACAGGGCGGTGGGCGCCCACATGGAGGCACAGACGGCCGGGTGCACTCCCGGGGCGCGGACGGGCGCGGGCGCTGAGGAGCCTGCGGGCGGCCGCACTCACCTGCCCCGTGGGCCGGGCGTCGCGGCGGCTCCTCGGAGGCCCGGTTGGAGGCCAGGGCGCTGGCGGAGGCGAAGCCCGAGCGGCCTGGAGCGGGCCGCACGCACATGGACCCGGTCCGGCGCGGCGCCTACTGACACGGCGCCCACGGACACTGCGCGGGCCTGCCTGCGCCTGGGGACCCGCTGGGGCCGCGAGCGGCGCTCCGGTCGCTCCAAAATGGCGGCTGCGGTGTCGGCCGCGCGCGCGTTGGGGGCGTGGCCTCGTGGGTCGTGCTCGCTCCCGCCAGGGATGGGGCGGGGCCAGCGGGTGGGTGGGGTGCGCGCACTTTGCTGACAGTGTCCGTCAGGTGGCAGAATGAGCGTAAGGGTGCAGACTGTGGCGGGTGTGAGGTGGCTGGAGAGCGGCTTTCTCTTTTTGCTTTTCCCTCTGAGGTATTGCTATATTTCTGTGCGAGCATAATTAACTTCTTATGGGACAAGGCATTTGCTGTAATAAGTTTTCTAAGGCAACGTCAGCAACAGAAAAACCCTTCCAAAGACTTACACACCTGAGGCAGGTGTGTCCCTGTTTTCTAGGGGCGCCTCCCGCTCTGGCTGAAATCCTCTCCCACTGGGGCATCTGGATGACCTCTGAACTTCTTGGGCACGTGGCCTGGACAAAGCCAGAGCAAGAGTGGATGTGGATCCCCCCTATCCTCGTCTACGGTTGTTTCCTAATTGGACTGGGAGCGCCTGAGCAGCAGCCACCAGGCTTACTGTTTTTCCCAGGTGTTTCACAGATTTAATTTCACAGTTTTGCACATTAAAATATGTGTCCACTTAACATTTGCTGGAATTGTGTAATTCAATTAAACTAATCCCTAAAATGAGAATTATTATTTCAGGTGTCAGCGTGAACCGTGGTAAAGTGCTGGAAAATGAAATTGAACGATTAAGGCGTATCTGCTACTTACCAGCAGTTACCAGCTCCCAAGCCACCTGCAGAGGCGGGCGTGGACTTGCTTCTGCTGAGCTTGGCCACCAGGGGGCGCAAGAGGGTTTGCTCCGGGCTTTGTTCTGGGGGCTGCAGGCACCGGCTGGAGCTGCCTGGCTTGCGGAGCAGACTCACGGGCAGAAACGGCCTGGGGAACCTGTACTGGTGATTTCCTGACCCGTGATTGATAAATTTCTGGAGTCTCAGCGAAAATACGGCTGAGAGTTAAGAACACCAGGGGGACCCAGTTGTATGACGCCACACCCTATGGCAAGATTTTCTTCCAGGAGCATGAGCAGGTTCCCACAGTAAATATCAGAGACAAATACCATTGTGTTTCCAGCAGGAGGAAGGGAAACGGAGTCATTCAAAAGATACCAGAGCACTCTAATCTTTTTTTGTTTCACTTAAAAAAATTATTGATTGATTTTAGAGTGAAGAATGGAAAGGAGAGAGAGAAGACACTGATTTGTTGTTCCACTTATTCATGCATTCATTTGTTGATTCTTGTATGTGCCCTGACCAGGGATTGAACCGTCAGCCTTGGAATATGGGGGCAACACTAACAACTGAGCGACCGGGCCAGGGTGAGCAGCGCACTAGGTTCTTAACAAGGAGAGCTCACTGGAGAAACTACCACACCAGAGCAAAACTGATGGGGGAAGGGAAATACCCAGCTCCTGCCCCTCCAGCCATCTGTCCCAGCCCAGGGGGAGTGGAAAACTGAGAGACTCCTGTGAAGGTGGCAGAGCAGAGACACAGACTTCACAAAAGACTGAGCCTAATCATAGGACCACACAGCAGTCCCCTCCCCACACCTCCCCACCATGTCACTAAGGCCTGCTGACGGCAGCTCCTTTCACCCGGCGCTGCGTCCAGCTGTCTAGAAAAAGTGACGAGGCATACCACAAGGCAAAACACACAGATGGAAGAGACAGAGCCAGCATCAGAACCAGATACAGCAGGATGTTGGAACTATCACATGGGAATTTAAAGCAACTATGACTAACATGCTCAGGGCTCTAATGGATAGAGTAGACAGCATGCAAGAATGCTTGAGTGACATGAGCAGAGACGGAAACCCTAAGAAAGAAGCTGGACGTAGGCGACACTGCAGCAGAAATAGAGAACGCCTCTGATGGGCTTATTAGCTGGCTGGAGACGGCTGAGGAAAGAACCTCTGAGCTAGAGGATCTGTCAACAGAATCCTCAAAAACAAGAGAAAAAGAGAACAAATATTGCAAAAAAACAAAACAAAAAACCCAGAGAGAATATCCAAGGAGGGTGGATATTCACTGCAAATGGTGTGACAAACACATAATGGGAACACCAGAAACAGAAGGAAGATAGGAAGAAACAGAAGAAATATTTGAAATAGTGCTACATTGTACTGAAGGTTCTAGCCTGTGCAATAATGTAACAAAACAAAGTCACACAGATTAGAAAGGAAGAAGCAAATTTGTCTTTATTCACAAATGACATGATTATCTATTTAGAAAATCCTAAGAAATGCACCAAAAAAATGTACTAAAAACAATATGCTAGTTTAATAAGGTCACAAGATACAGTATCAATACATGAACAACAGTTATATTTCTATATAAAAGCAACAAACAATCTGAAAATGAAATTAAGAAAAAAAAAATGGCCCTGGCAGCCTGTGAGCCAAAGGCTTGCTGGTTCAGTTTCCAGTCAGGGCACATGCCTGGGTTGCAGGCCAGGTCTCCAGTGGGGGGGCATGTGAGAGGCAACCACACATTGATGTTTCTCTCCTTCTCTTTTTCCCTTTCTTCCCCTCTCTAAAAATAAATAAAATCTACAAAAGAGAAGGAAAAAGTTCTGTACATAATTGCATCAAAGTGAATAAGAGACCTAGGAATACGTACAACAAAGGAGTGTGTACAAACAAGGGTTGATGCAGCAGGGTTATGGCTTAGCCTGAAAAACCCACCTGCCAGGTCAGCCCTCGGCTCACATCTGGGAGCCTGACTTCACGGTGGTTGCCACCAGTCCCAGAAATGACCAGAGTGCTTCATTATGGCCACTGTTTGTATAAACGGTGTGATTTATGCTCAACATCTGCTTTCTTTCTGGTGTCTGGACATTTGGCAGGCAGCAGGCAGACCACCTATCTGACCAGCCCTCTAGTGGGTTGAATGGTGGCAAAATCTACTCAAAACCCGTGAATGCAAGCATCCTAATATCCAACTATAGTGCAAGGCCATAGTCATCAAAACAGCATGGTACTGGCATAAACACAGGCACATAGCTCAATGGAACAGAACAGAGAGCCCAGAAATAAGCCCACGCCTTTATAGTCAATTAATATTAGACTGAGGAAGCAAGCACATCAATGTGCTAAAGACAGTTTATTCCGTAAATGGCATTGGGAAAATTGGACAGAGAGGTGCAGAAAAAAAATGAAACTAAACCACCTTCTTACACCACACACGAGAATAAATTCAAAATGGATTAAAGACTTAAATATTAGACTAGAAGCCGTAAAAATACTAGACGAAAACTTAGGCAGCAAAATCTGGGACACAGCTTGTAGCAACATTTTATCAGAGGTGTCTCCCTCGGGCATGAGAGACAAAAGAGAAAATAAACACGTGGGACTGCATCAGACTAGACGGTTTTTGCACAGCAAAGGTCAACAACAAAGTACAAAGACAACCCTCAGAGTGGGAGAACATATTCGCCAATACACTGACAAGGGGTTAATATCCAACATTTATAAAGAACTTATAAAACTCCACACCAAAACAAACAACCGAATTAGAAAATGGGCAAAGACCTGAATAGACACTTCTCCAAAAAGGACATACAGATGCCAATAGACATATGAAAAGATGCTCAACATCACTAATCACCAGAAAAGTGCAAATTAAAACCACAATGAGATAACATCTCACACCTGTCAGAATGGCCGTCAGCAATAAATCAACAAACAGCAAGTGCTGGGGAGGATGTAGAGAAAGGGGAACACTTTTGCACTCTTGGTGGAAATGCAGACTGGTGCAGCCACTGTGGGGAGCAGTATGGAAATACCTCAAAATATTAAAAATGCATCTGCCTTTCCACCCAGTGATCCCACTTCTGGGAATATATCCAAAGGGACCCACAACACTATTTCAGAAGAACAGAAGCACCCCTGTGTCCATAGCAGCGTTATTTACAATTGTTGAGCTATGGAAGCAGCCCGGTGTCCATCAGTAGATGAGTGGATAAAACAACTATGGGGCAGGAATTTACATAATGGAATACTACTCGGCCATAAAAAAGAAGAAAAATTTACCCTTTGCAATGGTACGGATGGATCTGGAGAATATTCTGCTAAGTGAAATAAGCCAGTCAGAGTAAGACATATACCATATGATTTCACTCATATGTGGAGTCTAATGAACAGACTGAACTAACAAGCAAAACAGAGACAGACTCACAGACAGAGAGCAGATGACAGCTAAGGGTAGGGGGCAGGGTAGGGGTGGAGGGAGGGAGCAAAAAGGAAAAAGGAGTCATGGACACAGACAACACTGTGGTGATCGCGGGGAGGGGGTATAAGGGGACTAAATGGTGATGGGAAAAATACGATAAAAATAGTTTTTGGAAAAAGGGGTCTTTGCAGATGTATTGAAGTTCTTGAGATAGAACATCCTGGGTCAGGTCCAATGACAAGTGTCCTAAGAAAAGGAGAGAAGACACAGAGGAGGGATGTGGAGACAGACAGAGAGACTGTCTCTGAGGAGTGATACAGTGAGGAGTGATACAGTGAGGAGTGATAACAGTGAGGAGTGATACAGAGAGAGGAGTGATACAGTGAGCAGCCACAGACCTCCAGGGGTGGTCAGCACAACCACAAGTCAGCAGAGGGGCCTGGAACGCAGTCTCCCTCAGAGCCTTGGGAAGGAGCCAACCTGCTGACCTCCAGAGTTCGGACTTCTGGCCTCTGGGACTGTGTGCGAATAAGTGGCTGTTGTTTTAAGCAACCTGTTTGAATCACTTTGTTACAGCACTTTTAGAAAAGAAACACGAGCTCCTGGTTGGAGACATTTCACACCCTTGTCCCAACTTGCCAGGACAGTTGAGCACCTCCTGTGTGACTCCACTGAGTGAGAGGATCCTGGGAGGGGGCGCCTGCTCTCCCCCAAACTCTGTCCCTGGAGCCTTCCCTTTTCGTTGACTCTACTTTGTAGACTTTTATTATAACGACTCATGGCCATGAGAATGTCCATCTGCCTAGTCCCTATGAGCCCTCCTAGCAACCCTGGGATGATGGGCTTGCAATTCCCATCCAATGAAAACGACAAAACATGGCTGGGAAAAATTAGAGGAGACCTAAAAAAAATAGAGACATGGCATGTTTATGAATTAGAAGACTCAGTATTGTTTGGATTACAATTGTCCCCAAACTGACCAATACATTCAATACAATATCTGGGAAAATTTCAGCAGGTCATCTTGTTTTGGTAGAAATGAACAAGCTGATACAAAATTTATATAGTGCCCTGGCTGGTGTGGCTCAGTGGATAGAGCACCAGCCTGCGAACCAAAGGGTCCCTGGTGTGATTCCCAGTCAGGGCACTTGCTTGGATTCAGGCCAGGCCCCCAGTGGCGGACGCTTGAACGGCAGCCGCACATGGATGTTTCTGTCCCTCTCTTTCTCTCTCCCTTACCCTCTCTCTCTAAAAATAAGTAAATCTTTTTAAAAATTATATAGAAATGCAAAGGATCAAGATACGCAAAACAATTTTGAAAAAGTTGGAGGACTTACACTTGATTTCAAAACATACTATACGGCTAGAACAATCCGGACGGTGTAGAATTGGCACAAAGACGGGCATGTAAGTCAATGGAACAGAACAGAGAAAAACCCTCACAAAGATGATGAATAGATATTTTTATTAAAGATTTTATTTATTTTTAGAGAGGGGAAGGGAGGGAGAGAGAAAGAGAGGGAGACAAACATCCACCTGTGGCTGCCTCTCCTGCAACCGCACATGGTCATTTTTTTAAAAACCCTTACAACTCTGATAAAATGACAACCCAACTAAAATAAGAAAAACATTTAAATAAACATTTCAGCAAAGAAGACGCTCTAAATGGCATATGAACACCTGAAAGACGTCCGATGCCAGGGATCATCAGGGAAACGCTAGACTAACCCACAGGAGACTCCCCCACACACCCCCTCGGAGACTAAGACCACAGGGATGGAACGACCGGACCGAGTTCTGGTGAGGATGTGCAGAGACCAGAAACCTCATCACGGCCGGTGGCAGCGTCAACTGGTACATGCCCTGTGGAAAACAGTCCACCGGTTCGTAAGAAGTTATACACGAGCCTACACTTCCATTCTTAGGTGTTCCCACGCAAAGCCTGGTGTAGAAACGTACGGAGCAACTTCACTCCCGAGAGGCAAACACTGGAAACATCCCAAATGTTCATCAGGTGGTGAGTAGATCAAGAAAGTGTCAGCGACCCAGACGATGGAATACTATTCATAAAAAGGAAGGACCTGCTGGTGGGGGCAACGACATGGACACACCGGACAGAAAAGGACCACACGTTGTGTGTGTTTCTTTTCTGCTGGAACTGAGACCAGTCACCACAAACTCAGTGGTTTAAGACAACACGCGTTTATTTTCCTACACCCCTGCAAGCCAGAGGCCGGGAGTGAGTCTTCGGTGGCTCCCGTCAAGTGTTAGGAGAGCGGGCTCCTCGGTGGGCTCCAGGGCACACTCTGTTTCTCTGTGGGTGCCGCTCCGGAGGAGAACGCATTCCTTGGCTCAGGCTCCCTGCCTCCCTCTTCAAAGCCAGCAGAGCGGTATCGTCACCGAACAGCAACTGGGGTCCCGCTGCCCGCCGCCACCCTCTGGGTAAAATTCCAGGGGCAGAGGTTGGGTGATAAAGGAAAGGAGTCTTTATTCAAAAGTTTCCCAAGTTTGGAATAACAGCTTTCCGCATGCATCAGTCACTGAAGCCTATCAATTGAGGTTAAAGTCTTTCTTTAGTCACAGCTTTAATCACTTAAACCCATTAATTAAAGCTTAACTTTTTAACACCCGAGTTCTCCTATCATTCCCCATTAGTTTCAATTATTTCTATAGGGTTAGTTTACACACTAAAACAACATAAGATACAAAAGCTACACAATTTCGGAAGAATGCCAGGCCTCTGCCTCAGAGCCTGTTCCCTCTACAACGCCCAGAGAATTCACCTGCCGAGCCCTGCCAGGACAGCCTGAACCTAGGCTGCACTCAGAGTTCCTTCCCATCCAAAATCCACCCAAATTACCCTCTGCTGGGAAACGCATGCCCCCCCCGCCCCGCCCACACCGGAGGAAGAAGAGCCCGAACCGCAGAGAGCCCTTCTTTCATTTCAAATCTTCTTCCCATAATACCATGCGCTCTGGAAGCGGTCAGCTCCTCAGCCAATCTGGTCCCAGGCTATTTACTGTTGCCTTGGCAACCTCCTCCTTCAGCGCCTCCCTGCTTCTCCCCGGTGATCTGATCAGACCTCTCTGTATCTGTAGCTTCCAATTTCTCTATGATTTTGTCACCTGGCCTTCTCCGACTCTCATCCTTCTGCACCCTTAACGTCCGGCCTTCTGGGCTAATCCAGGATAACCTCCCTATCTCGAGGTGCTTAATCACACTGGGCAAAATCCCCTTTCCCTCACGTAAAGCAACACAGATTTACAGGTTCCAGGGATTAGAATGTGAATACCTTTGGGGTAATTATTCAGCCTCCTACATGGTACTTTCCAGTTATATAAAAATGTTGAGAAAAGGCAAAGTAGAGACAGCTCACAGGTCAGTAAATCCCAGGACTGCCAGGGTGAGCAGGGATGGACATGAAGAGGCACAAAGGATCATGGAGATTGCTATAATTCACTGATTTTAAGAGGCACACTTTTCTCACAATTTAACACCTGAAATCAGAATACGCCTTACAACTGAAGGTATGAAATATGTACAGGAAGAAAAAGCTCAACACCATTATCAGGGAAATTCAAATGAAAACTGTAATTAGAGATCACTGCCCACCCACTGGACTGGCTAAAACTAAGGAGATTGGCAACAACAAATGTTAACAAGGGCGTGGAGGAAACAGAATTACATTGTTGTCGGTGGGAATAAAAAAAATGTATGGTTGCCTTAAGGAAGTCTGTCAGTTTCTTTAAAAGGCTAAATATATTTCTTTATGACTATTGCTGTGACTCAGCAATTCAGTTCCTAGGTACTCCCCCAAGAGACATAAAATGGTACCTCCACACAGTCTGTACAGGAACCTTCACGGCCGTTCTGTGTCTCACGGACAGAAACCCGGCGGAGCCCAGTGTCCGCCGCGGGAATGCGAGTAAAGAAACTGCGGCCTGTTCGCAGCGGTGAGAAGGGATGACCTCACGCAACACACCCCGAAATGGGTCTCGAAAACAGTAGGTGAGCAGGAGACCCAGTACAACAGACGACCTCCTGTGCGGTTCCATTTGTATGAAGTTCCACAACAAGGTAAGCTGTGGTGCAAAGAATCGGAACCGTGGGGTGTGGGTGGGGAGACTGAGTGAAAGGAGGCACGAGGGAGCTTTCCGGGGTGATGCTAACGTTCCACATCCTGCCGGTGCTTTGGGTGAACGGCTGCGTCCGTGTAAGACTCACGCAGTTCACCCTGGCCCGGCGGCTCCTTGGCTAGAGCATCGTCCCCGTGTGCCAAGGTGGCGGGTTGGATCCCCAGTCAGGGCAATGATTGCGTAAATAAGTGTGACAACGAAGTGATGACTCTCTCTCTCTCTAAAGATCAATAAACAAACATTAAAAAAAAGACTCCTTCATTTCATGGTCATGGTAGCTCGCCTGCCAGGTGAGTATTCATATATTTCAGAGAAAAAAAGAAAAACAAAACATAGATTCACGCGTTTCACCATGTTTTATCCGCCCCCCAAAAAGAAACAAACAAAACTAAAAATAGTGGCAGTTAAGCGCACATCGTCTGAAGTACTAAGGGCGAGAGCACTGATATCTGCAACCGGCTTTGAAGTTAATCGGTTAATTTAAAAATGAGTCAGCCTGGCTGGTGTTGCTCAGAGGACCAGCGCCGGCCTGCAAACCGCCGGTTCGGTTCCCAGTGAGGGCACAGGCCTGGGGTGCGGGCCAGGTCCCCGGTGGGGGGTGCGTGAGAAGCCACCACACACTGATGTTTCTCTCCCTCTCTTTCTCCCTCCCTTCCCCTCTCTCTAAAAAATAGTATATTTAAAAATAAGATGATTGGATGCATAGGACAGATGTAGAGATAAAATATAAAATTGATATAACAAAGCATTAACTATTAATGTGGTTCTAGGTAGTAGGTGAATGGATAGCTGCTCTGCTTTCTTTTCTGCATGTTCGAACATTTCATAAGACTCTTGAAAACACTTGATTGCTCATCTCTGTGTAACTGGTAGCAGTTTCTCTACCTTGATGATTTATAAAATAATGGTATCTTAAGTTCAATGACACATGGACATTATAAAGGATAATAATTTTGTGGTTCCCCAAACAATCCAAGTCCTTCATTTCCCAGGCTCCCTTGCAGTTAGGTTGGGACCACGTGACTAGTTTTGGTCCGTGGGCTTCTAAGTAGAAGTGACGGATACGTCACGTGTAGGCCCAGGAAATTACCAGCTAGAAGGCCTGGTTATCTCTCTCCCACTGCCCGTGCCCGCGGGAGGTCCTGTGCTAGTGAAGCCGAAGCACCTGACTCTCCCATGGTCACGAACGGGGTTGTCACTGCAGCCTAGCCCTGCCCGCCTAACGTTGGAGGGTGGGGTGGGGGGGATCAGAGAAGGCTTTCACTACCCCGCCCCCCCCTGAAAACTAGACTATGTGGCATGTCAGTTAAGTTACTGTCTCAGCTCCAAACTCTCCCTTATTTGCTCCGCGGTGGCACCGGTGGAGCCTCGCTTCTCCGGCGCGGAAACGGCAGAGGCTGCTCGCCGCGTTTCCCAGCCGCGTCCCGGCTGGCTTCAGCGGTCGCGCTGGGGACCGCGAACCAGGCAGCCCGACGGGCACAGACATACTCCGGGTCGCGGCCCAGGCGGCCAGACGGCAGGTGAGGGAGCGGTCGCACGCACCGAGGGCCAGGCCACGCGAGACCAAGGCGACCCGCGGGCGGCAGCGAACCGAGGCCTGTGCCCGCTCTGCAGGACCCGCGCCTATGGGCGGCCCCAGGGAGTAGACGCGGCGGAGACTGGTGCAATGGGAAGTCGGGAAGGATAGGACTCGGTGGTGAAGGACCCGCAGGACCCGTGATCGCGGCCGCGACCCCCGCTGACGCGACTGCCGGATCCCACCCGGCCCGGCCGCAAGTCCCGCCTCCGCGCTCTGGGCCGCTCTGGCCCGCGCGGGCCCTTCTCGCTGGTGGGCTCGGCGCCTCGTCTTTGTACTGTGCTTCTCCCGCCGTCAGGGGCGGGCGAGACCCCGGGCGGGCAGCTCTAGCCCGCGACGGCCGCTCGACTGCTCCGCTGCGTGGTCGTTAGGTGAGCGGAGGCCACCACCTCCTGGCCGTTTCCCCGGCAACGCCTCCGGGCCGTTCCCCCGGCAACGTGCTGCCGGCTGCTGCAGTCTCTGCCATGGACTCGCTGTCTAGCGCGGGGCCCCGCCGGCCTCGCGACCGCCTCGGGGTGCGGTCCTCCGGGGCGCGGGCTGCGGCACCGCCCTGGGCGCGCTTCTCGGCTTGGCTGGAGTGCGTGTGCGTGGTCACCTTCGACCTGGAGCTGGGACAGGCGCTGGAGGTGAGCGGGGGCAGGGGGCGGGTCGTCGCGCGCCCGCCCGTCCTCCAGCCCTCTGCGCGTGGGGGGAAGTTGGGGAGATACCTGGGTGGCCTGCCTCTCCTCCGGAACCCTGCGCCTGTCCCCTCCTGAAAGGGGCACTCTCCCGCAAAGGGACCAATGGCAGACTTCCCATTGGGATGGAGGAGGTAGGGGCCCTGCACTTTGGATACCCTTGACCTTTTGTCAAGGAAAATCTGTCTCATTTCCCCCTTCCCCACGTTAGCTGCGGCATGTTGTCCCCTTCGTTGCTGCAGCCAGAATCCCAGGGGTCACCCTGGACTTTTCCCCTCCCCCCACTCCACCTCTGGTCCGTGGACAAGGCTGACAGTTCCGCGGGCCACGGATCGTTCCCTCCGCTCCCTCCTTTAAGGCCGTCCTGCTGGAAGCCTTCGGCGCCTCTTGGTTTACTTAGACCCAGATCCCGACCCGTGTGGGTGCCCTTCCAGCCATACTGGCCGACTTTCTCTTCACCAGCTGCACCCAGCTGGGGGCCTGGGGCGCTCCCACCCCTAGGGGCAACTTCTCTCCCTCCCGGTGTAGATGACAGCGTGGCGGGCTCAGGGAGGGAGGCCTTCCGCAGGGCCGTCAGGAGGGTGGTCTCTACGCCCTGAAAGTGGGGGAGGAGGCCTCAGCACTGTCCGGGACTTCCTGAGCACTGTGCAGGCAGGCCCGCTGGGCCTGCAGCTGGCCAAGCCGAGGCTGCACAGCCATCCTGGGAGGCCGATGGGGGTGGGAGTTGTTTTGTTTTGAGGCCTTGCTGAACTCCACAAGCCCAAGTCTTTGAGACAGAAGGGACTGCCTCTTAATGAGGACTCAGGTCCCAGCCCTGCAGAGACCCATCCACCACCCCCCTCCCCACCAGGCGTGCAGTATTGCTGCAGCCCCCCTGATGAGAGGGCCTGAGCAGAGAGTTGAGCTGAGCTACCCCATGTCGCGGAGCCCACATTCTTACTGTTGCCCATACTGTTCTCCACAAAATGACGAGAGAAGGCCCTGGCTGAGTATCTCAGTGGGTTGAGCGCCGGCCTAGGGCCGACCTGCAAACCAAAGGGTCGGGGGTTAGATTCCCCGTCCGGGCACATGGCTGTGTTGTGGGGCCAGGTCCCCAGTAGGGGGCGCATATGAGACAACCATATATTGGTATTTCCCTCTCTCCCTCCTTTCCCTTCTCTAAAAATAAATAAAATCTCTGTAACAAGATAAAATTAAATTAATAATTTTTTTTAATCACAAGAGAAGTTAAGAGATTGTTTTGTTTCCTTGAGACATTCTTATGTATGATTTTCTAGAATGTAGCCGTCTGGAAAGCTAATTCTAAGCAAGTAGCCTTCACGGCTAGGGGCTCTGTGTGCGGGTGGGCTTCCGAGCTGTTGATGAGGCTGCACAGTCCAGGGAGGGGACGTTGGGAACCCAGCGCCCCTCGGAATCACCAGGTCTGTGCAGAGGCCCATCCGTGGATCCATTGGGCAGCGCGGCTCACAGCACTCCCCAGGCTTGCCTTGCCTTCCTTCCTCCCCCGGAAATCCTGCCGAAGATCAAGGGTCGTTTCTGCTGAGCCTACACCTTTCAGGGAGCACCTGCCCTGGGCTCACTTATGCACAGCTAGGCCTTGCTGAGCGCTGCAAAGGCCCGGACACTGTGAATGGTGCTGGGACACGGACGGAAGACCCAGGGACTGCCGTCCAGAAGCTCCATGAACAGAAGCAGCTCCGAGGAAGGAATGAGGTGTGTCCAATCTTGGCGGATGGGAAAGAGGCAGCTGGGCCGTGGAGAGCAAGCTATTTCCGGTAACCCCCGCCCACAAAAAACCAGCCAAAGCAAAGGCAAGGAGCTGTCGTTCACCTGTTCTGTGAGTCAAGGCCCTGTGGTGCTGATGCTGGACGTGGGGACATAGAGCAGATGAGAGGACGTGCCCTGCTCTCCAGGAGGTCCTGCGCTGTGCCGACACAGGGTGAGGGGTGCAGGACCCCCACTACCCAGCGGTGTGCGGGGTCCCACACGCAGGGCTGCACTAAGCCTGCGGGCGGGTCAGCTGAGAGAAGGGCCTGGCTCCACCGTCTGTGCTCTCGGAAACTCTCCTCTCGGGGTCTCAGCCAACCTGGGAAGCCTGTGGAGTGAACTGCGCCCCGAGGTCCCAAAGGCCCCTTTTCCACCACGGTGCTGATGTGGCTCTGGACCCCTTACAGCCTTCATGTCACTGAGGACCCCAAAGAGCTCTTTGTGAGGTCACATCGACCATGTTTACTAGCAATTAAGAACAAAAACGTTTAATATTTATTAATCCATTGTAAGAAACAGATACCCCATGTGTTAATATAAATATTAATATTTTCATGAAAACAACCATATTTTGCAAAATATAATTTGTGAGCATCATATGACAGTTTTATAAGCTTTTCAACATCTGGCCAAATAGAAAGCAGCTGGATCCTCACCTCAGCTCCTGCAGCCAGTGCCCCACGACGGTCTGTCTCTTCCGCAGGGACGACCCAGTGCCGGCTCAGGAGGGCCCGCCTGGGGCTGGGCGCTCTCACCATGCAGCACAGCCTCCATCTCCGCCTCTCTCGGAGGGTCCACGGCATTTCTCCCCTCACTGAGGCATGGGCCAGCTGGGCCAGCCCCCCTCGGCCTCTGCTTCCAGGACAGGATACACCAGCCCCTGAACGTGGGTTCCCCACCCCTGTTCTAATGGGGTTCCTGGCGTGGACATGGAGCCTGAAGGTCCAGGTGGCCTGTTCAGAGGCCACGAGCCTCCTGGGGATGTCAGACCGGATTCAGACTGCGGACCTCAGCGTAGAGGGTGCACCACAGCTTCGCTGCCCACCGGGCCCCCACGTCTCCCAGGCCCTGCTGGACTGGACACGGAGCCTGTCCCGTGGCCCCTCTCACTTGTGGAGCTGTCCCCAGGCCTGCCTCTGTGGCATCCTCAGCCCCCTTCCTCCTGGGTGCCTCCTTAACTGACATCTCCTGGGGTTTCCACGTGACGCCCCTTTCTGTCGTGCCTCCCGGATGCGCTGTCACCCTGTGCAGGTGCACATTGGGGGATGTCTGCTCCCTGCCAGGGGCTGGGGGACAAGAGTGCCCTGGGCGCAGTGCCCTTCCTCAGACAGGAGCAGGAGAGACCACAGGCGCAAGCAAGCCCAGAGCAAATGCAGGCGAGGCGTGACGTCACTGCCACAGCGGGAGATCCAGGGCACAGCGCCTCACCCCGTCCAGGGGCGCGGGCACACCCAGTTAGAAGCCAGGTTTCAGCCAAAACCGGACTCCTCCTCAGCACAGGACTTGGGCAGATGCAGGGAGCTGGGGGCTCGGGGTGCTGGCCCTGGGCACCCGGCCCACATAGGCTGCCAGCCCAGCTACTTCCTGGAGTGGGGTCCAGGGTTTCCGCACACAGGCCAGGGCCGCCCTGGAGCCGAGGGCACAGCAGCCCCCAGTCTGGGCGAGCAACCTCAAGGGCAAGGGGGGCAGAAAGGGAGTTTGGGAGCTCACCCAGGTGTTTGCCGGCCAAGGCAAGGAGGGTCTGGAGCGGCCTGGTGCTGGGAGGGGTCTGGAGAGGTTGGGGGAGCCTGGGGCACCAAAGGCAGAGGAGGGCAGCAGGGTCTTCCCAGTGACGAAGTGCTCTAGGGATGTGCTCTGGGGTGGGGGGGAGTGGGCAGGGTGGAGAGGAATACACCCACAGCCCAGCCCCACAGCCAGCTGCCTGGCTGCTGAGTGCTCTGTGTCCCCACAGCTGGTGTACCCCAGTGACTTCCGGCTCACCGATAAGGAGGTGGGTCCTGCCGGCCCTTGGGGAACAGACATCACCCGGGAGGAAGCCAGCCCTCACTGGGTTTCGTGTGTTTCAGAAAAGCAGCATCTGCTACCTGTCCTTTCCCGACTCCCACTCCGGTAGGCTGCTCCAACTCTCCCCCACTCTGGGGCGGGGCGGGGGGGTGGGGGGGGAGAGGAAGAAGGTGGGGAGGTGAGGCTGTCCCTGAGCCCGGTGGCCCAGGCTGGGCACATGGCGGGGGCTGCCTCCTTCCCCAGGCTGCCTCGGAGACACACAGTTCAGCTTCCGAATCCGTCAGTGTGGAGGGCAGAGGAGCCCCCGGCCCACAGACAATGGGTGCTATGACAGGGAAGCCCCCGCGACACTGCAGGTGAGCATGGCCACCTCTCCAGCCTGCTCTGGCCTCTACCCCCAGACCAGGGACAGGCTGGTGTGGCGGTCCTTTACAGGAGCCTGGGCCCCGCATGGCAGGAGAGGCACTGGCCAGCTCCAGCCTCTGTGGGGTGGGCCAGCTCACCTGGAGACTCCCCAGGGTCCCTGGCACTCTTCCTATACACCACGCATGCAGCAGGGTGTGGCTTGGTGTGCAGAGGCCTGCGGGCGCCATCAGAAGCTCCTGGCCCCGGGCCACTCCCCACTGTGCCTGAGGAGGTGCTCCCTGTAGAGGTGATGCCCACTTTCTGAGCCCAGGACACCCAGGCCTGAGCCCACCACCCCACAACCGGGTAGGGTCTGTGGGTGGAGCAGCCTCTGCAGAGCAGGCAGTCTGGGAGGCAGGGGTGGGGCATGGTGCAGGGAGAATGGGCGCAGCCTGGCTGACCACTTCTTCCAGAGGGAGTCGGCGCACTACTTTGGCTACGTGTACTTTCGGCAGGTGAAGGACAGCTCCGTGAAGAGGGGCTACTTCCAGAAGGTGAGCCACCTGGTCCCTCTGAGGTAGCACCTCTGAGAGGAGGGGCTGGTGGCCATGGAGGGGCTGAGGGGCTGGGATCCCAAGCCTCCAGGAGCACCCCTCCTGCAACCACTTGGTGCCAGGGGAGCACACTGCCCTGGGCCACACGAGCCACCTGACTTGGCAACGGGCAGGTGGTAGGGCTGCCCCAGCACCCAGCTCTCGCTGCGGTGCCTCCGGGGCGTGGGCCCCGCTGCCCCTTCCTTGCCCAGCTCAGCACCCATGACCTTTGTGTCTCAGGCCCTGGACACCCCTGCTTCTCACTGCTGGCTGGAGGGGTCTGGTTCCCCTTTCAGGGTTAGGACAACTTCAGCCTTGAACTCAGACCCTCAAAGCAAAAGCTGCCTGACCGCTCGCTGGGAGGCCATCCCAGATGTCCTGGCCACGAGCACTGCCCTCGGACAGCCTGGCTCCAGCTCCCCCCCCCCAGTGTCCCTGGGGCTCCCTCCTATCTGGGGCCCTGAGGTCTGCGTGGGGCCATCCTGGGCACAGTTGTCCTATGGAGTTGGGTGGACTCTGGATGAGCCAGGCCTCAGGGGTCCCTGCAGACTCCTGAGGGGTTAGGTGACATCTCACTGGCCCCACGGGCCCTGCAGTCTCTGGTGCTGGTGTCCCGCCTGCCCTTCATCCGGCTGTTCCAGGCACTGCTGAGCCTGGTCGCCCCTGAGTACTTTGACAAGCTGGCACCCTGCCTGGAAGCAGGTAAGTGGCCGCCAGGCGCCACTGGAGAAGTCTCATCATTGGCTGTAGAGCCCAGTGGCTTTGGCAGGCAGGCTCCTAACACCAACCACCTGCGCCCATAGTGTGTGACGAGATCGACCAGTGGCCGGCCCCCGTGCCTGGGCAGACCCTGAACCTCCCTGTTGTGGGAGTCGTCCTGCAGGTGAGGGTTGGCCTGCTGGGGCAGGAGGCTCCAAGGGCACAGCAGTGCCCACTCATGACTGGCAGCTGCTCCCTCCATCCCCAGGTGCACATCCCATCCAGGGCAGACAAGCCGGAGTCCAGTTCCCTGAAGCAGTGTGGCCAAGAGGTGGGGCCCCCTCCTGGGCGAGTGGCACTGCACCTGCATCAACCCTGCCACCTGTCCAGGCCTCCCCACCTACCCACTGGGGGCCTGGTAGGGTGGCCAGACACCAGCCAAAGCCAGGGGCTTATGTCTGGGTGCAGGGCTGGGAATGGCCCCTCCTGTGCCGTGGGGGTGGGGATGGGGAGCTGTAGGGACAGGGGCTGCCATCCCTAGTGCTCTTCTGGGGTGAAGGGTGTTGCTTGGGGCTTGTAGAGTGGCAACCTCACCCTCAGCCTGATGCCACCACCCCTGCTTGCAGAGCCTGCTGCCGGCGCCACTGGTCCTCACCAGTGTCCACGAGCTGGACCTGTTCAGGTGAGCCCTGTTGGCTGCTGCTTGCTGCCTAAGTAGACCCTGAGTGAGCCCACAAGGCTCAGGCCTGGGCAGGGTTGGGGCCCCGGGGACATCGCTCACCAGGAATTCACCCTGGGCCAGTTCTGTCACATAAAAGTCTAGAAGAGGAACCCGGAGCCTGGTGTCTGCACTGAGGGGAAATGGGCGCAGTGGGTGGGGAGGTGTCGGCAGGCAGCTGTGGGGAGGGAAGGGCTGTGTTGGGAGGCACTCACTGCCTGAGGCCGCCCCTCTGTGGGCGAACCTTTGAGGGAGCCAGGTCGGGCCCCGCAGGAGCCAGGGCTGCCGGCTCAGGCTGGGTGCAGGGCCAGGCCAACATGGGTGGACTGTCAGTGTCAGTTGACCCTGCGCACCCTTCGCATCTCCAAGCCCTGTTCCCATTAGGGCGGTGCATTCACCCGTGCCTGGGGAGGACCCTCCACCCTGCCCAGCCTCCCTGAACTCCCCAACCTCCCCTGCCCCGCCCAGGTGCCTGCAGCCTGTGCTCACCCACCTGCAGACGCTGTGGGAGCTCATGCTCCTCGGGGAGCCCCTGGTGGTGCTGGCACCCTCGCCGGCTGTGTCCTCGGAGATGGTGCTGGCCTTGACCAGGTAGGCCGCCCGGTGGGAAGAGCATCATCAGGGGCAGGGGGCCCGCCCTGTTGAGCTCACTGGCCTGCCGCGCCCACCCCCGCAGCTGCCTGCAGCCCCTCAGGTTCTGCTGTGACTATCGCCCCTACTTCACCATCCATGACAGCGAGTTCAAGGAGTTCACCACGCGCACGCAGGCCCCGTAAGTGTGTGTCCTCTCTGCCCCTCCTCCACCGGCTGCCAACTGAGCCGCCACTGCCTGTTCTCTCTCTCCTCTCTCTAGACCCAACGTGGTCCTGGGAGTCACAAACCCTTTCTTTATCAAAACACTCCAGCACTGGCCCCACATCCTCCGCGTTGGGGAGCCCAAGATGTCAGGTGAGGCTGGCTGGGCCCCTGCTCCTGGGTCCTGGGTCCTGGGTCTCGAGTCCTGGGGATGCAGGGCGGGAGGCCGGGCGGGCTCAGGCGCACCCAGCGAGGGGCTCGGGTCGGAGCCTCCCCCCAGCACTGAGGCCAGACTCCCAGTGTTTCCTGTTTTGCAGGGGGTCTTCCTAAACAGGTCAAACTGAAAAAGCCCTCGAGGTTGAAGACCCTCGACACCAAACCAGGTGTGTGCCTCTCCTACCCTCTGGCTAGAGCCTCTCTAGGACCCAGGCAAGGGCTCTGCATCCTGGGGGGTGGGGAGCCAGGATCCTGTGCTGGAAGTAGCGAAGAGGGCAGGGCTGTGGTGGTATGGAAGGGGCCCCCAGGACCGCAGCCCAGCCCTCCCACCAGGCTTGTACACCGAGTACACCGCGCACCTGCGCCGTGACAAAGCCCTGCTCAAGCGGCTGCTCAAGGGCCTGCAGAAGAAGCGGCCGGCAGGGGTGCTGACGGCACTGCTGAGGAGGCACCTCCTGGAGCTCACGCAGAGCTTTATCATTCCGCTGGTGAGGCCCAGGGCGGGGGCGGGGGCGCTGGGGCTGAGACCCCTGGGCTGAGGCCCCAGGCTCACTCCCGTCCCCGCCCCAGGAGCACTACATGGCCAGCCTCATGCCCCTGCAGAAGAGCATCACACCCTGGAAGGTGGGTGTCCAGGTCCAGGTGGCAGTGGGGGAGGGGCCAGGAGGGTGAGCTACTGTCCCAATTCTAGAGGAGGGAAGGTCTGGGAGGGAAGACTGGGTGGACTCCAGGCCATCCCCACACTGACCAGACCTCCCTTACAGGGCAGAGAAGTGGGGCAGCACTGAGGGGCTCGAGGCCCTCCTCTCTGGGATCTGTCCCCAGCAGGGTGGCGGCCCAGGAGCATGCCTTGGAAATGTCCTCGGGGAGGGCCCTGGCTCAGGCACAGGGCCTGTGAGGCTGCACCTGCCTGGGCACCAGGGCTCACCTGGCTGCTGTCTCAGACCCCTCCCCAGATCCGCCCCTTCCACCAGGATGACTTCCTGTGCAGCCTGGAGCATGCTGGGCCCCAGCTCACCTGCATCCTCAAGGGTGACTGGTTGGGCCTCTACAGGTGGGTGGACACCAGTGGGGGACCTGAGGCTCCTGCTGCTGTGGGTGCAGGGTGCCCATGCCCACCCATGGCACACGGTGTCAGTCCCACCTGCAGCCACTGCCTCTCATCACCCACAGGAGGTTTTTCAAGTCCCCCCACTTTGATGGCTGGTACCGGCAGCGGCGCAAAGAGATGGCCCGAAAACTGGAGGCCCTGCACCTGGAGACCATTTGTGAGGCGGTAAGGAGGGCTGCAGCTGAGGGGGACTGGGGCTGGGGGGGCCTTTGTAATGGGCGGCCCTATCTTTTCATGGCAGAACGTCGAGACCTGGATGCAGGGCAAGTCTGAGGTGGAGGTTGTGGACCTGGTCCTGAAGCTGCGGGAGAAACTGGTGAGAGGCTCCCATCCTGCCCAGCCTGGGCCGGGGCACTTGGAGGCCACCTGCCCCTGACCGGCACCACCTCTGCAGGTGCGGGCACGGGGCCACCAGCTCCCTGTGAAGGAGGAGACGCTGCAGAGGGCCCGGCTGTACATCGAGACTGTCGTCGGCTCCCTGCCCAAGGACCTGCAGGCCGTCCTGGGCCCACCCTAGGACAGGGCCGAAGGGGCCTCTGTGCCCCTGGGGGCCTGACTGGCCCGGTGAGGGGCAGCCCCCCGCCAAGCATGAGCTCCCCCATCCGGGCTCCCTGCCACTTCCTGGCCTTGGCCCCCTGCCCAGCGCCACCTTGTTCCAGCAGTAAAGGTGGCATTTGGAACCACAGCCTAGCTCTGACTGATGGCGGATCCTGTGTTGGCCAGAGCCTCGCCTCCCCCTGAGCCCCACCTGCCTTCTGCAGGGCTGCAGGCTGGGGGGTGGGGGGGCGGGGCTGGCTATGAGCCCTTGCTGTTCTGGGCCTGAGGCCACCGCCCCCTCCAGGCACCCATCTGCCCCAGCCCAGCAGGGCCCCAGACGTTGCATTTGATGTGTCCTTGAGCCCCATCAGTTTGCCCAGCTCAGGAGAGGGAGAGGCAGCTGACAAGCAGACTGCTCTCCTCACACAGCCCACCCACCGCTCTCCTGCAGCTGGGGGTGCACGCTGGCAATCCGGGCTTGGGAGGGTATGGAGCTCGGCCATGTGCTTCCTGGGGAGGCCACCAGGGGGCAGTTTGGGGTGCGGCCGTGGGGTCCCCCATCCTCCAGGGCATTGTCCTAGGTCCCATCCATTCCTGGAGCACCCCACTGGGAACCATCTCTGTTCCGTCTGCCCCTCGTGGCACTCGAGGCCACCCTGCCCCTGCAGCCAGGGCCCTCCACAGCCGCGGCAGCCTCTGGCCCTGCGCTCTGAGAGGTGACCCACTGCCCAGCCCGGCCCCTCACTGCGGCAGCGTGGTCAGGGCTCAGCACTGGGCGGCGGCCAGTGGAAGGGTGGCTGTGAGTCACGGACCCAGGGCTGTGGGCCTCCAGGTCTGCCTCGCAGCCCCCCACCCTCAGACCCCTCACCGGAGGGGCTCGCTCGGCCACGTGCTGGAGCGGGTGCTGCCAGAGTGAGGGGGCATGGGTCCGGCGGGGGTTCCGAAGCTTCTGAAGCCCCACCCCGTCCAGGCCTCAGAGTAGAGCGCTCCCTGCCACCTCCGCTCCCAGCGGGGAAGGTTTCACAGCCTCCTGCACTGCTTGCCTGGCCCTGCCCTCACCCCACAGAGCACAGCAGAGGCAGCAAACCCATTTTTGCAGGAAGAACAAGCTGGAGGCCCTGTAGTGAGAGGTTCCGTGTTGGCCCAGAAGGCCACTCTGAGCGGCCTGCTCCGGCTGTCTAGTCTGGAGGGGTGGCCTTCCCACTGAGGATGCAGACCCCACACAGTCTGCAAGGACACCAGGACTGTCCTTAGGACTGGTGGGCTCTCTGACCTCCACAAGAAAGGGCTAAGGGGACCGTGAGGCCCTACCATTAGCTGCCCTCGCTCAGCTAATCCTGACCTCTAACCCCTAACCCCCAAACCTAACTCCACTGTCTGGAGTCAGTGCCAGTCCTGGGCCCCGGCCCCTCACTGTAACCCACTGGGCAGGGGGCGGGGGGCGGCTACTAAGGGAAGAGGAAGGGGTAGCTGTGTCAGAAGATGTAGACTGGCCCCCAGCTGGGCCCCCGAGGACAGAAGGGCCTGGACGGGCAGAAGCCAGGTGGCCCCCGGGGAGTGCAGTGCCTGCGGTGGCCTCCTGAGGCTGGAGGGCCTGGGTGGGGGTGGGGCGGAGATGCAGGCCGCTGCCCTGGGGACAGGAAGGACAGTTCACCCCCAAGCTTCCTGCACTCTATTTAAAGATTCCTTTAGTCTGGGATACTGGCCTTCCCACATGTTTGGTATTAAAATGTCCTGTGACCACAATGCTTGTCTTAACTTCCTTTTTTGATAAAAAGTTGGCATCCCTGTCAGATACTGGAAATGTTGGGGTGCCATCTGGTGGGTGCTGGGTGGGTTGGTGTGGATGTGGTTCGGGGCTGAAAGTGGGTGGTCTGGCCTGGCTGGCTGGCTGGGGCAGGAGGGAAGCAGTGGCACCGTCCAATCCCAAATGCTTCCTCTGGGGGACAGGTCCGGGACAAGGCGCACACAGGAAGGAGATGCCTGAGGGTGGGGAGGGGACAGAAGGAAGCAGGCTGTCTGCAAAGGGGACAAGTCTGGGTGGAGGGCAGGTCCCCAAGGAGGGGAGGGGGTGTCCAGTGTGGGGTGGGGTTAGGGTTTGGGGAACGGTGCTGATCTTCCTCGGATCCCCAGCTGCTGCCACTTGTCCTGCCCTGTCTTGAGGCCATCAGTGAGAAGCCAGCAGGAGCACGCAGGGTCACCACCTTTTCTCAAGTCCAGAAGGCCCCAGGCCAGAAGCAGGGCCAAATCAAGTACAGAGCTGACAGCCCTGGGGCTCACCACCTTCCTCCCGGCACTGAAAGACCCGCCGGTGGGTCCCGGGCCGTCCCCGGGGACCAATGCGGGGGGGGGGCAGCTGGGAGCAGCAGGTTCGTCTGTCAGGAGACTCCCAGGCGCTGCCTCCCTAGGAGTGTGGGGTGCTGAGGCCCCCGAGAACGGTTAAGGCCTGGTAGCCTCCATCCGGGAAAAGGCAGGGGTGTGGCTGGCCTACTCCTAGGCGGAGGGTTGGGGTACTCGGAGAGAACCGCGAGGGCACCGGGTCCCCGCTCTGGCCCGGCTCGCTCCCACAGCGCCGAGGCCGGGGCTCCCCTGTGACCCGGGGGGCACCCGGCGTGTGGGTCGGCCGACGGGCGCTCGCTGCCTGACGCAAACCTGGGCCCGAACCGGCCCGAACCTGCCTGGTGCTGCGACGCCGCACTGGGGTCTGCGACGCGAGGGGCGCACGGGGAGCAACCAGCCCACCCCTCCTTCCCCCGCCCTCGCCCCGCCCGCCACCGTTGGGGGCGGGGCCGCTGCTCCCGCGCGCTCCGGCCCCTCCTCGGCCACACAAAGGCCCGTCTCCATGGCAGCCGCGCGGGCCGGAGCGCAGCGCCGATCGCGGCCCGGGCGCCATCGAGCCTTGGCGGAGGACGTGCAGGTACCGAGATCCCGGTTCAGGGCCCGCGGGGCGGACGCGCTGGTCTGGGGGCTTCGCCATTAGCGCTGCTCCGCCCGGCCTGCTGGGCTCGGGGAGCTGGGACGCCGGGCAGCTGCTACTCCGCCGAGGGTAACTCGGGCCTTGGCCCCTTCCATGTGCCCATAGGGCTGGGACGGGCCGCTCCCGACCCACGGTCTTCCAGGGCGAGGGATGCGGTACCGGGGGGAGCGGGTCTGGCTCAGCCTAGGGTCCCCCGGGACCCCTCCCGCCGCCTGTGTCTCTCCAGAGCGTCTTGCTCCCGCTCTGATTCCCCAGTCTTCCTCCCCGCCCATGCCCCCCTCTCTCCCGCCGCCGAGATCCGAGATCCTTGCCCAGGGCAGAGATCGCCCCTGTTGTGCCAGAACTCACGCACCCATCCACCCAGCCGCGGTTTCAGGGTGGCCAAGCCCGGCTTTTCCTAGGGGCTGGACCTGTCGGCAGGCCGGGCAGTCCCCATGCTCCCTGGGACTCCCTGTGATGAGGGCTTGGGCCGGGCCTGTCCAGGCTGGAAAGTGGTGCAGGGCTCCCGGTTGGGACTAGGGGCGCCCCGGCCCTGGGCCTGCGTCTTCCCAGGGCCTGGTTGGACAGTTCCTGTTGTGTGTTGTTGGTGTGGTGCGTGGGTGGACGCCCTGCGACCCAGGAAGAACTGGGCAGCCCAGTGCTTGGGCCGTGCACCTCTATATGCCTCTGGAAGGAAGCTCTCTTGGGTAGGCCCTTCCCACCCCTCTGTGCTCTGGTTGCACGGCCGGTTTGGGGGATCCCTTGACTCAGGAGCCCCAGAGTTTCCTGCCAGAGCCCCCTCTTCCTAGCAACTTGGAAAAGGAGTGAAGGGGTCCCTCTGGGCCCACCATGGCTCCTGGTGGGGCTCAGGACTGGGGGCGAGGCTGGGCCTGAAAGCTGGTGGAATGTTCTGGGGCTTGTGGGTCTCTCTGGGGAGGTAGGTCCCCTCTCCTGCACTCCCAGAGGTGGGGGGGGTCTCGGACTGCCCCCGTGCCCAGAGGTTACCCCAGTTTGGAGGAGGAGCCTTTAGGAGGTCTGAGAGTTGGACCGAGGGCGGGACGTCCCAGGAGGGTAGGTCGGCACAGGCCCGGCCGGCCTGCTGGGTATTTTTGTGGAGTGACAGCTTCGAGGGATTCCCAGAGAAGACTGAGCGCAAGCAGGTGGGCTCAGACAGTTTGAGCCTCCCACCTCCTCCCACCGTAGTTATTGGGGGCCCAGTCTTAGGATGGGGGGGCGCCTGAGGTCTGACCAGGGGTTCCTCGCCCCAGAAGGGGAGGGAAGTTACTGAGAAAAACAGGGTTTGGAATTCGAGTCACCCTCCCCCACCGGCCGACTGCCAAGAAGGAATTATTTTGGATTATCCAGCCGTGTCCAGCCACCCAAGGGGGGAGGCTGCAGCCTGGGAGAGAGGGACCCACTTCCGGGGCCATGGGGTGAGAGCCTCAGGAGGAAGAGGCAGCGAGTCTGGGCAGCTCCCCCCTTCCCCCCAGGCCCTTCAGAGGCTGCTCAGACCGGTCAGAGGCGGGGCGGGGTGGGAGGGGAGGGGATGCGTCACCCTCCAGTTGGAGAAAGCCCAAGGTTGGCCCCAGTGGGCCTGTGGAGCCAGCCTGGGGGAGACTGGGGGACAGAAGGAGCCCTGGGTCCTATCCAAGGGGCCAGCGGGAGGACCCCTCCATCCGCAGAGGCCCCGGAACCATGGCCTTGAGCTGGGCTCAGGGCCACACCTGTGGTCGGTTACTCACACCCTGTGCTTCCCAGAGATGACAGGGAGCAGGTAGGGGTGTGACTGAGGCTGCTTGGGGTGGGGCACTGGGGTCTCCCATGGGCACTGAAGCTCAGGCCACCTACCTGCCCCTGACTGACCCGCTGACTGGCAGCTAACATGCACAGCCTCCCTCCAAGCTGCTCTGACCGCCCAGCTCTCGCCCCTTGTACAGTCCCACTGTGGGGCCTCTCAGCCAGTCCCACAGCCGAGGGTACCGAGACCATTCTGAGTCTCTGCCGGCTGGGCTCCCTGGGTCCCAGTAGCCCTGTAGGGACCCCTTGGAAGAGTCGGAGCCAGCAGCTGGGCCGAGTGCAGGAAGCCCAGGGGCCTGGCCCCAGCCCAGCCAGTGGAGCAGAAGAGATGGGATTGGAAGGCACTGGGGTGGGCTGGCAGCCTGGCGAGGGTCCGTATGGCACAGGCCCCCTCTCCCAGCAGCCGTCCTAGGACCTAGGCCATTCTGGAGGCATCTTGGGGTCCTGTTCGCTACCACGTGCCCGATCCTGGGGCCCCAGCCAGTGGTCCCCAGGGATGTGGGTGTGGCAGGGGGTGCCCTGATGAGGGGAGGCCGAGGGGCCAGGCCCTGTACCAGCAGGGCTGTCTTCCTGCGGGCAGGAAGTTCTTATTTGTGTCCTGCCTCAGTCCTTCTCTCTGCAGCACCAGGCCCCTGGCCTCCCGGGCTGGGAATGAGCCTGTCTTCCCTGTTGAGCCGCCTTGGACTAGCGCCAGGAAAGCTGGGGGGCCCTTTGTGGGGGACAGGGGGAGAGGGGAGCTGTCCTCCAGGCTTGGCCCATCAAAGCCAGAGCGTCTCCCAGCCTCAACTGCCTCTGTGAGGTGGAGGCAGGTTCAGGGCGAGCAGGTTGAGTCACTTTTGGGGGGTGGGGGCTGGGCAGAGTCCCTCTCCCTGAGGCTAATGACTGTTTGTATTTGGGGTGGGGCCTCCAACTAATTGTCTTTGGTCTCAAACCCAGGGCAGCGGAAGGTGGGACCAGTGGCTTGTCTTTGGCTTTGGGGGGAGGCGAGGGTGGCACCTCTTCTTCCCTTTTCTCTCCAGTTCTTCCCCTTGGAGGTTTCACATCCCGAGACAGACTCCTGCTTCTTCCCCCCCCCCCCGCCCCTCCCCCCATGTTGAGGCAAGAACCCGGCCACATCCTGGGCTCCCCTCCGTCCCACACTTCACCAGGTCTCTGCTGCACCTGAAGGGCTGGGCTGGTGGCCTCTGCGGTCCTGCCCCAGGGCCCACCCGAATGTGGCTGGCGTTACTCTGCTCTTCACCAGCCCCATGGCCTTGGCCAGGCTTGATGGCCAGGCAGCTCAGAGGACACCTGCAAGTCTGCCCGGGCCCAGTTGTTACCCTACAGGCTGGCCTTGACCTGGAGCTGGGATTTCTGTCTACCCTCCCTGTCACCCTCTCAGCCACCCTTTCCACACAGAGATGGCCCACTGACCACTGCCCTCTCCCAACCCCCCACCATGGCCTCTGCCCACCTCAGTGCCTGGAGCCCAGTGGGCTGGGCTGGGCTGGGGTCAGGGGGTCAGGGCCCAGCTTGGCGCCTACGCCCTCTCCTCCCCTGAGATTGTGTGGCTTCTGAAAGCTGGCAGTTCCCCATCTGGGTGCCAGATGGGTCCTGGCCCAGGTGGGGCAAGGGCCTTGGAGACAGGGGTGGGGGCAGGGGGGCCTTTGGGGAGTAGTCTGGGTTCTGACCCCAGCCCTGCCATCAGCCCTGCCCTGGACCTTTCACTTCTGGGTGTGGAGGCTGGACTCCGGGGTGCCACCCCCAGTCCCCCCAGCAGTTCCCATGGGAACTCTGGGCCGAGAGGAACGGGGGCGAGTCAGATCTCTGCCCCGGCTGGGCCCCTCCTCAGGAAGAGTAAGAAAGGGGAAAAGGGTTTGATGTCAGCCTTGCGGGAGGCACCTGTGTCAACAGCAGTCCGGGCGGGCATGCTGCTGGCCGGCTGGCCTTCCACTCTGGCCTCAGGGCTGGGGCCTTGCTGGGGGCACCTCCTCCAGGCACCCTGCTGGGCTGCCCATGGCTGAGGCTGTTCCAGAGGCCACAGCAGGAGCACTCTGGCCATGTGGGTGACCGTGGGCAGGGGTGACTGGCTTGGTGCCCACCTGGGGCTGGGGCTGTGCTCACCTGGGTCTTTGAGTGCTGGGGAAGCGGTGCTGGGTGGGGCCTGGGAACAGCCCTGAGAGTCCAGGGATCTTGACCCTGTCTTGGGGTGCCAGGGGCCTGTGTCAGTGGTGGGGCAGAGGCCACGGGATGGGGTGACCTGGGCAGTGCAGGCCCAGCTCGGGGAGGTGGGCATGAGGCTCCAGCCCTTTTGGGTTCCAGTTCCCCACCCCACCCCAGGGTGTTTTCAGAATCGGGACCCAGGACACTTAGAGGTGAGGCTGGGAGGGAAGGGGAGAAGGGGAGCTCAGGAGGGGAGAACAGTGTTCAATCCAGCCAGGGGGCTGGTGGCGGGGGAGGGGGGCCTGTGGGGGGAGGGGCCCCAGCTTGCCCCCCCCTGCTCCCCACAGGGGCTCCCCAGCCTGGCCAGGGGACCTAGGGGACATGGCCTTCCAACCCCATCTTGGCATCTGGCCTGATTTAGGGGGCTGCCCTCAGGCACCTCAGGACCCTGGAGAGGATGTCAGGATTGGGGATGGGTGGCCCAGGAGCAGGAATTGGGGAAGACCCAGGCAGGTCTGTCTCCCAGGCCCAGCAGGTACTTCCTGGGGGTGGCCTCTGGCCACACCCCTGTGTGTGGCAGCTCCTTGCTCAGCTGAGTGACCCACTGAATGGGGAAAGGGGAGGGCCTGACTCCCGGGAGCTGGGGCTCCTTCCTGGGTGCACCATGGGAAGGCGGGGTGCCTACCTCCTCCCACGTAATCCAGGGCTCTCTTCCCTCATCACAACCCACAGTGGGCCCACCTCCCTTTGAGCTGGGGTGTTTCCTCACTGGGAAATCCTAGTCTCTGCCCTCCCAAGGTGTGGGTCCCTGACCACTGTCCCACCAGCCAGGCCTCCAGACCTTGCCCAGCACCCCAAGCACCATGCACCTGACCAGGTCCCCAGCCTCCTCCCAACAGGAGACTGGCACTGTCCTCTGCGCTTCTCCCTCTGTCCCCACCTTTCCCACACATGGTTCCTCCCTCCAGCCAGCTCCCAGCACAGTTCTGACAGGTGGGGCCCCTGGGCACCTGGGCTGACCCAGTGCGGGGGCTGCACAAACCCCTCCCACCCACAGCCTCCCGCAGCCCAGGTGCCTGGGTCTGAGGTGCTTCCCTTGGCTCTCTGCCCTGGGGACAGTCTCGGGGTGTGGGCAGGGCCCCCATTGCCATCACAGACCTGTGTGCCTGTACATGTGTGGTCACGAGGACGTGAGTGGGGGCTGGCATGCCAGTCTGGCACAGTGCCCCAGGCTAATTGTGGGGTTCGGCTGTGATGGAGGAGGCGGGGCCGGGGTGACCGCCCGAGGCGCTGACAGCCTGACGGGGAGATTATAGGCCTCGTTTGCTCCTCACTTGCTTGCGCCCTTAACCGTCAGCCCCTCACGCCCACCCCCGCCTCCTGCACAAGGCCTAGGAAGGGGGCTTTGGGTGGGGGCTGGTTCTGGGCCAGCTGCAGCCACTGGAGCCTCAGGCTGCCTGGCAAGCAACATCCAGCCAGCTGGGAGGTGAGCCTGCAAAGGAGTGGACCAGTGTGGGCCTCTCAGACGTGGGGTGGGGTCAGCAGGCAGGGAGGCAGACCCCCTTGGTCTATGCCTGTTGTTGACCCTCAAATGCCCACAGGACTGCCCCCAGACTCATTCCCAGCTGGCGTGTGGGGGTAGGGCACTCAGCTGGGCACACAGGTGCCTCGCCCCTTCTGTGGCTGGGCAGCTGTCTGGACTGCCTCTTCCCCAGTGGTGGCCCGAGGGGACCTTGGTTCCTGCTGTGGATGCCCTGCAGTGCCTGCCCGGGCCCCAGCCCAGACCTGGCCCCTTCTAACCTCTCACTCCCTCTTCCTGTCCCTATCAAACAGGACTACCCGGGAGGTTATCTCGAGGTCATGTGCACACCTGCCTCAGGGCCAGCCCCGTCCCTTTCATCCTTTCCTTGTGCAGCTCGGGTTTGAGCTGCTGCCACCATGTGCCGGGCCCCACAGGGGCTCCTGGACACCAGAGGGCGGCACTCCTTTCCCTGTCCAGGGCACAGCGCCTTGGGTGGCACGCAGGAAGTTCTGAGGAAGCTTTGGGCTGAGCGGCTGGGATGGGTCACCAGGCCCCAGTTTGGTGTTCCTCGTGCTCATGGGGAAGTCCTGGGGAAGGGCCACACAGAGGAGGGACATGGGGTGGGGCTGGAGTGGGGGCACCAAGGAGGGGGCCCACACTGTGTCCGGGCGGGACATGATGGTGGCAGGGGCGGTTAGGAGAGAGCTGGGCCTCCAGCATGGTTGGGGGGCGACGTCAGAGCCTGCAGAACCCACTTGGTCCTGAGGAGGAAGGTCTGCGGTGGTGGGCGGGGCCCACGGGGTTATTCTTGAGTGACAGATCAATGTACTGAAACCTTGTTCCAGGCTTTTCTAAGCCACCTTGCCACGAACGTAGGCAGCGAGTGATGGGGACAGGAGGGCGGCCCAGTGGCTAGCAGTGCAGGTCCCAGTCTGCGTGGTCACAGTCCCGTGGCAGCAGTAGTCACAGAGAGGAGGAGGCCCAGCAGGTGCCCTCTGGAGACACCTGAGGGCCCGATCTCTATGCAAATGTCCTTGTTGGGGGGACCTCAGGCCTGGCAGGGGTGGGGCCGGAGGAGCTGGGGTCTCTGGGCACATTCCTCTTGGCCTCCGGCCTTGGGCCTGGGACCTTCTCACCGCCACCCGCCTGGGGCGACTTCATGCTGGGACCCAGAGCCTGGACTGCAGGGGAAGCTGACCAGCCCTCCCCAGCCCAGGCTGGGGTGGAGGGAGCAACCGGCCCCAGAAGCCAGGGCTGGTGGGAGGGGGCGGTGACACCCTACACCTGGGAGGGGTCCTGTGGGAGGCTCTGGTGGCACTGGCGCGAGGCACAGGCTAGACGTCAGTGTCCCTGGAGCCCCGCCCAGCCCCACCCGGCTCCTAGGTGGTGGTTCAGGGAGACCTTGGCCTTCCTTGGGGTGAGTCGGGTCGCGCACGCAGCCCTGGGTTGTGGGTCCCGCAGGCGGCGGTGGGGCCAAAGTCGTGCGTGATTGGCCAGCAGCGGAGGGCCGAGCCCCGGGGCTGACCCTGGGGCCTGGGGCGGAGCCGAAAGGCCTACGGCAGGTAATGGCTGTCGGGCGCTCGGCGTTGCCAGACTCCAGGTGAGCGCGGTGCGGGGCCGGTGCCCTGCGCCCACGTGGCCACCGCGCCGTCAGTCTTAGTGGAGGTCCGGCGCGTCCCGGGTCGCAGGTGAGGCTCGCGCGGTGGCCACGTGCCCCCCTCCGAGTGTGCGGCCGGGTGGGGGCGGCGCCCGGAGAGCCACCGCGGCCCCGGGTCGCTCCCCGGGGAGTCTGGTGGCGCCGGCGCCGGGAGTGGTTCTGCTGCCCGGCCTGTAGGGAAGGGACGCGCAAGACCGGCCTCCCTGGTGGGGGAGGCTCCCGGCGCTGAACTGAGACCCCGGCCACGACCGCACCGGCTCGGATAACCCCCCTCCGCACCCCGCCCCTCAGTCCGGCGCTGGTTTGGAAAACAGCCGAGGCCCGAGGTGCTGGCTCTGGGCTGTTTTGTCTCCTCTGATTTGTTTTGCGCTCCCGGCTAATTGCAGATTTGCATTTTCGTCGCGGGAACGGAGGCCCAGTCCCCAAGCTGCCAGCTGCTCGGTGGGGGAGGGGCGGCTCCCGCTTCGCTGTGGGCCCTGCCGCCGAGGCCAGGTGGCCCCGGGCCAGCCCGGTGAGGACCGGGCTCTACCCTCGCTGTCATTCTTCGCTCCCTGGCCCCTCCCACACTCGCAGGTCTTTAATGACCGCCACAGAGCTAGGCACGCCCCCAACGCACCGCAGAGTGGGGGGTGCTGCATCTACCCTTACCTGCGCCTGCCCCTACCTGGCCCAGCCTTTGCCTGTCTGCGGGTCCTGAGTCCACGCTGTGGTCTCCGGCTGCCCCTGCTGGAGCCCTCCTTCCCTGGGCCGGCCACTCCCATTGTTTTGATTTTAATGGTCAGAAATTGCTCCATCTGTGTTTGCTTGAACAAAGTGGTGTTGGAAGAGCCCCCAGCTGTAGCCTGCACCCCAGAGGCCTCCTCCTGGTGCAGGGAGACCTGGGGATGGGGGTGGAGGACAGCCTCCAGCCCTGGACCCTGGTCTGGAGTGAGGACCCTGCCCTCCTTCCGCTAGGCACCTCCGTGTAGCCTCACCTGTTGGGGTGGGGGCAGAACCCCTGCACCAAGGGCCTGGCCGCTGCTGGTTAGAGAAAGATGGGACCTGAGGAGGGGGCCACAGCGTAACCCACGGGCTCGGGGCTCCTACTGCTCCCCCCGGGTTCAGGGCTGTGGAAAGGCCCCCCTCCTGTGCCCTGGCTGGGGGCCGAGACGCCACTGTGTGGGTGAAGTTTGGGGACCAGCTGCAGGGGGCTCTTGGCTCCCTCTTCTGCGTGTCACTCCTACCGGTTCGTGGGGCTCAGACTCACGAGGGCTGGATCTGGAGTTTAGACCGTGCTCAGGGAGGGCTGGTCCATGAGGACCAGAGACCCTGAAGGACAAGTGACAGTCTGCAGGGCCCACAGGGTGAGAGTCTCAGGGCTCTGGGGCTTGTGTGGGAGTCTCCCGGGGGCACAGCAAAGGCAGTGACATGTCAACACCCACACCTCCTCCACTGCAGGCACCGCCACACACGGGGCCCTTACGCCGCGGGGCAGCTCACCGAGGCCGTGCTGTTACCAACCCCGGTTGCACGCAGGGAGGCGGAGCAGAGTGTAGCCTTGTAGAGAGTCCGTGAACTCCGGTAGAAAAGGACAGCTGGGGTTTGAACCCAGTAGCCTGGCTACTCTGAGGCCCCTGCGTGCAGCCAGGGCTGGGGGAGGGGGGTGACCCTTCTGAGAGCTGGAGACAAAGGCTGGCTCCTGGTGGAGGAGGGAGAAGGTGGGAGAGCTGGGGGCCGGAGCTGGGTGGCTGAGAGCCAGGCACCCTGAGTTAGGACAGCCCCAGGATTTAGGGCTGAGGAGGGAGAAGGGTCCAGGTCCCTTCTGTGGGAAGTGTGGACTGGAGGAGCTCAGGGTTGGAGGGCTGAGCAGTGGGCCCAGCCTGGCCCGGTCCCTGGTGGGGGGAGGTGGGCGTGTGCGGGCTCAGGAAGATGTCCTTTGGAAGAGACCAGCCTCCCTTGGCCTTGCCTGCTGCAGACACACCACCAGGGTCTAGGCCAGTGGAGGACTGGGGACAAGTTCAGGGGCTGGAGGAGGCTGAGGGAAGAGCGGGCCCAGGGGAACTGGGAGGCCGACCTAACCGCCCCTTTAAAGTGCCGTGTGTGCACGCCCTGTGCCTTTGGTGCGCTGTGGGCCAGACCTAGCGAGCCAGGCCTCCACCTGCTGTCTCCGCAGCCCCAGGCCAGGCAGGCCCCAGCTTCCTGTCCTGACACCCTGCGGTTTGGCCCCTGATTGCCTGCGGAGTGGCCTCTGCTCCTTTCACAAAGGCTGCCTTGAGTAGGACACCTCTCAGCCTCCACTCCACTCTGGGGGTCTCTCCTGGGTCCCTCTGTCCAGGTTAACCCTTTCCTGCTCAGCCAGGGGCTGAGGAAACCGAAGAGATGTCCTGCCACAGGGAAGTGCTGCTGTTGCTGCCCTCCTTGTCCCCTCTGGCCCCCCTGGACCCGCCCTAGGTCTGGTCCTGCTCCCCAGGGTGTGGGTGGAGGGTGGCCATGTTGGGGAGCGTGCTGTGTAGGCCGGTAGGGGCTGGGCCTGGTGGAGGAGGTGGCACCACACTGGGGTTAGGGGCTGAGGCTGGACGTGGGGGTCTGCGACAGGCAAGGGGGAACTGGGCCTGGGAGGTAGAGTAGAGCTGGAGGGGATGGGGGCACAATCATGATTATGCACTTCTCTTTTTACTTAGTCAAGTATGCATGAATAGATTATAAAAATTTTCAAAAAGCGGCAAATGAAGATACTTTGCTGTCTTAGCCCCTCCTCCCTGCCCCTGGGCTTCACCACTATTTTCTGTTTGGAGGAAGGGAGCTTCTAGAACAGCTCAGCAATTAACCCCCTGTGTACCCACATAGACACCTGTGGACATGCCTAGAATCCTGGGCTACAGCCATCCTGGGTGCTGTTGCAGGGTGGGGGGCGGTCAACATGGACTACCCACCCGCGTCGGGTCTATGGTTTTTCCGGGTCCTCACTCGCTCGGATGCTGGGTGGTTGCCAGACTTTCAGTGTAATAAACCATGCTGAGAAGTATCCTTGGACGGGTCTTCCCTGTGGGTATACTTGGGTGTTTATCCAGGAGAGGATACAATAGCAAGCATTGCCCAGTGCTACAGTGTAACAAGCTCTCCTGAGGCTTTTCCTGAATGAATCATTTAGTCCTTACAAACCCCTGGGGGAGCTCACTGTGGATGTCTCCATTTCACAGATGGGGAATGAGGCACAGAGAAGTTAAATAATTTGCCCAAGATCACACAGCTAGTAAGTAGAGTTGCAGGGGTCATGGGTGTGCACTTTTTTAAAAAAGCCATTTTATTTTAATTTGAGTGATATATGTACCTTTTAAAAGGCGGAAAGTGACAATAGACTTGTAATAATAGCAAGTGGTTCCTTCCCCTTTTTCTGCCTTTTTTGAGCAGAGGAGAGAAGGGAGTGTCAGGCTTGCCTTCTGGAGTTGGGGTATATGCACCCCAGTGGGGTGCTGGTCTAGGGGCATGGAGTAGGCAGAGGAGGTTGGGGGTCTCCTGCTGTAGGATGGCAGAGGCCAGTGGGGTCCTCTGGCTGCTCCCCATCCCCGACATGGAGCAGAGGAGACAGGTGGAAGCAGGCCAGGCTTGTGGTGAGACCGCTGTCTCTCCTTTGCTTCCTAGAGGATTTTGATGCCAGAGGGGAGCAGAGCCTGAGCTGGACCGCTGGAGCGTGGTGAGTGGGGTCTGGGCCCCACTTGGGGAAGGCAGTGGGAGCTATAGCCTCGCAGGGCGGCTGAAGGTGCCTTTCCCTGGCTGTGTGGTGTTGGGGCACTGGTCCTGCCAGGACCCGTGTGGGCATGCCTGCTCCAACCCAAGGGCCATGCCCATGGGGGCCGCTGCCAGGCCCCCAGTTCCCTGAGCTAGGTTTCGCTTGGGTGGAGGGTTCTGCAGGGAGACTGGGAGGTGATTGGGTGCTGGAGTACTGGGTTCTGGAACAGCAGGGCCGGGAATTTGGACTTGGTGGGAAGGGGCGCCTGTCCAGACGCTTTCTGGGCCAGCAGCGGGCTGGAGTCGGTGTGACTTCTTGGAAGTGCACCTCCGGACTTCAGCCAGGAAGGCCCTCTGACGCCCCTGAGGAAATCCCCGCTGCCGGGTAAGCAGGGGTCCTGCCACCTTCAAAACAGGAAGTGCCCGTTCCAGGAACTCCAGAGGCAGGAAGCTTAGCTGGCAGGTCACCCTTTGCTCCTGGGCCTGGCCAGGCAGGTCACCTGAAGCTTTGTTTGTTCAGGAAGTGGAGAGCTGCTGCCTCTGGAGAGGGACCCCAGTGCAAGTCCCTCCTGCCAGCCTGAGTGGCCTGGGCTCACCCAGCAGGGGGGTTGGAGACAACACCCTCTGCCCCGCTGCCTGAAGCCCAAAGGGTCGGTGGGGCAGGGAGCCTGGCTTTGCCCCAGCCTGCTGCCTGGGGGGTGGGGGGTGGAGGGGAGGGGCTGGGCAGCAGCTTGGCCTCTGGGTCAGCTCCTTGGCCACACAGGAGGTACACACTGGGGCCTCGGGGCAGAGGAGCAGGCTGGGCCCGTCGGGTGGACTGTTAACCAGAGAAAGCCCTCAGCGTTCTCTTCAGGCATTGGGACTGCGGTGGTGTGGGCTAGCAAGGCTGGGGGTGGTCCCAGGTCGGAGCCGAGAACTTTTCCAGAAGGTGGGTGTCCCTATGTTCCCCCACTTGGTTGGCTCTGGGTTCACATTCTGGTGGGCGCTTCAGACCAGCAGAGGGACCTGGGTCCATTTGGGACCATCCAGACTGCTCAGGGTGGCCTGGCTTATGGCTGGTCTGGCTCCGCCCCACCCCCTGCCCCGCCCCTACCGCCTGAGCTCCCTCCCAGGCCGGGAGAACATTCCATTCATTCCCGGCTCCCTTGGCCAGAACCGCAGCCAGCAGCCAAGCGGGCAGGGTCGCCGCTGTGACTGGGGCACTCGGGTGAGTGGGGCCCGGCGGGGAGGGCCAGCCTAGTCTAAAGGCCGAGGGGCCTGGCGGCACCACCTTGCCAGAGTGGACTTTGGACCCAGGCAAGCACGTGTGGGAGGCAGGCCCTTTCCTTCCTGGGAGGGCCCATGGAGTGACTGCCAGCTGGTGCCCCCGAGCCCAGGGCCACTCCCGGTCGCCTGGTTCTGGGCAGAGTCTGAGTCACAGGCTTCCTAGCTCCAGTCTGGGGAATCTCCCCAACTGCGCCATCCTCTCTCCTGGACAGGCAGCCAAGCTCAGAGAGGGTCCCCCCCGAAGGACTGACCATCTTGCTTTACAGCCCTGTGGGGCTTGTGACATCGTCCTGACTCTGAGCAAAGCCACCGTCTCCTCCCTACCTGGGCTCCTCTGATTGCCTTCCTTTGGGCCCCCTTCACCTCTACCTGCCCAGCCTCTGCCTGCAGGCAGTCAGGGGCTCCTTCCCAGGTCCCTGGCGTGTCCCCTCCTGGGCCACCCTCCTGCTAGCTAGGGTGCGTCTCCTCTCCCAGGCTCCTCTCCCAGTGATGGGGCAGGCACTGAACTCCCTGGGGCAGGGTGGGGCTCCGTGCAGAGGCGGGAGCTGCCCAGCTGAGGGGGCTTCCTAGTGGCCCAAGGGAAGAAGCAAATTGGCTGGCTGTGAGAGTCGCAGGGTGCGTTCCGGTAACCACAGCTTCGCTCAAAGCCAGTGCCCCAGGGAAACTTCCCGGCCGCAGAGCGCTCCTATCTGCTTCCTTGGAGGCGATGGATGGATGCAGGCAGGGGGGCGGCACTGTCAAAGGGCAGTAGAAGAGCGATTGTTTCTGGATGGAAGGAGTGAGCCCAGGGCGTGCTGTCTGAGGTGGCCACAAGGGGTGCACTAGATACCCTGGAGGTGCAGGCTGGGCCGTGCTAGCCCCTCCTTACCCTCCATCGACCTCATGGCGTATGCGGGGTGGCCCTAGGTGTCAGGCCTGGCATCCCTGGGCTCTTTCTCACGCAAGGAGAGGGTAGCCTGTGGGGGCAGCAGGCGGCGCTGGTGCGGGGGTTCTGGCCAGGACAGATGGGGTCCTGAGGATGAGGGCATACAGGACTGACCCCAGGTGGAAGAGGCCAGGGGCAGGGTGGCCCTGCCTGAGTTGGGAAGAGAGACCCTTAGATGCTCTGGGACCCCTTGTGGGGCCTGGGATCCATCCTCCAATCCGGGGGCCTCTGCCCAGCCTGGGCCTCAGCAGTTCATCCCTCACACACGGACAAGTGTGGGGACCTGGGGACCTGTAGGGGGATGGTGCTCAGGCAGACACCTGCACACAGACAGGGCTTGCCTGCCCTGCAGGTGGTGCACCCACCACAGACTGCGGGGTCTTTGGGGTCTTTGGTCTCAGACTTCCTGGATTCAGCTGTTCCCAGCAGACCCTGGCTGTGTCATTGGGGGGAAGGGGGTGGGGGGCAGGGCTGGGCCGTGGCCGAGTGGCTCTGGTGGGCATGTTGAAAAAGCATGAGCCTAAGCTCCCTTTAGGCTGCAGCTTTGGTTTGCTCTGTGCTTCCTGCCAGGTGGCACCGTGTGCCGAGAGTCAGGTGTAGGTCAGGTGTGTGGTCTCTCTGTTTGCATGTCCATGGCTGTTGGTCAGCCTGGCCCTCTGATAGGGCTTATGTTTTGGGGATGGTACCCCTCAGACCACCTGGAGCTCTTAGGGGTCATGGGGCGTGGGGATGTGCCTGGGAGACTTCTGGAGTAGCTGCTCGGTTGCCTTGGAGGTGGAGGCCAGGGCACAGTCCTCCGGGGTGGCCACGGCTGCGCCTGCAGCATGCAGCTGCAGGGGCCAGGCCCCAGTCACAGGGTAGACTCCCAGGTGGGCTTCTTGTGAAGGGCTGGGGGATGGTCTCCTTGGGGATGAGAGGGGTGTGTCTGGCCACACGTGGGAGGTAGGGAAGGGACTGGGCACTCAGGGTGCACTGGGCAGCCTTGCGCCTCCCCGGCCTGCATTCTGGTCATGCAGGTGGGGTCCGGAAGGGGGGGCATCTGGGGTGACCCGTGATGGGGGTCCTGCCAGTCTGGGCCGCCCTGACCCTCCCCTCTTCCCACAGGGTGCCGGGGGTGATGGCACTGCAGCTCTGGGCCCTGACCCTCCTGGGCCTTGCGGGCTCGAGCGCGGGACTACAGCCCCCCCGGAAGCAGGACTTCTTCCGCAGCGAGACCGACCTGAACCACCTGGCCGTGGATGAGGCGTCGGGCATGGTGTACCTGGGGGCCGTGAATGCGCTCTACCAGCTGAGTGCTGACCTGCAGCTGGAGCAGCAGGCGGCCACAGGCCCAGCCCTGGACAACAAAAAGTGCACCCCGCCCATCGAGCACAGCCAGTGCCACGAGGCCGTGCTGACCGACAATACCAACCAGCTGCTGCTGCTGGACCCGCCGGGGAAGCGCCTCATCGAGTGTGGCAGCCTCTTCAAGGGCATCTGTGCCCTGCGCTCCCTCGGCAACATCTCCGAGCGCCTCTTCTACGAGGACGGCAGCGGCGAGAGGTCCTTCGTGGCCAGCAACGACGAGAGCGTGGCCACGGTGGGGCTGGTGAGTGCCCCCCAGCCTGGCCGCGAGCGCCTGCTGTTCGTGGGCAAAGGCAACGGGCCGTATGACAACGGCGTCATCGTGAGCACCCGCCTGCTGGACCGGGCTGGGGGCCGGGAGGCGTTCGAGGCCTACAGTGACCAGGCCACCTACAAAGCTGGGTACATGTCCAGCAACACCCAGCAGTTCGTGGCCGCCTTCGAGGACGGCCTCTACGTCTTCTTCGTCTTCAACCAGCACGACAAGCACCCGCCGCAGAACCGCACGCTGGTGGCACGCATGTGCAAGGACGACTCCTCCTACTACTCCTACCTGGAGATGGACCTGCAGTGCCTCGACCCCGGGGACGGGGACGGCCCGGCCGCCGCCTTCAGCACCTGCCTGGCGGCCTCTGTGGCCACGTCGGGCGCCGGCAGGGTGCTCTACGCCGTCTTCACCAGAGACGAGCAGAAAGGCGGGGGGCCTCGTGCGGGCCTCTGCCTCTTCCCTCTGGCCGAGGTCAATGCCAAGATGCAGGCCAACCGCAACGCCTGCTACACGGGCCCCTCGAAGGCCGGCCACGACGCCTTCTACAAGCCCTTCCACGGCGACATCCAGTGTGGCGGCCACGGTGCGGTACGTGGCCTCAGCTGTCCCCTGTGCGCGCGGGCCTGCGCGTTGCTGCTGCCTGCTGGCGCGTCCCAGCCCTTGCCGGCGCGTGAGGGCCGAGTGAGGGGCGCAGGTGGGCGGTGTCTCTGTCGTCAGGTCGGCGCCTGCCGGGCCCTTTTCTTGGGACGTGTGTGGGGCCAGAGAGTGCTGGGAGCCCTGGTGGGGAGAGGCCTTGGCAGGTGGGGGTGTCTGTGCCCACTCTTTACGCCACGGTCCGCAGGACGCCAGCCAGAGCTTCCTGTGTGGCTCGGAGCACCTGCCCTACCCGCTGGGCAGCCGAGAGGGCCTCACGGCCACTGCCGTGCTGCAGCGCAGAGGCCTGAACCTGACGGCCGTGACGGTGACCACTGAGGATGGCCACACCATTGCCTTCCTGGGCACCTCGGATGGCCAAGTCCTCAAAGTGAGGCCTGGAGCGGGGGTGGGGGGGCTGGAGGGGCTGCCTTCTTGTGAACGCCACCCTCACGCTGCCGCCCTCGCGCCGTGGCCCTCGCGCCACAGGTGTACCTGGCCCCAGATGGCAGCTTCGTGGAGTACGGCTCCATCCCCGTGGAGATCAACAAGAGGATCAAGCAGGACCTGGTGCTGTCCGCAGACCAGGCCAGTCTGTACGCCATGACCCAGGACAAGGTGGGCCTCGGGGCCCTGGAGGAGTGGCCTGGTGGCCGGGCCACTGTGGTCAGCCTAGAGGGGTGCAGACAAAGACCAGGAGGGGCCGACCCTCCTCTCCTTGGGGTCCTGGCAGCGTCTCCATCCCTGTTTCTAGAACCTCCACTGTCTGAGCTGTGTCCCTGGTCCCTCCTCAGACCCACCCTGGTGGGAGCGATGGGTTGGTCCTCTGAGTGGGCATCCCCAAAGGTGGGCAGGGCAGCGGGCCCCTCGCAGCCCTGTGAGCTTGACCAGTGGGGACAGCCTATCAGGGGGCTGCTGTAGGAGCCCTTCAGGCCAGCCTCAGGAGGACTACGGCACCCAAAGGCCCCTCCCAGGGAGTGGGGTCAGAGGGCCTGGGCTGGCGGGTGGCGGGACCCTGGACACCGTGGCTTCCTGGGACCCAGCACCATTGTTCCTGGGTAGAGGCTGTCACTGGGCCAGGGCCACACGGAGCCTAGCACACAGGCGCTGCCTGCAGCCCTCGTTGGCTTTTAATAAAGGCTCAAAGATGCAGGTGGGGTCAAGCCAGTGGCCCCAGGGAAAATCTGGGGCCCGAGGGTGTCCCGGTGGCCGCGGTCCTGCTCACTGCCCTGCTGTCCCCAGGCGTTCCGGCTTCCCGTGCAGGAGTGTCTGAGCTACGAAAACTGCACGCAGTGCCTCGGCTCCCAGGACCCCTACTGCGGCTGGTGCATCGTGGAGGGCCAGTGAGCGCCTGGGCTGGGGTCTCGGCCCACCCTGGGAACGCGGGGTGGCCCACCCCGTGGTGGACAGGTGCCCGGGCTGAGGCTTCCCCTGCCCCTGCAGGTGCACCAGGAGGGCCGAGTGCTCGCGGGCTAACGAGAGTGGACACTGGCTGTGGAGCCGCGGGGAGTCCTGCGTGACCGTCACTGGGGCCCGCCCACAGAACATGAGCCGGTGGGCCCAGGGGGAGGTGCGTGGCCGGCAGTGGCGGGGCGTAGGGAAGAGTAGGGCTGTGGCCCCAGCTCTTAGGACGGGCGGGAGACCCCCACAGCACCTCGCTCCTGGCCTGGGCTCCAGGTGCTGAGCCTGAGGCCGGGGAGGCCCCAGCTCCTGTGTGTCCAGGGCACCCTGTGCCCTGTCCTGGGAAGGTGGGGGTGATGGGGTCAGGTCTGGTGTCCCCTCCGGGTGTCAGCCCATACACGAGCAGGGCTCTGCTGGAGAACTCGTCAGGACTGGTCCTCTGGTTGGGGGGTTCTCCTCACTGACGGCCCAGCCCTGGTCTCCCCACCCCCTAAGGCTGGGCAGAGGGGTCCGGACTGTGTGGCATGAGCTGCATGGCCTCCCCCAGGTACAGCTGACAGTCAGTCCTCTCCCGGCCCTTGGGGAGGAGGACAAGCTGCTCTGCCGCTTCGGTGACTCTCCTCCTCACCCTGCCCTCGTGAAGGGCGACGTCGTCACCTGCAACTCAACGAGCACCGTTCCCAGCACGCCCCCCGGCCAGGGTGAGGCCCTGTCCTCCACAATAGGCGCTTCCTCCTTCCTCTACCTGGGGGGGTCGCTTGCCCCACCCACTAACCCCTCCTGTGACCCGGTCCCCAGGCACGCAGGGTGAGGTGGAGGGAGGGGCAGAGGCCCACGGGCGGTCGGGGTTCTGGGTGCCCAGAGCTGCTGGGCCTGTGTGCCCTCACCCCACCCCTCCCTCGGGCCTCCTGAGCCCTTCCATGGGCTTCTGTCAAATCTCCTCAGTGCTGTCCTGTTGTCCCCGGCCCACCCCACCCCCCACACCCCCCTCCCCCGGTGGCCAGGCTGTGAAAGTGGGCCAGGGCAGGTGCCAAGCCTTTGTCCCCTGAGCCTTCCGGGCAGGTGATGGGAGTCTGCTGGGGCAGGCGGGAGCCATGCAGTGACGTGCAGGCACCTGGCAGGCGCTCTGCCCCAGACACCGAGGAACCCTGCGGGGACAGAGAGTCTGAAGACGCAGAGCCCTGGGGACCAACACCTGAGCCACCATCTGAGGGCAGGTGGCAGGCCTGTGGGGCCGGGTGCACGTCAGTGGGCCCCTCCCACACCAGGGCCCTGCACTGTCTGGCTCAAACTCTGTGTGGTGGCCTGTTGGGCGCTGTGACCGGACGAGGAGTCAGGCTGGCAGAGGCCCAGCTCCAGGCCCTCCCCCCACTGCCACCACGCCCGAGATGCTCTGTGGCTCCTGCCTGACACCTTCCCCGTCTGCCACCTGCAGACCACGTGGCTGTGGACATCCAGCTCCTCTTCCAGCACAGCGGCGTCTTCCTCACCTCCCACCAGTACCCCTTCTACGACTGCCGCGAGGCCATGAGCCTGGCGGAGAACCTGCCGTGAGTGTCCCCCCCCCCCAGCCCCCGGCTTCCCCTGCCCCTGCCCCTGCCTCAGTCCCCACACTCCCTGCCGCCCTCGCCCCCAGGTGCATCTCCTGTGCCAGTAGCCGCTGGACCTGCCAGTGGGACCTGCGCTCCCACCAGTGTCAGGAGGCCTCAAGCAACCCTGAGGATGGCATCGTGCGTGCTCACATGGTGAGAGGTGACGGGCGCCGAGGGGGAGTGTGGCCTCTCGGCCAAGGCCCACTGGCACCTGACTGGCCTCACTCTGCAGGAGGACAGCTGCCCCCAGTTCTTGGACCCCAGCCCACTGGTCATCCCCATGAACCACGAGACGGAGGTGGCCTTCCAGGGCAAGAACCTGGACACAGTGCAGGTGGGGCTTCCTCAGCGCCCCCCCACAAGCCGGTGCCCAGAGCTCTCGGGCCTTCCTCCCACCCCCACCCCCCGGCCCCGGCACAGGGCTCAGCCCCTGAAGTCCTTGCTCATCGAACACAGTGCTGGGGGCAGAAGGAGGCGGAGAGGTCCGGGGCCTCGTGGGGGCTCTCTGACAAGCCTTGAGAACTCGCAGAGAGGAGGCGGGCCAGGTGGTTGAGGGGCTGGGCAGTGAGTGCCACTTAGCGAGCGAGCACCACGTTGCTCAGTCCTGGACTGTGGTGGGCTGTGTCCAGGAGTGGCAAAGTGGTCCATGGGGTGGGAGTGCCTAAGCTGGCCCAGGGGCTGTGGGGCATGGACAGGGCATCAGGAGTGGGCGGTGGGGCGGGAAGGGCTGGCCTGTTCCGGGTGTCCTCACTGCCTGGCCTTGTAGGGCTCCCTGCTTGTGGGCAGTGACTTGCTCAAGTTTGAGGTGCCGGTGAGCACGCGGGAGAAAGGAACCTTCTTCTTTCGGACCCCGAAGGTACGGCTCCCAGGGTGGGCAGAGCAGGCTGCTGGGCCCCTAGGGCGGGCCCTGAGGGCAGCTCAGTGACCTCCGGGGAAGAGGAAGCAGGGGTGGCTGGCAGATGTCCGTGTCCCCGTCTTGTGGAAGCAGAATGATCCCTGGTGTCTCCGAGGCTCTAACCCCTCCCCCGCTGCCCCTCGGCTAGGAGGGGACCACATGGTCGCCCTCCGGCACCCGGTGGCAGCAGAGTGCAGTGTGTCCCTGCGTGTCCCCCCAGCTCTCTCATGATGGGAATGAAACGCTGCCCCTGCACCTGTACGTCAAGTGCGACGACGACAAGAAGAACATCGACAGCAAGCTCCAAGGTGGGCAGGGAGGGCGGCAGAACTGGGCGGCGTGTGGAGGCTGGGCAGGGAGGGGGCGGCCCTGCTGACCCTCGGCTTCCCCTTCCACAGTGACTCTCTACAACTGCTCCTTCGGCCGCAGCGACTGCAGCCTGTGCCTGGCCGCCGACCCCGCCTACAAGTGCGTGTGGTGCGGCGGGCGGAGCGGATGTGTGTACGAGGCCCTGTGCAGCAGCGCCACCTCCGAGTGCCCGCCGCCTGTCATCGCCAGGGTGGGCCCGGGGGCCTGCCCAGTGGGGAGGGGAGGGCCCCGGCCCGGCCCGGCCCAGCTGTTGGGTCAGCCGGGCTCTGTCGATTTCAGATCCAGCCGGAGACAGGCCCCCTGGGCGGTGGCATCCGTGTCACCATCCTCGGGTCGAATCTGGGGGTCAGAGCGGATGACGTCAAGAGGGTCACTGTGGCTGGCCGGAACTGTGCCTTTGATCCAGAACGGTACTCTGTGTCCACCCGGTGAGTGGACAGCTTGTGGCCTGGGCTCCATTGGTCGGGTCAGTGCCCACCCTGGGGGCCAGGAGCAGGCTCTGAGAGCCCCCCCCCCCCCGCTGCCCTCCAGGATCGTGTGTGCCGTTGAGGCTGCAGGGGTGCCCCTCACAGGGGGCGTTGAGGTGGACATCAACGGGAAGCTTGGCCACTCACCACCCCACGTCCAGTTCACCTACCAGGCGAGTACTTGGCACCCGAGGACCGGGCGGGTCTTGCAGGGACGGATGTGGGCAGCTGTGCCCTTGCCGCCTTCTGACGACTGTCAAGGTCAGCGGTGGGGCTGCCGCCCCAGCACTGACACCGGTGCCCCCACCTCTCCCCTAGGAGCCTCGGCCCCTCAGCGTGGAGCCCAAGCAGGGGCCTCAGGCGGGCGGCACCACGCTGACCATCAATGGCACCCACCTGGACACAGGCTCTGAGGAAGACGTGCGGGTGACCATCAGTAACGTCCCTTGTAACGTGTGGGTGTCACCTGCAGGCCAGTGCAGCTCTGGTCTGCCCTGGTCCCTGGGAGAGAGGGGGGCAGGGCCACCATCCCGGCCCACCGGCCCTGACTTAGTCTGGGGCTGGGGTTGGTCCCACGGTGGGGGTGACACTGACCGACCGGCACCTGGCACCTCTAGGACGCGGTTTGGGGCGCAGCTCCAGTGCGTCACCGGCCCCCAGGCGACTCTGGGGGAGCTGCCCCTGAAGATCTACTACGGGGGCTCCGAGGTGCCCAGCGCCGGAATCACCTTTGCCTACCGCGAGAACCCAGTGCTGTGGGCCTTTGAGCCCCTGCGCAGCTTCGTCAGGTGTGCCCCACACCCTGCCCTCGCCCCCTTGGAAGCCTCTGGGAACCCCCACTGCTCTCTCAGGTCAGCTCCCTGTTAGCAAACCTGGCAGGCAGGCCCGTCACGTGTGCTCTGAGCACGCCCCACCCTAGGGCAGGTGCACGCTCACGGAGACCTGCGTGTGCACCCAAAGCCGGAAGAGTTGGGTCGGGGACTCCAACCCCACCCTCCCAAGCCCACCATGTGGCCTGCGTGGGGGCGGGGCAGGGTGTGGGGCCTCGAGCTCACGCAGGCACCCCCACCCCACCCACCCCAGCGGCGGCCGCAGCATCAACGTGACAGGGCAGGGCTTCAGCCTGATCCAGAAGTTCTCCATGGTGGTCCTCGTCGAGCCCCTGCAGTCCTGGCGGCACCAGCGGGAGGCCAGGCCCCTGGAACCCACCATGGTCAGTGCTGCTGCGGGCGGCGGGCTCAGCGCCAGCGCTGGTCGCAGGGGACGGGCGGGGGAGGGAAGGGGCCTGTGCCAGTGGCCTGACGGCCTGACCTCGACCCGCAGGTGGTGGGCACGGACTACAAGTTCTGCAATGACTCCAGGGTTGTGTTCCTGTCCCCGGCCGTCCCCGAGGAGCCCGAGGCCTACAACCTCACGGTGCTCATTCAGATGGATGGGCACCGCGTCCTGCTTAGGACCGAGGCTGGGGCCTTTGAGTATGTGGCCGATCCCACCTTCAAGAACTTCACGGGGGGCGTCAAGAAGCAGGTCAACAAACTCATCCACGCCCAGGTGAGGGCCGGCTGCAGTCCCGGGGTCCGGGTCCTGAGCGGCCGCAGGTGGGGAGGCCACTCAGGGTCTGGACTGAGCTGGTCCAGGTGGACCTGAGTCCTTCCTGGTCGCCGTGACCCCACCCCGCCCCCACAGGGCACCAACCTGAACAAGGCCATGACTCTGCACGAGGCCGAGGCCTTCGTGGGCGCCGAGCGCTGCATCATGAAGACGCTGACGGAGACCGACCTGTACTGCGAGCCGCCGGAAGTGCAGCCGCCTCCCAAACGGCGGCAGAAGCGAGACACCACACACAACCTGCCCGAGTTCATCGTACGTGTGCGCCCCGACCGTGTGCACCCCGACCGGGCCTGAGGGCAGGCTGGGGGGGGAGCGCCAGGCTGTGCCTTGTGGCGCTGGGCTCACTCGCCTCAGCCACCCCGTGCTGACCTCTCCTCTCCACGCAGGTGAAGTTTGGCTCCCGGGAGTGGGTGCTGGGTCGCGTGGAGTATGACAGCCGTGCGAGTGAAGTGTCTCTCGGTGTCATCCTGCCGCTGGTCATACTGCCCATGGGTGTCCTCATCGCCCTGTTTGTCTACTGCTACTGGTAAGCCAGTCCCGCAGTCTCGGCCCCGCCCCCACAGTCTCGGCCACGCCCCTACTCTGCCCTCTGGTCACACCCCCGGCCCAGCTCTGGGGGGTGGGGTGCCGGCTGGGTGTCAGGAGCCTCCCTGTGCATAGGAGGAAGAGCCAGCAGGCAGAGCGCGAGTACGAGAAGATCAAGTCCCAGCTAGAGGGCCTGGAGGAGAGCGTGCGTGACCGCTGCAAAAAGGAGTTCACGGGTGCGGCCGCGGGGCACACGGGGCGGGGGGGTGCCCGGACCGGGGCCTGGGAAGCGGCAGCAGAGGGCGAGGCGTCAGTGGCGCTGTCCCCGCAGACCTGATGATTGAGATGGAGGACCAGACGAGCGACGTGCACGAGGCGGGCATCCCCGTGCTGGACTACAAGACGTACACCGACCGCGTCTTCTTCCTGCCCTCCAAGGACGGCGACAAGGACGTGATGATCACGGGCAAGCTGGACATCCCCGAGTCCCGGCGGCCCGTGGTGGAGCAGGCCCTCTATCAGTTTTCCAACCTGCTCAACAGCAAGTCCTTCCTCATCAATGTGAGTGGGCGGGGTGGGTGGCCAGGGCAGGAGGGTGGGCGGGCTGGGACCCGCAGGTGTGACCGGCCACCCCCACAGTTCATCCACACCCTGGAGAACCAGCGGGAGTTCTCAGCCCGCGCCAAGGTCTACTTTGCGTCTCTGCTGACGGTGGCTCTGCATGGGAAGCTGGAGTACTACACCGACATCATGCGCACGCTCTTCCTGGAGCTCATGGAGCAGTACGTGGTGGCCAAGAACCCCAAGCTGATGCTGCGCAGGTGTGTGGGGGCAGGGTGCGGAGGCAGAGCGCCTGGCGTGCTGGCAGGGGCGGCCAGGGTCCCCTCTGGTCACTGACTGCTCCCCCTCAGCATCTTCAGCCCCCTGTGGGACGCGGCAACATGCCTGACACAAGGGGGCTGGGCACTTGCTCACTGGCAGCTGGACGTGGGCATCCTGTCGGGGGCCCGGCCGGGGAGGCTGGTGTGGGAGCTCAAGGGGCACTGCGGGGCCCCTCAGTGCCGGGCCTGTCTGCACCTCCAGGTCTGAGACAGTGGTGGAGAGGATGCTGTCCAATTGGATGTCTATTTGCCTGTACCAGTACCTCAAGGTGGGCTCTACCTGGCTGGCGGCGGGTGGGGCTGTGGGGGAGGTATTACCCAAAGCCAGCGGCCAGGAAGCACTTCTGGGGGGCATGGTCAGCCCCCCACTGGAGGCTGAGCAGCCCATGTTGCTCCAGGACAGCGCTGGTGAGCCTCTGTACAAGCTCTTCAAGGCCATCAAGCACCAGGTCGAGAAGGGCCCTGTGGACGCTGTGCAGAAAAAGGCCAAGTACACCCTCAACGACACAGGGCTGCTGGGGGACGACGTGGAGTACGCACCCCTGGTGAGCCCCGCTGCCTGGCTCAGTGCTGTGGGCCAGGCTCCAGGCCAGCGCTGGCGGGAGGCCCTAAGCACAGTGGCCCCGACCTGCTGCCCGCGTGGGTGGGGCCGGGCTCACCGAGGGTGTCTGCTGGCACCTGCTGTGCGCTGCGAGGGCGTGCCCTCTGCGCCTCCGTCCCGACCCGCTAAGGCAGGGCCGCAGGGGAGGCGAGGCGAGGCGAGGCGAGGCGAGACTGGGCTGGCCAGGGTGTGTGTGGGGAGCTCCAGGCCGGCCTGCTGGTCCTTCATCCCACGTCCCCCTGCAGACGGTGAACGTGATCGTCCAGGATGAAGGGGTGGACGCCATCCCTGTCAAGGTCCTCAACTGCGACACCATCTCCCAGGTCAAGGAGAAGATCATTGACCAGGTGTACCGCACGCAGCCTTGCTCTCGCTGGCCCAAGGCGGACAGTGTGGTTCTTGGTGAGCACGGGCCCCGTGTGCCCACTCCTCATGCTGGTCGGGTGGGCGGAGTGGGGGGCAGCAGGGGGAGCCCTGCCAGGCGCTCTGTGGCCGGGTCCCAGGAGCTCGGCCGTGTCGCCCTGCAGAGTGGCGCCCTGGGTCCACCGCCCAGATCCTGTCTGACCTGGACCTGACGTCCCAGCGGGAGGGCCGGTGGAGGCGAATCAACACTCTCATGCACTACAACGTGAGTGCAGTGGCCCCGGGCCAGTTCCCTGCGGGCTGTGGGCTGCGGGCTGCGGGCTGCGGGGCGAGGCCGGGCCTCACAGCCTGGCCGTGTTCCCCAGGTCCGGGACGGAGCCACACTCATCCTGTCCAAGGCGGGGGTCTCCCAGCAGCCTGAGGACAGCCAGCAGGACCTGCCCGGGGAGCGTGAGTCCCTTCCTCTTGCCTGTTGTGTCTGGCCCCTCAGCGTGGACTAGTGTCCACCTCAAGGTGCCATCTGGGGACTGATGCTCCGGTGCCGACCCTCAGCGCACCCTCCCACAGGCCACGCTCTCCTGGAGGACGAGAACCGCGTGTGGCACCTGGTGCGGCCAGCGGACGAGGTGGAGGAGGGCAAGTCCAAGCGCGGCAGCATGAAGGAGAAGGAGCGCACCAAGGCCATCACGGAGATCTACCTGACCCGCCTGCTCTCGGTCAAGGTGGGCAGGGGGCGGCGGATGGACGGGCGGCAGCGGCGGGCAACGGGCAGAGCGCTGAGCCCCCTCCCCCCGCAGGGCACACTGCAGCAGTTCGTGGACAACTTCTTCCACAGCGTGCTGGCCCCCGGCCTGGCCGTGCCGCCCGCCGTCAAGTACTTCTTCGACTTCCTGGATGAGCAGGCGGAGAAGCATGACATCAAGGACGAGGACACCATCCACATCTGGAAGACCAACAGGTGGGGGTCCCTCTGCCCTGCCGCCCGCCCGCCCCGTGGTCCCAGTGGCCCCTCACCCGCTGTCCCTCTGCCTCAGTTTACCACTCCGGTTCTGGGTGAACATCCTCAAGAACCCCCACTTCATCTTTGACGTGCACGTCCACGAGGTGGTGGACGCCTCGCTGTCCGTCATCGCACAGACCTTCATGGACGCCTGCACGCGCACGGAGCACAAGCTGAGCCGCGTGAGTGGCCCCGCGGCGGCCTGGCGGGGGCAGGAGGGCCCGCAGGGGGCGGAGCCCACGGGAGAGCAGGGGCCGTGCTGGCATGTGCCGGGAGTTTTGTCTGGGGTGTGGATTTGCGCATTCGGAGCCGGAGCTCAGAAGGCAGGTGCAGGGTAAACGGGGTGAGGGGGACAGAGCCCGGGGATGGCCTCTGGCGGCCAGGGACCCCTGTCCCTTTCTCCCTCCGTGGGGACCCTTCCCTTACACCCTCAGAGAAATTGAGTTTTACTACAAAAGGAAAACTGATGTCAGCATGGGACACAGGTCACGTCTATCTGGGTGGGGTCCTGCCCTGCTATTCCTGAGAGGCGGAGCCCTGCTCCATCAGGGTTCGAGGGCAGGGACACCTGCCAGCCCACCCTGGCCTGGGCGTGACTTGGCTCTGACCCCACAGGACTCACCCAGCAACAAGCTGCTCTATGCCAAGGAGATCTCCACCTACAAGAAGATGGTGGAGGAGTGAGTGACCCCACCCCCACCCCCTCCCGGTGGGGCCCTGGGAGGTGCACCCTGTTGGGCAGCTTTGGGTCCTGACTCTGGGACCCATTGCACCCGCCCTTTCCCACAGCTACTACAAGGGGATCCGGCAGATGGTGCAAGTCAGCGACCAGGACATGAACACACACTTGGCCGAGATTTCCCGGGTAAGGGGGGCCCTCCCTTGGGCAGCAGACGGCACTGCAGGGTGAGGGGTGTCGTGCCCCCAGGAGACGGGCAGGGGGTGAAGCCAGTTGGGCCGATGTCTGTGGAGAGGTCAGCTCCAAGCCAGCCGTATCTGCCACGCAGCGGCGTGGATGGGGCGCTGCATCGGTTCGCGGCTGCCCTGTGCATCTGAGTGCTGTGGGGCTGTGGCCCTCTGTCTGCCGGTGCCACCTGTCGTGGCCCAGTGCTTGCTCTACTGGGGGCAGCTTCCTGCCCTCCCTTGCCCTGGGTCACACTGCCCCTTCCACAGGCACACACGGACTCCCTGAACACCCTCGTGGCCCTGCACCAGCTCTACCAGTACACACAGAAGTACTATGACGAGGTAGGCGGTGCCGTCCTCCCAGGGTGGCCATGCCGGGCAGCCCCTCCCTCCCGGAGCCTGACACGAGCCACCCTCAGGTCATCAACGCCCTGGAGGAGGACCCTGCTGCCCAGAAGATGCAGCTGGCCTTCCGCCTGCAGCAGATCGCTGCTGCGCTCGAGAACAAGGTCACAGACCTCTGACCTCCAGGCTCCGCCACACGGTCTCTGTCGGGGCACAGGTGCGTGATGCCCGACGCTGGCACCGAGTGGCCCTGGGGAACCAGACCTGGGTGGTGGGCTCCCGGGTGGTGTCGGGTACCCCCTGGTGGTGGAACCAGACGCTGGCAGGGGAGGAGCCCCCCGGGGCATGTGAGAGTGGGGGTGTGGGCGCGGAGGGGACCCCGCCTCAGTGTCGGCAGCCACAGGGCGTCTCTCTCCCCTGAGCAGCAGTGCCCGGCGCCCTCCAGCACCAGCTCCTCCTGAAGAACCAGCACGGGCGCTGTCTCTGCGTGGAGTCCCCTGAGCTACTCGCAAATGTGCCTTTAGCCCCCGGCGCCACCTGCGTCGCTGCCTCAGCCTCCTGTCGGGCCTCAGCCCCACTTCCCGAGCACCAGCAGCCGCCTCAGACGTGTGGGTTTAGCCTCTTTGGGGGGGGGGGCTGAGTGCCTGCAGCCCCCAGGCCCTCAATCCCAGACTGCCCGCCCCCCCCCCGCCCCCCCCACCGGAGGGGAGGAGAAAAGCGGTACGGTGCCTTCCTGACCTCACCTGGCCCGCCCTGCGGGGCGACCCTGCCCTGGGCAGACTGTGCTGCGGGCCTCACCTCCAAGGTCAAGCTGGATGTCAGACGTCGAGGCCCAGGCGGCCAGAGGGGACCCAGCAGACTGGAGGGCCTGGCCTCAGCCTGTCAGACAGGCTGTCCTGGAGGCTCTGCCCTGTCTGGGGGGCCGGCGGCTCAGCTAGGTCTCCCCCACCCTTTTTGTAAATCGTGTTCATTGTAAATCAAATACAGCTGTGTTTTTCATTCTGCTGGTTGGCTGGTTTCCTCCCGGGCCTGTCCCGCTCACGGCCCCAGACGCTGTTCGCTCACGGCCCCAGACGCTGTTCGGCCCTCAGGCCCGGGAATGCACCCTCAGGTGGGCTGGTGTGCTTCACCCCCCCTACTCCACCAGTTCCTCTGGGCACAGAGGCCACCATCCCCACAGCCACAAGCTGAGTGGGGTCCACCCATACACTAGTAAGCCCCTAGTGTATGCAGAACCCACTGGGCCCTGCGTCCCCCTGCTTGAGGCTGTGGGGCCACTGGGGTGGGGCTCTGTCTCATGAACTTCCCGAGGATGACTCAGGACCTAAGTAGGGCTCGAGGGCCCTGGACCTGAGAGCAGGTGGCACCTTGCTGGTGCTGGAGGTAGGGGCTTGTCTGGGAATCTGGTGAGGGGGAAGGAGCATTGCTCCCAACCCCTGGGTCCCATGTGGGGCAGGAGGTGTGCAATGTGTCACCCTGTGGCCACCAGGCACACGTGTGGGTCCTCACATACACCATCAGTGTGTATCGGGGTCGGTTTTTTTAAGACTTAATTTATTCTTCAGAGACAGAAGAAGGGAAGGAGGGAGAGAGAAACATGGATCAGTTACCTCTCTTGGCCTCCAAACTGGGGGCCTGGCCCACAACCCAGGCATGTGCCCTGACTGGGAATCGAACTGGCGACCTTTCAGTGGCCGGTGACTCGTTTGGAGCCTCGTCCCATACACCAAAGGGTTGCTGGTTCAGTCCATGGTCAGGGCACATCCTTAGGTTGTGGGTTCGATCCCTGGTCAGGGCAATTTTGGGAAGTAACCGATTGATGCTTCTCTGTAAAAAATCAATAAACATATCCTCCGGTGAGGATTAAAAATACTAATGAAGCAGACAGGAGGTTTGATGGCTCTAGAACAAGAGGTGGTCCAGCTTCAGCTATGGGTGGACCCAGGTGCTCACAAGTACGAACTTCTTCCCCCAAACCTGCTGCTTGGTTTGTCCTGGGGCAGTAGGGATGCGGGCGGCAAGCAGCCCGAAGCAGGGACTGCTCTGCCTGGGGCAAACTCCTGTGGCTGGGGAGTGTCCGAGGGGGAGGCCTGGGTCAGGAACCAGTCTGCCTGAGGGCAGCTGCAGTCCAGCCACTTGGAGAGGGCGGTGTCCCCCACAAGGAAGGGCACTGGACAACAGACACGTCCCCCCAGGAGCCCTGCAGTAGCAGGGCTGCAGTCCACACTGGGTCCCCCCTTCGCAGACCCCCAGCAAATCAGGAAGCTAGAGCAGGGGCGCTGTCTGGGAGTGCAAAGCTTGAAGGGGGGCTAGAGGCCTGGCTTTCCAGACTCGACCCCAACAGGCCACTTCTGCCCCCTCCTTCCTGGGCAGCCGGGCAAGAAGATGGAGTCAGTGAGAGCCCCCCCTTCTACTCTGAAGCTTGGAGATAGGGGAAGGGCTGCAGGTCCAGTGGGTGGGCCCCCCTTGGAGGAAGGTGCGAGATGGGATCCAGGGGCTTGTCCCTTCCTGGAGCCAGTTCAGATGCGCAGGGTGGGCAGGCCAGCCCTGAGTGGTAGGATGCTGGCCTTGTCGAGGCAGCCTGCAGTGACCTGGACCTCTCCTTCCATGTTGCAGGCACACCCCACTGCTTACTAAGAGGATGAGTCCCCTCCCCCCACCCCAGACACAGCCGGATCAGCGCTTTTTCAGGGAGTTCGATTGTGATTCAGGGAGGAAAACCAGATTGGTGAGGGGCTGGGAAGGGGGTCACCTGGACCAGTGGAGGGGGACAGTGGACATAGAGAGAGGGCTGGGCTCTTGGCCTTCAGGGCTGACACTGAGTCCCAGTAGAAGGTTGGGGGAGACCTGGGGCCTGGTTAGAAGGCTTTTTCGGCTCCCCATCCTCACACCTGTGCTCCTCCCACACCTGGCTGCTGCCCTGGCCAGGCCCACACCGCCCACCAGTCCGAGCTCAATCCTCCCACCTAGACAAAGCAGCCTTCACCTGGTGGCCTGCATGACACTGACAATATCCAGCAGCACCCCCAGAAAACAACTGGGAAATCTGGCCTCGTCCCGCCCACCTGCCAGTCTGCCACAGCCCCTGGCATGGCCCCCCCTCCTTTCAGTCCCTTAAGTCAAGCTCCTTCCTGAGAGGCAGGACTGTCCCTTGTCACCTCTCCAGGGGGCTTCTCCCTGCCGCCAACCCCTGGGAAACTCTCCTGGGTCATTCCCATGCAGTTAGAACCCGGCTCTGCCCGGAACGCAGCGCGGGGCACCTGTCTGCCAGGGGCCAGCTCGCAGGCCGGGCTGGGTGTGTCCAGGGCAGGTTTGCGTGAAGAGGAGCTCCTCTCCGGGAGACCCCTGAGCCCCATAGGGAAGCTCCCCACTCTGGTCACCTCTGACCACTCACCGCCGGGATTCCGGAGGAGGCCCCAAGGGGGTTTCCCTGGATAGGCAGACCCCACCCCTGGGGAGAGCGTCGATGTGTCCCACACCCGCGCAGGGGCGGTGCCGGTCGCCACGGGAACGCGCGCCAGCTCGCCTTGGGTGCAGACAAAGGCCGGTCTCCCGGCGGCCGCGCGGCCCTGTTCCCACAGCCCGGGCCCGGCTCCCGCCCCTCCCCCGGCTTTAGCTGAAGCCTCATTAACTCCACACAAAACCGTAACCGCTGGAGAAGGGCGCCCCAGGGCTGTGCCCTCGAGGAGACCCAGAGCGGGCAGTGGGGGCAGGGACCCGGCTCCCAGAGGGGACCCTGGAGCCTGGGCAGGGGTGGTGGGGCCGGCTCCGGACTGGGCCAAGGTCATGCGAGGGTGGCCTTTGCGGCTGGGATTCAGGGCCCGCTGCCCTGGGGTCCGGATTCTCTGGCCGATGTGCCCATTTGCCCAGTACTGCTTTGACATGTATTATTTTCATTTGTTCGTCGATATTTACAAATCAGGTGATTTCCATAGAAACCCAGGTTTTAGTTTGTTTCGATCTCTCCGCCGGCCCAGGGCGGGGGTCAGGAGGCGCCTCTCTCCGATGCGCAGCGGGACGCACCAGCAGTAGCCCAGGGCGCCGGGCGGAGCGGCTGGTCTGGGCTGAATCGCGAGAGCGCAGCGCAGCGCGGCGCGAGAAGAGCTCGCAGCCCCTGGGGAGGGCGGGTGCGGATTACAGGGGCTCCTGGGCACCCAGGAACATCAGAGTGGGCTTCCTGGAGGAGGTGACAGCTGAGGGGGGCAGTTTCAGGAGGAGGAAGGGTGACAGGCACCGAGGAAGATCCAGCTGGGGAAAATTTCTTATGGGCACAACACCCCAATGGCCCCCTGGCGCCGCCGCTGTCCCTGGTCCTGACAGGGCAGGTCTCGAGGCCTGGCCAGGCGGTCGCGGTTGCCCCGGGAAACGCTGGTCGGCCGCGACCAGAGCGGGGAGGGGCTGCCGGAGGCAGCGCCCCACCACCGCCCGAACGGCGGCCCGGGACCCGTGGCGCCATCTGCCCACCGCAGAGGTGCCCTCCCAAGCCGGTGCCTACTTGCATTAGGTGTCATTTTCCATGTTGGCGATGGTGCACCCTGGCATCTTGATTTTGTGGGAGCCGCTAGGGGGCGGGGCCGGAGAGGTGGAGGCGGTGGCCTGGATCGGTGGCGCCCGGGCTGGGACCGGACGTGGAAGGATATTTGGGGAGGTGCGTGGGGCCCTGGCCGCCCCCGTCCCCCCATCCCCCCCGCGCGGCCCCTGCTCCCGGGACCGCCCCGGGAGGGGAGAGGAGGGCTGGTTTCCGCTCCGCAGCGCCTCGGAGGGGCAGGAAGCCGCCTGGTCTCCGGGAACCCCTTGCCAGCCCCGCCCCGTGCGCCGCCCTCCGTGCGCCTAGCTCGCTCTCCGCCGCGGCGGGGGGCGCGGCGGACATGTCCGGCCCGCGCGCCGGCTTCTACCGGCAGGAGCTGAACAAGACAGTGTGGGAGGTGCCACAGCGACTGCGGGGGCTGCGCCCGGTGGGCTCGGGCGCCTACGGCTCCGTCTGGTAGGGGCGGGGCAGGGCGGGGGCCGGGAAACCCGGGCTCTGCGCGGATGGCAGGTCGTTGGAATGAATGGGGGGTGGGAAGCGTGAAGGAAACTTGCCTACCAGACGCCGCGCCCGGGCGTCCTCCCGCCCCGTCTTTCCGGAGTGTCCCCCACCAGGTCTTAATCCTGCGGCGTCACAGCTGGGGAAAAGGGGCAGGTCTTCAGGGCCAGAAGGTCTGAGTACGCCCCTGAAGTGCTCAGGGTCGAGGTCAGGCAGCCCCGGGGTCTGGCAGTGCTAACCCTCCCACCCCCCGAGTAGGGTGGGTCCTACTTTTGTTTGAAAAAGAAAAGCCTAACCTGAGGGCAAGACCCCCACCCCCCAGGATGGCCTCAAGCCTCTCCCGTTTTGCCAGTGATCTCAGATGGGGTTTAGGACTAAGAAAACACGCCTACCGTGACCCCTACATTCCTTCGGGGGTTCTACTCCCCACCCCATGTTTGCCCCAAACAAGAGAGCTCTGACTACAGCCCTGCGGTTAGGCCCTGGAGCGAAGAGTCTGGAGGCCGGCAGCAGGGTCTGCCCTTCCTTTGGCTGAGGCCTGTTACCCTGGGGGGTGCCGAAGCGGGAGGGGCTGACGGTGAGGTGATCGCAGGAAGTCCTGCGGTCAGTTGGCAGCTGACCCGAGGCTGATGGTGGGTGTGGTTGTTCAGAGAGGTCCCCCTCCCACAGCACCCATTGGGCTCCTCACCAAGGCCAGTGACAGGTGGCCATTGTACACGGCAGGGGTCACGGGGGTGGGGACGCGGAGGCCCTCAGGGAAACGCCCCAGGCTGTGGCGGAGGGTTAAGAATGGGACTTCCCGGAGCTCTTCCTGGGACCTGGAGCTGGAGCCTAGAGCAGGGGCATGAGGTCCCAGCGGCTCTGATCACTCCTGGTCTTGCGGTTGAGAACCTCAGGCAGGCCCCCTCAGGCACTCCAGCAACCTCAGGCCCCTCTGTCTTCATCTCTAAGACACCAAGGGCAAGGGGAGGGCCAGGGACAGCTGATGAGTGGCTCTGGGAGACCTGAGAGAGCACCTGTTCCAAGCGCATCCAGGCTGGTAGGAGTTCCCAGTGAGCGTGAGCTTCCCGAGGGCAGCCCAGGTCCCTCTCCACTGCACTCTGCTAGGGTGGGCCGTGGCCCCCGTGGTCCCTCCAGGCTTCCACACTCCTCTGATGAAGCTGTCGCGGGTTTGCACAGACACAGTCAGGGAAAGAGATCAGCTGCTTCACCCCAGGGGCCACCCCCTACTCCCAGCCCCCGGGAGTGACTTGGACCTTCCCCGGAAGATGATAGATGAGGGGAAGGGGAGAGGGGCCCCAGGCACCTACCTGGCGTTCCCCCACCCCCAGATGGGCCCACAAGCACCCCTGGTCTTGCAGGAGTGGCTCCCAGCACTGTGTGGACGCACCTGACTCTTGGGAGAAGCAAGACCCCAGAGCCAGGAGGTGCAGTGGGACTGGGGTGGGGGGAGGAGGCGACTGGGCCGTTTGCTTTTGAGATGGTGCCAGTGACTGCTGAGTCCCCTGTGAGGAGGTGGCTGTGGGGGTGGAGGGCCAAGACCTGGGCGCGTTGGGGCTGGACAGGGGGAGGTGTGTGGGTTCGGGTACCACCCCCTGCTGGACGTTTCCTGTTGCCTGGTTTCTTACTGTTAAAAGCAGTGATGCCAGCTTTTCCCTCATGTTTTGAGTACCCAGAGGCTTTGGAGGAGCCTCCTGGACCCATGGCCCACGGGGGTGGGGAGATCGAGTGCTGTGGGAACAGCTCCTACTGTCTCCCTGGTGTGTCATCTGCACCTTGGCCGGTGGGGACTCCCCAGCCTCGCTCTGGGTCGGGGGCGCAAGTCAGTGCGGGGAAGGATAAAACATCCCGGTCCTGCCCGGGGGCTCCCAGGTGGGATGGGCTGACCCTGAGTGTTGGGAGGGTCTGGGTGAAGGGGTGGGCTGGAGGGTGATCTGCTTCTTCAGAAAGGAGCAGGACCAGAGGAAGTGCCGGTCATGGTCTCATCCCTGGGGACCCGGAGCAGCACCTGGATGGTGGCCCACCTCCCAGGGTCTGCTGGAGCAGACGCCTGCGGGAGCAGAGTGGTGGGCGGACAGGGGTGGTGGAAAGGGCCCATCCCCACGGAGGAGAGGTGGCAGGGCACCGGTGCAGAATGCTCTGAGCCCGGGGCAGCCTGGAGTGCACGAACCGGCCCTCCCCACCGCCTCACCTGTCCCTTGCAGCTCAGCCTACGACACCCGGCTTCGCCAGAAGGTGGCAGTGAAGAAGCTGTCGCGCCCGTTCCAGTCGTTGGTCCACGCTCGGAGGACCTACCGGGAGCTGCGGCTGCTCAAGCACCTGAAGCACGAGAATGTGAGCTGGGACTCCCTGCGGGGGCTGCGTGGGGCGAGCCTGGGCTGGACGGCCATCCTGACCCCTCCCGCCAGGTCATCGGGCTGCTGGATGTCTTCACCCCGGCCACCTCCATAGAGGATTTCAGCGAAGTGTAAGTGGCCCCAGGTGCGGGACGGGGAGGGGACCGCAGGGCTCGGGCCTGATGCTGCCCCCGCCCAGGTACCTGGTGACCACCCTGATGGGCGCCGACCTGAACAACATCGTCAAGTGCCAGGCGCTAAGCGACGAGCACGTCCAGTTCCTTGTGTACCAGCTGCTGCGTGGGCTGAAGGTGGGCGCGGGGGGGGGGGGGGGCGGGGGGGCCGGCGACCATGTCATCAGGGTGGGAACCTGACCTCCATCTCCCCCTGCAGTACATCCACTCGGCCGGGATCGTCCACCGGGTAGGTGCGGGGGTGAGGGTAGGGCTCCACCGGGCCACCTGTGCTCCTCATGTGCTCCCACCCTCCACAACCTGACCCTGACCCTGACCCTGCAGGATCTGAAGCCCAGCAACGTGGCCGTGAACGAGGACTGCGAGCTCAGGGTGAGTGCTGGGGGTGGGGGGCGCAGGGCACGGAGGGGGCGCTCCTGGGCCCACTCACCCCGCCACCCCGGGTGCTGGCTCTAGATCCTGGACTTTGGGCTGGCCCGCCAGGCGGAGGAGGAGATGACCGGCTACGTGGCCACACGCTGGTACCGCGCCCCTGAGATCATGCTCAACTGGATGCACTACAACCAGACAGGTGACGTCAGCCCCTGTGGGGCAGCCGTGCTGTGGGGCTGGGGTGGGCAGGCAGAGCTCATTCCGGGGCCCGGAGTGGGGGGAGCAAAGCCAAGGATGTGGGGTTCCAATCTTGTGGGACCCAAAGCCTGAGGCCAGCATTCAGAAGCCGACCTTCAGAGGGACGGAGCGTGGTGGTCTTGAGCTAGCCCTTCCTCCTGCCCAGGGTTTTATCTAGAGGAGGAGGGGGCCCAGGTACGACTGGGCCCACTGGGCTGGCACAGTCCAGGCAGCCCCCCAGCTCCCTGAGGAGGGGCTTGGAGGGGCAGACTGATGGAGAATTCCTCCCCAGCAGTGGACATCTGGTCTGTGGGCTGCATCATGGCCGAGCTGCTCCAAGGAAAGGCCCTCTTCCCAGGAAACGACTGTATCCTTGGCCCAGGGTGAAGGGGGGCTGGGCCAGGTTCCCTTCCTTCCCGAGAGTGGGTTCTGGGCAGGTGCCACAAGGCCTGGGGTCTGGGGGCCTGAGAAGGCTTCACGCCTGGCCAGCGGGCATTTCCTGAGCTCAGCAGACATCGACCAGCTGAAGCGCATCATGGAGGTGGTGGGCACACCCAGCCCTGAGGTTCTGGCCAAGATATCGTCGGAACATGTGAGTCACCAGCTTCCTCTGGTGACCAAACCTACTCCCAACCCCTCGATCTGGAGGAAGGGCAGTGTCATTGGGCCCCGCAGCTTGTGGGGAGCACAGGCCACCATGGAATGGGCAGCACCTGACCCTTTGGGGATGAACGGGGAGACCTTCTGTGCCTGAGGGGCAGTGAGGGCAAGATCACAGCAGTGCCCAGGGAGGGGGAGCGGCCATGGCCCAGGCCTGTCGGTGTGAATGAGTGTGGGGGGCTTCCCTTGGCAAGCCCCTGCCTGGAATTGGGCCAGGGAGGGAGGGGGTGAGCAGCCGCCGCAGGCCCTCCCTGTGCCCACAGGCCCGGACATACATTCAGTCGCTGCCCCCCATGCCCCAGAAGGACCTCAGGAGCATCTTCCACGGAGCCAACCCCCTGGGTGAGGATGGGCCCTGGGTCAGGGCTGGGCTCCCTCCATGTCTGGCCCCGGACTTGGAGCCGACCTCCAGCCCCCCTGTTGTCCTGGCTGCTCTGCAGCCGTGGACCTCCTGGGAAGGATGCTGGTGCTGGACAGCGACCAGAGGGTCAGTGCAGCCGAGGCCCTGGCCCACGCCTACTTCAGCCAGTACCACGACCCGGATGACGAGCCCGAGGCCGAGCCCTACGACGAAAGCGTGGAGGCGAAGGAGCGCACAGTGGAGGAGTGGAAGGGTGGGGCTGGGCCCCGGCGAAACACGGCGGGTGGTGGAGCCCTGGGGCCTGAAGGCTGCCTTCCCAGGGAAGCTAGGCGTCACCTGTATCCTTCACGAAGCGCCCCAGCTCATCCTCAGGGTGGTCTGGGAGGGGGACAGCATGCCACCCACTCAAGGGTGCGGCAGGTAGAGATGGGATTGGTGGGGCCAGCAGAGCATGGGGGCAGCACAGGGCGGGCTCTGGTGGTGGGCCTGGGCTGGGTGGCTGGCACCAGACAGTGGTGGGCAGTGCTGGACGAGGCAGCATGAGCTCACCTTTCCCCTCACCCCCCAGAACTCACCTACCAGGAAGTCCTCAGCTTCAAGCCTCCTGAGCCACCGCAGCCGCCAGGCAGCCGGGACATTGAGCAGTGAGCCACACCAGAGCTCACGGAGGGGCCTGCCTTCCCTGGTTCCTCAACTCCCAGGGGGTGCCCCCCACCACTTGACCCCTGTCCTGGGACCCCTGGTCTGCATGCTGCTCCCTGTGGGAGTCTCTACACATGCATGAACGCATGAACGTGTGCAAGCTGCCCTTGTGCAAGCTGTGGGCGGAGCGGTATGGACAGAGTGTCCTGGACTTCCTGGGCCCTTCTCCCACCTCTCAACAACCAGGGCCTTCCCTGGGCCCTCACTGTGGATGCTTAGGTGTCCCCTGTGCAGTGTGTCTGTCTCCAGACCTCAGTCCCAGTGGGCCGTCTCTGGGGGGTGGTGCATTGGGCCCAGGGCCCCCTGGAGACAAAGGGTGGAGTGTCAGTGGTCCAAGCTGCTCAGCCTGAAATTGGGGGGCTACCCTGAGAAATGCTGAGACCCAAAGCCCTGAGAGCTGGACAGGGTCTTCCCTGGGGGGTGGCAGGGTGGCTATAGCCACAAAGTGGCAAATCAGACCACCCGGAGCCACGTGCTCCCTGAGTTGTGTGGCACACGTGTTCCAGGCATTTACATGTCATGGCAGGTGAAGGCGCCCAAGGGCCAGCAGCTGGGACCAGCAGAGGTCCCAAGCTGGGGTAGCTATGTGCCTCCCCTCCCCCAACATCTGATGTCACGGGGCGTGTGCTGTGCCCCACCCGAAGGGCTCAGGTGGGCGAGGAGCAAGCGCAGGAACCAAAGCCAGGGCATTGTCCTTGGGTTCCCGCGCACCAGGGCTTGGAGCCAGCCAGCCAGGGAGCTGGTGAGCACGGGGGATGGGGGGATGCTTGGGGGGCTGGCACCCATGGAGGCGGACTTGGACTTGGGCCCTGGACCTGGGCCGGGAGCTGATGAAGAAGCCTGTGCCCGCTCCCTGGCCCTGCAGCTGAGAGCTAGGGGGCTCTGCTCTGGGTGGGCCCTGGTCTGCCCTCCTTCCAGGATGGAGCTGACCCAGTGACCTCTGGGGCAGGCCCCTGCGCCAGAGGTGTTGGAGGTGTGGGTCTTCTCTGTCCAGTGGTGGCTTCAGGCGGTGACCTCCGACTTGCAGGGCCCAGGGTGGTCTGAGTGCCTGCGCCCGTCTCAGTAAAGGAGGTTTCCTCTTGCTCAGCTCGTGTCCCAGGCTCTGGGTGCTGCCCCGCTGTCCCACCGCCTGCAGGGGCGGCCGGGTCTCCATCCTTCAGCCCCCTCCCTACTCCCCTCAGGGGGCTCTGGGGGGTCTGGCGGGGTGTGATGGCCTCCCACAGATCAACCTGACCAGATGCAGACCTGCCCCCTCACTCAGTGGTCAGGGAGGCTGGGTGTGGTGGGGGAGAGTGGAGGGGTTTGTGGGACTTGATTGGGGCAGGATAGGGAGAGAGAACAGCTTTCCTTCCTGATTAGGGGGAAGAGGCCACTTCAGCTCTTGGCACAGGCTGAGCTGCCAAAGCACGGGGGTGGGGGGTGGGGAGGGAGGGCCTGGTCTCCAGGGAGTATCAAGCAGAGTGTCTCCAGGACAGGGACATTCCACACCATACCCTGGGCCTTGGGGGTGGAGACCATCCGGGAACTGAGCCTCCTGGGACCTGGGCAGTGTGGCTGCTAGGTTTCAGGCCCTGGGAACCCCTGGAGACCAAGCTGTGCCAAGGCCGGGGCGGGGGGGCGGGCAAAACTGGGACACGACCCGCCTGAGGGTCTGGGCTGGGTTGGCTGGCAACGGGGACCCTGCTGGAGCCCTGGGCCCGCTGAAGAAGGAAAGGGGGCCAGCCCGGGGCTTCCTGGAGGAGACAGGTGGAGTGCCAGTGGCAGCCCAGGGTGCGAGGGGCACGGGGTGCAGGTAGTCGTGGCTCCCGCGCCCCCCGGCTGCCCCTGCTGACCATGCCCAGCTCCCAGTGCTCAGCATCACCAGCCGGTGCCCCAGGTGTAAAGCTGCTCTGGTCGGGCAGGAGCTGCTGACTCAGAGGGGCAGCGCACAGAGGGCAGGCAGGGGCCCGGGACCCCACCCCGCTCAGACCTGGGTTGCTGGGCTGGGGAGGACATGGGACGGGGGAAGGGCTCTGCCCTTCAAAAACCCCTGGTCTCTCGTGGGGTGTGACTTGTGAAAGGATGGTGCCCCCACAGAGAGGAGAAAGGGGGCGCTGAGCCGGAGTAGGGCCCTCCACCCCTGGGGTCAGGTGCACTTTCCTGGGGGAAGCTGAGAGGCTCAGGCAGGGCTTTGAAGGGCAAATGGGGGAGGGGGAGTAGGCTGGGCAGGGGGTGGACAGGCAGATGGACTTGAAAATGCTTGGCACAGGCTCCCAAGTGCCCCCTGAGGGGAGAGGAGGGAGCTGGGGGGTTCACAGGGACCAAGGGGGACCTACAGGACCACCTCTCTGGCTCCTGGGTGTGGGAGGCCTGGGGTCAGTGGTCACAGGGAGGGGGGTTGGGGGTGCAGCCTAAGCTTGGGACACAACCAGCTCCTCAATCGGAAAGGAGGGTGCAGACCAGACAGAAGCTGGGGGGCTACACACTGGGAGCTGGTCCCATCAGCCCCAGGGAGAGAGGGCATCTTGGGTTGCGGAGAGCTGAACACGGGGGTGAGAACTCGGCTCTCAGCTCAGGGGCCTCAGGGTTGGGGGCCCGGGGTTCAGGGGACGTGGAAGCCGGAGGACCTAGTGGACAGTGGCCAGGGCTAGGGCTACGAGTCCCGCGGGCCGGCGCCCTGGGGGCATAGTTAGTAAGCAGGAGACAGGGGTCCCCTGGGACCCCCTCTAAGACACCCACCCCCGGGCGGAGCTGTTCCGTCTGAGTGTGGAGGCGGGCCGGGTCTCAGGCCCTCCTCTGCTTCCAGCTGGGGCTACCCTCCAGCTGCGGTGCTCCCCTCCCCCTGTCCTCCGCTCCCCGCCCCGGGCCTTCCCGGCGGCCGCCGCCTCGGGTTTCCGGAGGGGCCGGAGGGCGGGCGGGTCGTCACGTGCGCGCGGCCCTTGGGCCGGTTGGTCCGCCGGCCGGGGTGGGACCGCGTGCCACACGGGCCCGGGTCTCGGTCGGCGGCTCCGGAGCGCCGGAGGGAAGAACTGGGAGCGGAGTGCCAGCGTGGTGGCCCGGGGAGTCGCGCCGATCCATGAGCTCTCCGCCGCCCGCCCGCAGGGGCTTTTACCGCCAGGAGGTGACCAAGACCGCCTGGGAGGTGCGCTCGGTGTACCAGGACCTGCAGCCCGTGGGCTCCGGCGCCTATGGCGCAGTGTGGTGAGCGCAGGCCGGGCGCGGTGGCGGGCCGGGGGCAGGTGGCCAGGCGGGGTGGCCGACCCTCCCGCTAAGTAATGCGTCCCTCAGCTCGGCCGTGGACAGCCGCACAGGCGCCAAGGTGGCCATCAAGAAGTTGTACCGGCCCTTTCAGTCGGAGCTGTTCGCCAAGCGCGCCTACCGCGAGCTGCGCCTCCTGAAGCACATGCGCCACGAGAACGTGAGTGCGCTGGCTGCGCCAGCGCCTCTGCTCGCCTCCGGGTCCCCTTCAGAATCTGCCCCAGAAGACCTGTCCCTTACCCAGCTACTTAGGCATCCCCCGTGTCGGGGGTCAAAGCGGCATCTGCAGAAGGTCGGGTGGGGTGCTCCAAGTGGTGAGGGCAGAGCCGAGCTCTTTCCGAGAGAGATGGCTTCCCGGGCTGTAGACCTCTCCACCCAGGCCAGTCCCCCAACGGAGGTGGCGCCTGCTACAGTCTCCCTGGGCCCCATCCGGCTCTGCAGCTCAGGCCCTGGGCAAGGAAGGGCCCAGGTCTCACCTCAAATTCTGTGGACCTATTTTCTGGAAGAGGCACGTAGCCTCTTCCCTGTTTCCGGGCATCTCCTGCAGCCCAGCCCAGGTGACTTCTCCAGCCTTTCCAGCCCTTTCTGGAGCCCACCCTGCCCCCGTCCACCGCCCGGAGGCCCGAGGACCTGGGGACCCAGGCGACACAGAGCTAGGCAGGGAATGGGAGCAGGCAGCCTGCCTGTCACCCAGGCACTGGGGTCCCTGGTAAGGGACGGCTCAGAGTTGGCACATGAAGGGCACTGGAGACAGGTCTCTGGCTTGGCTTTTATGGACAGTGGGGAGTGGCGGATCTGGGTCCCCACTAGGAAAAGGCCTCCCTGGCCTTCAGACCGGCCCACAGAATGCCCATCGTGGCAGTGTGGGCCTCTCTGGCAGCCATGGGAGCCCCACTGCTTCCTGGTGCAGACCTGCCATGGCCAAGAACTCTGCTCCCCGACCCCACCCCAGCCACGCCTGCCTCACCCTCCTCTGGGCCCACTGTGAGGGCTGGTGGCGTGCACACCCAGACCCTGGCTAACCATGCTCCTGACATCTGGTCTGGCCCCTCCTGAGTCACTGGAGCCACCAGCCTCCCCTCAGGAGAAGGAATCCCCCAGGGAACTGGTCCCCTCTTCCTGGGTGAAATCCATTCACGGTGGACACCAGCCTAGCCTGGGCCTCACTCCCTCCCAGTCACACCTGCTCATGCCCCGGCCTTGTCCCCGTGAGGGCAGACTCCTACCCAAGGCTTCATCTGGCTTCTCATTCACCGGCCCCTGTGCTCACCCACCCGTCCTGCTCATTCTGCCCTGGCCCTGGCAGGCCCTGCCTTGGGCCTGCGCCCCCTGGGGACTCCCCACAGTGGCAGTGGGTCCTGCTGTGCTCCCCGAGCTCCTGACCTACCAGCTGGGGGGCACTGCCGCCCCCAGGGCACCCACACACAGTCGAGGAGACTCGGCCTGTCACGGTCCCCCTTTCTTGGGAGGAAACCGGCTCTGATAGGCCGAGTCCAGTGGCAGGTGGAGGAGTTGCCAGCGCCCCCCGCCGCCCCCACCGCAGGTCTCCCTCTCCTGCCTCCAGCCTCAGGCACCATGCACACCGTACCTCAGAGGGGCTTGGACGGCATGGCCCCCGAACCTCCAGGACTGTCCTCTTGCTCAGTCTCTCCGGGTGCCCCAGGCCTCACCTGCCTCCAGAGCCCTCTCTGGACGTCCCGCCCCGCCCTGTCCCCTCCTGCCCGCTGTGACTCTGGCCCAGTGGCTGCAGTGCTGAGGTGACGGGCGGGGCTGTCCCTTCACCTCCTGCCCCTCTTGCCTCAATGCAGTCTGTGCCCAGGCTCGGTGTGGCGCCTGTGTCAGCCCTTCCGCCTCGGCTGTGGGACCAAAGGCAAGCCTTCGCCCAGCAAGCGAGGCCCGCGCTAAGGCTCCCTCTGGCCTCTGCTTGGCTCTCCCTGGCCTGGGCCTCGGCCACCTGGCCTCCCTCCCCGTGTTCCTCAAATGCTCGAAGTGTTCTCCCTTCTGCCTCTGCCACCGTTCTCATGGCCTCCGCCAGGTGTCCCCCCACCCCCCACCCCCATGGCACACCTGCCGGCCCCTCTGCTGCTCCAATGTGCAGGCCTCCCTGGTCCCTGTCGCCCTGAGCCCTGGACTCCAGTCGTCACGATACCTGTCTGCTGTCCCTCGCCCCTGACCGGGGTCTGCGGGCCCAGCCCGACGGTTGGATTGGTCACGGTGTGGCCTCTCTGGGCCTCTCCCACAGAGGCCCCACTCTGGGAAGTACCTGCCGGATGTTGGCTCTCCCCTGGGAGGCTGTCCCAGTCCTGGTCCCAGGTTTTCAATGGGGACAGGAAGCGGGGGAGGGAGGAAGGGCCAAGGAACTGGAGCTCCTCAGACTGCTGGGAGCCAATCCAGACTTGGGGCTGCTCCTCCCCCAGAGGATCCCAGCTGTCACCGACCAAAAATAGCCTGCGCCTGGGGCAGGTGTGCCAGGGCCTGGTGGTGCTGCCAGTGGGCAGTGGGGGAAGACGAGGACAGCTGTAGGGGACTTTCCTGCCTGGAGCACAGTGCCAGCCTGGCGGGCAGCCCCCATCCCACCTGGTGCTCTGGCCTCCTCCCCAGGTGATCGGGCTGCTGGACGTGTTCACCCCAGACGAGACCCTGGATGATTTCACAGACTTGTGAGTGCCAGCCTGGGGCTGCCCGGGCAGGGCGGGTGGGTGTTGGGTCACCCCTGGGTGACAGTTTGGGATTCTGGGTTGGCATGAGGGCCAGCTGGAGGCAGGCCTTACCCTGTAGCTAGGATGGGGGTGGGGAGGCACATGCGCCCCCCCTCCCGCCCCCCCCTCCCGCCCCTGTCTTCACACCCCAGTCCACCTCCCCGCCACATGCCCCTGGGACCCACGACACTGGCATAGCCAGGTGGAGCCTGGGCCTCCACTTCTTGTCACGTTCGGCACCGGGCTGTCTCCAGGGCTGGAGGTGTGAGCCTTGGACCCGGTGTTTGTGAGCTGGCAGTCCCAGGCTCTGGGCTGGGCACTAAGTGTGCAGCCATAACTGGAGCTGCTGACCTTGGCTGGAGGGTAGGGAGGGCGGCAGGGCACCTGCCGCTGGGGCAGCAGCCCCGGGGCTGCCCCTGATGTTGGCCAAGAGCCAGGGGCCTGGCCTGGGAAGGGCGGGAGGACCCGCTCCCCGCTGCCTGGCCTTGTAGAGGTCGAGAGCCCGCACTGGCTGCACTGCCCTGGCTGGGTGCTAAGGGCTCCCCCCTTCCATCTCCCTCCACCTGCCCAGCCTGGCCCTCGGACCCTGATGTCCTGCTGTCCACAGGCACTTCCCTCCCCTCCGTCAGCACTGATGTCCCCAGACCCTCACCGGGCGCAGTCCCTGCCTGCCCTGGGGTGTGGGGATGCTTGGGAGGTGGGGACGAGGGTCTTCCCAGGCCTGAGCCCAGCTCCGCCCCGCAGCTACCTGGTCATGCCGTTCATGGGCACCGACCTGGGCAAGCTCATGAAGCTCGAGAAGCTGAGCGAGGACCGGGTCCAGTTCCTTGTCTACCAGATGCTGAAAGGGTTGAAGGTGAGGATGAACCGGTGGGGGGTCCCCTGGCTGGCCTGTGGCTGTGAGGTCCCAGTGAGTGGACACGCTGACCCTCTCTCTGTCCCCACAGTATATCCACGCTGCTGGCGTCGTTCACAGGGTGAGTCCCGGAGGTGGTGGGAGCTTCTTTTGCGTGTGTGGGCATTCAAGGGGCTCAACTCCTAGGAGCCTCTGGTTCTCCCCGCAGGGGGCATGAGGGGGTCCTGTGGGGAGGTCATGTGGTGTCTGGCCCTGGGGCCCAGGCACCTCTGTCCTCCCCAGTCTGCCTGCTTCCAGGCCCAGCTGCTGCCCTGGCTCGTGCCCCTGCACCCCTGCTGGCAGGCCACACAGCCACCTTTCCTCTGCCCCCAGGACCTGAAGCCGGGCAACCTGGCAGTGAATGAGGACTGCGAGCTGAAGGTGTGTGTCGGGTGGGGCTGGGGCTCCCTCCCACCTGCCTGCCTGCCCACCATGTTCTCGGTCCTCAGACCTGGAGGAGGGCTGGCCCGGGCACAGGCAGAGGGAACAGCTGTGAGCCCGTGGCCCGGCAGCTGACGGCCAGAGGCGCCCTGGGGAGGCACTTGATGGGGTGGCATAGGGCCCATTCCCGTACCTACCTGAGGGGAGGGGAGGGGAGGGGAGGGGAGGGAGGCAGCTCCCAGTGCATCATGCCTGAGCCAGGGGTGGGCCCAAAAGGCCTCCCCAGAGGTGCCTGCCGGGACCTAGGGGGTCAGCAGGGAGTGGAGGAACAGGGCAAAGAGACCCTTGGGGTGCCTGGTCCTAAGGGTGGGGGAGGCAGGTTCTGTGGGGCTGGACACACTGCCTGGGTGGGCACCCATGGGGAGGCTTGCGGCTCTGTGGCTGTGACCCCAGGCCCTGGAGGGTTGGCAGGAGCCCCAGTGTGCACGGTCCCTGGGGGCCCCCTGGACCGTGGGCTGGCTCACTCGCTTCCGGGGGCCCCTTTGCCACCCCCTCCTGATTCTGGCCACAGATCCTGGACTTCGGCCTGGCCAGGCAGGCTGACAGCGAGATGACCGGGTATGTGGTGACTCGGTGGTACCGGGCACCCGAGGTCATTTTGAATTGGATGCACTATACACAGACAGGTGAGAGACTGCCCAGAGATGGGGCTTCCGCCTGGACACCCCACCTTCCTGGCCCGAGGCTGCTCCTCTGGAGGCTACTGAGCTGGGATGGAGCTAGGAGGGTGTGGCAGGCCAGATGGCCCCTATGTCCATGCCCCCCCTGTGCGTCCCTTCCCCCGGCCCACAGAGCCCTGATGAGGGGGCTTCTGTCTCAGTGGACATCTGGTCTGCGGGCTGCATCATGGCCGAGATGATCACAGGGAAGACACTGTTCAAGGGCAACGACCGTATCCTGTGCCTGTGGGGTCAGGCAGGCTGGGTGGCGGCTGGGCATATTGTCTGGGCTGGCTGGGGGGTGGTGAGCCCTGCACCCTGGCCCACGTTGTGCTCCTGAGCTCAGCTGAGACCTGGACCAGCTGAAAGAGATCTTGAAGGTGACGGGGACACCTCCTGATGAGTTTGTGCAGAGGCTGCAGAGTGCTGATGTCAGTGGGAGCTGGGCAGGGGCTGGAGGGGCCCCCGTCAGACCTGGGAGCTGGCCCCTCACCACGTTTTCCCCGCCCAGGCGAAGGACTACATGAAGGGCCTCCCTGAGTTGGAGAAGAAGGATTTTGCCTCTATCCTGACCAACGCGAGCCCTCTGGGTAGGGCTGGACTTGGGGGATCGTGGGGTCAGTGACCCGGTGCTGGGGTGTGGTGCCCTCCCCTCTGCCCAGCCTGACCCGCCCTTCCTGCAGCCGTGAACCTCCTGGAGAAAATGCTGGTGCTGGATGGGGAGCGGCGGGTGACGGCAGCCGAGGCGCTGACTCACCCCTACTTCGAGTCGCTGCAGGACGCGGAGGATGAGCCCAAGGCCCAGAAGTATGACGAGTCCTTTGACGACGTGGACCGCACGCTGGACGAGTGGAAGCGTGAGTGGAGGCTCTGGGCAGGCCCTGTGGCTGGGCCCCTCGAACCCCATACAGGTGGCCAGGCTCAGAGTCCTGGGCCCGCCGGGTGAGGGACACAGCAGGAGGTCAGAGGGCAGTGGGGTGTCTTGGCCCAGGTAACCTCTGGCTGGAGCCAAAGGGTGAAAGGGAGGGCAAGGAGGCACAGGCGGAAGCCTGAGCTGAGCTCCAGGATTCATGGCAGCCAGCCCAAGCTCCGGCGGTTGTGAACACCTCGCCTCTCCCTGTCCGCACCACGGCCCCAGGCCGTCCCGGCCCCTCCACGCCAGCTTGTCCCTAGGCCTCTGTTCACTCCTCTTGAACTTGCCCCCCCTTGCCCCTTTCACCTGGACAACTGCATACCCCTTGCGTCCTGCCCGTGGGGTAAGGGCCACCCGGCCAGCCGTGGCACCTCACCCCTCCTGGCCTGTGCCCTCCCGCCCTCCGAGCAGTTCCGACCCCGTCACTGCTCTGCATCTCCAGGCTTTGCGCTGGCCAGATCCTCACACCCAGCCCCTCCCCTCATTTCTGGGGGTCAAGGGTGGCTGCCTGGTCAGTCTCCAGGCCTCCCTCAGCTGTGACCCAGACATCTCATGCTGGAGCTGGCCTTGTCCATCTGTCCTCCAGAATGGCAGGCCATGAGGGCTGGGCCTGGTGTCTTCCGGTGGCTGCTGGAGCAGCCTGGGGGTTCAGGGATCCCCGAGGGCAGCAGCTAGCACCACTGAGCCCACGGCACATGGCTGCCACGGTCCTAGGCCCCCTCCTGGCTCTGCCTCAGACTCAGGGCCTTACTGCACAGGGGCCACGGGGGGAACTGGTTGTGGTTCCCAAACCATGTTTCTTTAGGACCACCAGGGTCCTTGGTGGATTCAGCAGGGGCTCCACCCTTATCTGTGCTGTTCTGTGTTTGTAAGTTTGGTTTGATGAAAGTTTTCTGTTGCTAAAAAAAGATTTCATGAAAACCGCGGGCCACAGGATCCTCTCTGTGGTCCCCGCCTACACAAACCGTGCTGAGAGCTTTGCTTTGGCTGCAGCCCGTGGCAGACCCGTGGCATGTTTGTGGCTGGGCCCTGGGTCAGCATGCAAGCCTTCATCACCTCCTGTTTCCCTGGGAAAAGCCAGCTCTGTGGCAGGGGCCTCTTCCCACACACCTTCTCTGTGCAGGTGGCCCCCGCCGTGGGGTCAGAGGGAACGCACACACTCAGCTGCAGGCAGGGCAAACCCCGCAGAACCTCTAACAGCAGTGTGTCCTGAGCTGGGCTTGTAGAGTACCCGTGTCCCCCAGACTGACACCCCACTAGCCAGGCGAGCATGAAAGGCTGGGGTGGGCTGAGTGGAACCTGCCCATTTGCAGACTGGTCAGAGGCGGGTAGAGCAAGCCCCTTCACCTGCCTTTAGATGGCTGGCTCCAGGCACATGGTTCGGGGAGCGTGGCCCCCTGGTGAGGAAGGTGGGTGCTGTGGGTAGTTGGTGGGAACTCCCCTGGATACTCTGGACCCAGGGGCTCAGCTGTGTCTTGAGGGCCCATGAGCAGCAACCTGAGTGAGCACATGGGTCACACAGTTCACAATGGCAGTCTGTGGGGCCGAGGCCTGCCTGCTCAGTGGTTCTGAGTTCCAGGAGCTCCCTCAGAGTGGACACGTGCTGTGGACTAACTCTGGTGGGCTGATAGTGCCTGTGGCCTGGGATGGAGTCCTATGGATGGGACAAAGGAGTCCACCTGGCATCCACACCCCAGCAGTGACCTCTGATCCTGATGTTTTGGGGGCAGTAGGCTTCTAGTCAGTGGTTGGGCCTGGGAGCTCTGCCCACCGCCACCCTGAGTGGGCTCTCACAAGACTCCGTGTGGGGCAGGGCAAGCGCCAGTGGGCTGGCCCAGCACTCACCTGAGGTCGCTGGTGCTGGATGTGGTGCCAACTGTGGGCATTGATTCTGATGGGCGATTGGGCCCTTTCTCCCACCCCTCTCCATCCCTCTCTCACCCCACCCCAGGTGACACGTACAAAGAGGTGCTCAGCTTTAAGCCTCCCCGGCAGCTGGGGGCCAAGGCCTCCAAGGAGACGGCCCTGTGAAGACCCTGGGCCCTGAGGGTGGTGAGGATGCCATGGGGACCCTGGCGGGGGCTTCCACCTGGAAGATGCTGTGACCTTGGCTGGTGTCTGCACCCCAGGAGACTCCTCACTCCAAGCCTACAGCCCTGCTGTCAGGCCCTACCTCAGCCTCACCTTGGAGGAGCATTTGGACTTTCTGGACAGAACACTCCCCCGGCCTGGGCTGGCCTCTGAGCCCCTGAGCAGGCTGCAGCAAGAGGCCTCAGAGCCTTCAGGGTGGGGTGGAGTGGGGCTTGGGGCTGATCTGCCTGCTCTGGACCATGCTGAGGCCCAGTGCACGTGGCTGAGAATGAAGGACAGGGAGGACTCAGGGTCTTCTCTCCTGGGGGGTGCTGGTGTGGACTCTCCTGCACGCCCAGCCTGGAATGTAAATTGTCCTCGTGGTGTGCCCACATGGCTGGGAGGAAATAAACCCTTTTGGAGAGCTTCCACTCTGGCTTCGCTTCCTGATTCTTTGGCTGGACCTCCGCCTTTAGGCCTCTGAGCTGCAGCCTTACACAGATGAAGGAGGCCAGCGTGGGAGCCCCAGCCCTGTTTCCTGGGTCACAAAGCTGGTGCCCGCTTGCCCTGATCTGTGCCAGGGAGCCCCAAACTTGGAGCTTTGGGGATAACCTTCCTCTAATGGCTTGGACTCTGGAGACCGACCTTGGCGGGGGGGGGGGGGGGGGGGGGGCGGGCAGGGCCTGATGGGGGGGTTAGGGTCCAACCTGGGGCTCAGTCCCAGCTGTTTGAGTCCTTGTTCTCTCCAAGACCAGGTTTCTAGGGAGGGGGAGACACGCTGGACCCGCAGAGGCACAAGCCTCGGCCCTGGTGTCTCTCGAGAGAAGGGTTTCAGTTCTTTCAGAAGCTTCCGCCCCTCCCACGGCCACATCCCAGCGCCGTCACCGAGCCCACAGGGCCCTCTGCCGGCCATTCAACGTCTGCGAGAGCCGGCAGCCCGGTCGGTAGCCACTCTAGGGCTCCAGAGGCTCCTCCCACCTGTCCCCGGAGGAGGTGCCCCCAAAGCGGGCCAGGCGGTTCTCCCCTCCTGGAGTTGGGCTGGGCACACGTACAGTTGTTCTAGCCAAAGACGGTCAGATGAGTTGCCACAGCGGACACCGGCCTTCTCTACCCAGAGGTCTTCTGGCGCCTTTGGGACAGGCTCCTGCTGGGGCCCTCTGTGCTCCAGCACCCCAGTACCTCCGTCTGCCGCCGACCACGCCCCTCGTGGCCATGTGTCCCAGGATGTCCAATCAGAGCACGTAATTCCCTAGCCCCCACCGGGATTGGCGTGCATCTGACCCCAAATGACCTATTTGGAGTCTCCCCAGAGCCCCCTGCAGTGCCGGGACAGCCAAGGAACGCGACCGGGGCACTCCAGCTCGAAGGCGCTACCTTCCACCACGCCCCGCCCCGTGGCCGCGCCCCCAAGAGATCCGTCCCCAGGGCCCAGTTCCTGAGCCCAGCGGTTCAGGCTCGCTGCTCCTGGTGTGCCCGCGCCTCCGGCTTCTCTGGCTTCATTCATTATTTACTCGTCCACCCCTCGCCCAGACCCTCTCTCCGCCCTCCTTTCCCGCGCCGCACGCTGCCGCGTCTCCTGGCCAGCTTGCCGCCAGCTCTTCGGCCGGGGACCTTCCTGGTGCTTAAATCGGACCCTGTCACTCCCTTCTTAAGCCCCGGGGGCAGCGTCGTGCAGCGGGCAGCCCAGGCCAGGCCCCGGCCGACCGGGCACTCTCCTGCCGCGCGGCCTGGCTCCTGAGGCCCCGGCTCCGCGCTCCTTCCTTCGCTGCTGCTCCTGGAGTCCGGATGGGTCTGGAGGTGTTGGGGTGCAGGGGCCCCGCCCATGGTACGCAGTGTGACCGCCGAGACTTCCGCGTGGGTCCGGGCACAGTAGCCCTTGGCCCTCACGCGCGTCCCCTCCCATCGCTACAGGGGAAGGAGGCCGGCGACCCGCCCGGCTCCTAGTAGGAGCAGCTGGGCCTGCTGCTGGAGCGGCTAGGGGGCGGGACGGTCCCAGTACAAGTCTCGCAGGAAGCCGGAAGCCTGACTGTAGGTTCCATCTTGTGGACCTCTACTCCGTGTGAGCCCGGCTGCAACCTTGGGCCTCCTTCCTGCCTGGGCTCTGCGTGCTCCTGCCTGGGCTCTGCGTGCTCCTGCCCGGGCTGGGTGCTGGCCGCCCCCAGTGTGGCCCAGGCGTTCGCTGCTCCCTGGGGCTGCAAGGTGAGGACGGACAGCACAGCTCACTCAATCTGGGCTGGGGCGACCGGCCCTTCCACCCACATCTGAGCCATGAGGACGGTACTCGTGTACCACGAGGACATGACGGCTGCCAGGTTGCTGTGGGACGAGTAAGTGTGACCTGGCAGAGGTGCGTGGTGGGGAGGGGACCCTGGAGTCTGAGCTGTCTGTCCACTCAGTCCCCAGTGTAAGATCGAGTGTCCTGAGCGCCTGACCACCATCCTGGGACGCCTGCAGCAGCGGGGCCTGGAGCAGAGGTGTCTACGATTGACAGCCCGAGAGGCCTCGGAGACGGAGCTGGGCCTGGTGCACAGGTCAGACCGGGGTGGCCACATGTCCTGGAGGACACACCTGGGACCTGAGCCCACCCCTTGCCAGCCAGTGCCTCACGAACAGTGCCCCTCCCCCAGAGCCTCACCAGTGGGTGGGTGGGTGGGTGAGGGAGCAGTGTGGTGGGCAGTCCTCCCCTCTCCCGTTCTGCTGGTGACTCTGCCTTGCCTCCCTGCCCCTCTGTAGCCCAGAGTACGTGGCCCTGTTGCGGGGGACCCAGGCCTTGAGCACCGAGGAGCTCCAGGTGCTCTCGGGACAGTTTGATGCTGTCTACTTCCATCCGGTGCGTGCCTTGGGGACACATCCCGCACCCATGCTCATGCCCCATGCCTGCTCATGGCCATGGCTGCCCACCTGGTCAATGTCCCTGTGTTCACGGATGTGCCAGCATCTTGCATATCCGCTGCTGTGGGCACCTGGGACTGTCCTGGCCCCTTCCACTCAGCACTTGCTGTCGTGTGGCCAGCACAGACCTGGGCAGAGTCTGTGGGGAGCAGCTGGTGTGGGGCTCACCTGCTCCCCTGTCCCCACAGGCTACCTTCCACTGTGCCCGGCTGGCTGCGGGGGCTGGGCTGCAGCTGGTGGACGCAGTGCTGACGGGGGCTGTGCGCAACGGGCTTGCTCTGGTGAGGTGAGAGCTGTCCCTTTGCCCTGGCTGCCCCTCCGTGTGGGCACAGGATGACCCTAACATGCCCCATGCCCCCTCTCACCCTCAGGCCTCCCGGGCACCACAGCCAGAGGGCTGCTGCCAATGGATTCTGTATGTTCAATAATGTGGCCATAGCGGCCAAGCACGCCCAGCGGGAACACGGGCTGCACAGGTGTGTGCTGGGCTGGCTGCTGGCGGGGGAGGGTTGAGAAGAGCAGGCTGCTGTGAGACACACCTATTCCCTCCACGCCCTGTGCAGGGCCTGGTCCCCTCCCCCCAACATTAGCCCAGTGCTGTCTGTCCCCAGGATCCTCATTGTTGACTGGGACATCCATCATGGCCAGGGCATCCAGTATATTTTTGAGGACGACCCCAGGTGAGCTAGGGGTGGGGATACAATCCTTCACTGTGACCCCTCTCTTCGGGGCACACAGCCTGGCCTGGGAAATTCCTAACTGGACAGAGCTCTGTGCTCAAGGGTTGGGGTTCTGTGAGGGGCCATGGGGCTGTGCTTCCTGACCTCTGACCTTTGACCCTGGCTGGTTGTCTGCAGTGTCCTTTACTTCTCCTGGCACCGGTACGAGCACGGGCGCTTCTGGCCCTACCTGCCAGAGTCCAATGCAGACGCTGTCGGGCAGGGGCGGGGCCGTGGCTTCACTGTCAATCTGCCCTGGAACCAGGTGCTGCCCTCCCCACCCCACCCCTGCCCTCTGTCCAGATCCCCCACCTCACAGCTCTGGGCCTCCTGAGTGTAGTACAGGGTGTCCATCTAGGGTCACCCCCAGAGCCTGGGCTGCAGGGGTGCAGGGCCCAACACTGGTGCTTGTGGCTGCAGGTTGGGATGCGAAACGCCGACTATGTGGCCGCCTTCCTGCATGTGCTCCTCCCTCTGGCTTTTGAGGTGACTTGTGAGGGGCTGTCTCAGTGGCAGGAGGGGGGCGACTTGATGCCCAGAGACCCCACTCCCTCTGAGGGGTCTCCCATTCACCCCCTTCCTGCAGTTCGATCCTGAGCTGGTGCTAGTCTCGGCAGGATTTGATTCAGCGATCGGGGATCCCGAGGTGAGGGCCTGGCTTGGCCGGGAGGGCTCCTGGCGTCCAGCGGCCAGGCCCCCATCACACCTGGCTCTGGTTCCAGGGGCAGATGCAGGCCACACCAGAGTGCTTCGCCCACCTCACACAACTGCTGCAGGTGCTGGCCGGTGGCCGAGTCTGCGCCATGCTGGAGGTGATTGTGGCGACAGGGAGGGTCCACGGGCCGGAGGCTGAGGTGCAGTTGGAGGGGCCTATTGCCCCAGTGACACCCCTGCCCTCCTGCTTCCTCCCAGGGTGGCTACCATCTGGAGTCGCTCTCCGAGTCCGTGTGCATGACTGTGCAGGCGCTGCTGGGTGACCCTGCCCTGCCCCTCTCGGGGCCCATGGTGCCACTTCACAGGTGCAAGGAGTAGGAGGCTGGGAGGCTGGGGGGTGCAAGGCCAGACCTCACCGCCGCTCCTGCCTCTCCCTGCAGTGCCCTGGAGTCCATCCAGAGGGTACGGGCAGCCCAGGCCCCTCACTGGATGAGCCTCCAGCAGCAAGGTCAGTGTGGCCTGGGCCGGGTGATGGGATTGCACCTTGGGCTTCTACGAAATGGCTGTGACTCTGAACCACTTCCTAGACTCAGCCCTTGTCCTGAGTCCCAGCACCTGCTCCCCAGAGGGGAGGCCCTCGCCTCTGCTGTCTGGGGGCCCTGAATTCAAGGCTTCAGCAGCCCAAGCCACAGTTGCGCTAAGCGCCTTCCTGGACCAGCTGCACCTGCACCCCGTGCCACCTGTCCGCACAGCTGTTGCTCTGACTCCCCTGGACGCTGCCCTGGTCCTGCCCCCAGATGTTCTCTGTCAGGAGGGGTCAAGCCCAAAGGAGGAGACACAGGCCTGGGCCAGGTGGGCAGGGTGGGCCTAGGAAGAGGGGTGGGGCTGTGTCCGCCCTGCACCCTGGTGTGACTCACCTGTGACCCATGTGTCACCCAGTGTCCTTGTGTTCCTCTGGTCTGCCCACCACAGGCTACACGAGGCCCTGGCGAAGGACGAGGCTGTCACTGCACTTGGGAAGATCCTGTATCTCTTGGATGGGATCTTGGACGGGCAGGTGGGGGCACTGTGAGGGGCTGGGGGTGGCTGTGGAGCTGGGGGCAGGGCCCAGGACCTGCCCATGATAGGTGGCCTGTCCAGGCAAGGAATGGGGGTGCAGAACCACGTGGATGTGAGTGTTGCCTCGTGCCTGGGACCCTTCCCAGGAGAGCCCCTAGGGACAGGGTCACAAGCCGTTCCTCGGTCCCTTCAACTAAATGCTCTTTGGCAGAGAGGGGAAGGTGGAGACTTAGAGTGTAGTTTTAAGCACCTTATTTCCAGAAATGGGGCAATTTGACCTCAGGGTGTACAGATGACAGCCAGAGACAGGGACCAAGAGAAGGACTGATGATGGGTCTGTTTACCTGGTTTGGGAGTGACCCTCCACTGCTTTTATTCACCCCACAGGTGAGCAGGGGCCTTGCAGCCACCCCAGCCCCTGCTGCAGCGGCCATTCTGGACGTGGCCATTCGGCACAGCCTTTCCCAGGGAACTCAGAGGTGAGCTGCAGCTGGCTGGCCCGAGTGTGCTAAGGCATGGCTTGTGGGCCTCCTTGCCCTGGCTGGCCACAGGAGGGCGGGCTCTGAGAACGGACTCCTAGTGGGGGGAGTATGGCCTATCCTGGGACCACCTTTTTTCCTAGGCTTCTCTGTGTGGCTGTGGGACAGCTGGATCGGCCATCAGACCTGGCTGATGATGGGTATGCCCCTTGGGTCATGTGTACATCCCCTTGTACCTGTGAGGTCCCCAGGAGAGATGGGTGGGTGGGCCGTGGGCCCTGGGAGCAAGGCCAGGAGGGTCTCCAGCACAGAGCGTGAGCCCTCCCAGGTCCACTACCCCCGACCTCTTCTGCACCTCCCCTTCTGTCATCCCGGCTCTGGAGGGTGCGTGGCATCTCACTCACTCCACTCCTGTCCATGTGCCCACTCTCCCCTGGAAGGAGGACTCTGTGGCTGAGCATCAGGGGTAAGGAGGCGGCTGCCCTGTCCATGTTCCACGTCTCCATGCCACTGTCAGAGGTGAGTGCCGGAGGCCCAGTGGCAGGCTGTGGCTGCTCACTGGTGTCATCACGAGGTCCAGGCCCCTGGCCTTCGCTTACCCTTCCTGGCTTCCTGATGGGACTTTTGGTGTGGCTGCCCACCTGACACTTGGCGGTGGGGTGGCCTGAGCTGGCAGGAGGGGTGTCACCTGGATGAGGGGATGGGGCTATGCTGCTCCCCCTCACGCAGACTTCTGGTGGGTTCCTGAACTTTGCCCTGGCGCTGGTGCTGCCCCTGGCCTATGGCTTTCAACCTGACCTTGTGCTGCTGGCCTTTGGGCCAGCCCACGGCCTGAGGGACTCCCAAGCTGCACTGCTGGCTGCACTGTTGCGGGCCCCAGCAGGGGGTCGAGTCTTGGCCCTCCTGGTTGAGGTGAGTTTGGCAGGCAGATGTGCTGTGGGGTGGCAGACGGGGATACCAGTGACTCACCACTATACTCTGCCCCTGGCCCAGGAATCCTTGCCCCAGCAGGCAGGCGTCCTGGCCCAGGTGCTGCATGGAGAGGCGCCCCCGGGCCTGGGCCCCTTCTGCATGGCCTCCCCATGTGACAAGCAGGCCCTGATGCACCTGAGAAAGCAGCTGGAGCCTCAGTGGAAGATGTTGCAGGTGGCCGGTGAGACTAGGGGACACGGCTTACACTGAATGCCTGAGGCCCTGGGGGACAATCCTGCTTTAGAGCTCCGTGTGGACAGGGACTCGCGTCCTGAGGACGGGGCGCTGCCGTGAACCCGCACAGCAGTGCCGAACGGATTGTGCGCCTCTTCCCAGCTCCCGCTTGAGTGCTGACCTGGCTGCTTGACACCGGCCGTGGTGGGGGTATTTGCACCCCGGAAATGACACCGCAGACCGGAGCCTGCTGTTAATACATCCACCAGCACACTGGGGCCTCGGTCCCGACGACCCGCACGCGGGCGCTGGTTCCGAGGCGTTTTGTCCGCTGCAGCGCCCGCACCCTGCGCACCCGCCTCCGCAAGGAAGGCTCCGCCCCGGCTCCCTCCGCTCCAATCAGTAAACTAAGTTTAAACGAAAGTCTGACTCTGCCTCCGTTATTGCGCCCGTGGCGTTCAGCCTCAGGATTTTCACCCGCGGGATCGCTGCCGCAAGCCGGAAGTGCGTTACGGTCGGCGGCCGCCAAGGCCCCGCCCCGGCCTCGCCCCCTTCACGCAGGTCACCGCCCACCCCCGTTACGCAATTCCGGTGCGCCGGCTCCCGCGGTTTGGCAGGACGCGTAGCAGTGACGTACGGCGGCGGGGGCTGCCGCGGCGTGCGATGCCCCAGGCAAGGTCTGGTGAGAGGGCGTCCCTGCGGGCCTGACCCCGCGGCCCCACCACGGGCGGTGTCTGTCTCGGCCACCCCTTCTCGGGCCCCGGGAGAGCGCGGAGCTGTCGCGTCTCCTGCGGTTTGTCGCGCTTCTGTGAGCGCTGCGGGTTGCGGACCGCTGCGAGCCGGCCGGCGGGGGCAGGGCCACCGCGGACCGGGTTGCATTCCAGTTCGAATCCTTCTGCCGCCGTCGAGGAGGCCTCCAGCCCGTCGGCCCCACCCCCGGCTGTCAGGCCTTGGGGAGCCGAGAGCGGTGGGCATGGCCAGCATCACCCAGCTGTTGGACGACTTGTGCGAGGCCCTCCTGCCGCCCGCGAAGGCTCACCTGGGCCAGCGCGGCCCGAGCCGCAGGAGAGCGAAGCAGAGCCTCAAGCGGGTGGCCTACAACGCTCTGTTCGCAAATCTTTTCCAAGACGAGGCTCCCAAGCTGCAGCCTGACCTCCCAAGACTCCCCGTGAAAAACAAGATCCTCATGCTGTCCTTCGACTTGAGAGTGGGCGGCCTGGGCCCCGAGGCCGACCGGTTGGAGGCGCTTGTGGAGAAACTCGAAGCAGCCCCTGGCTGCCCGCTGGTGGAGGTGGGGTCGGCCTTGGACCTGCTGGTGCAGCTGGCGGGCAGTGGCCCCCCTCAAGTCCTGCCCCGGAAGCGGGACTACTTCTTCCACAACAAGCACGTCGGCAGGAACGTGCCCTACAGCGGCTACGACTGCTATGACCTGAGCGTGTTTGAGATGGACGTGCAGACTCTGATCTCCAGGGAGGAGTATTTGTGTCAGGACATGATCCAGAAAGCGCTTCAGGTGATGGAGGCCACGCCAGGCAGTGGCCTGCCCACTGCCCGACTCTTCTCATATGGTGAGCCCTGTGGTGACAGGTTTGAGAGAGACACCCGGGTGTCGCTCTTCGGAGCCCTTGTGCACAGTCGCACCTACGACATGGATGTCCGCCTGGACTTGCCCCCGGTGCCAGACAGCGCAGACCTCTGTGGACTGAGCATCAAGGTAGAGTGCTGCTTTCCTGCCTGTGGGCCCCTGGGCCCCTGGAAGTGCCTCCTGGACTTTCCTGTTGTCCTGCGAAGACTAGGACAGCTCTAGAGTCCAGGCCACTCTGGCTTAGCGGTGGTGAGGCCGGTGCTGGCACCCACCTTCCTGGGCAAGGACGCCGCTGTGCCCCGGCAGGCCCAAGGGACACGTTGCTGCTCATGTTTTCCTGGCAGGACATGTCGTTAAGTCGCTTATTCTGCTCTCTGGAAGTGTTCCTTAAACCTAGGTTAATTCTTATTCTTACTCTTATTACTTTAATCTTATTTATTTTTAGATAGAGGGGAAAGAGAGAAAGAGAGGGAGAGAACCATCCATGTGTGGTTGCCTCTTCTACGCCCCCTATGGGCACCTGGCCCACAACCCAGGCATGTGCCCTGACTGGGAATCGAACCGGTGACCCTGTGGTTGGCAGGCCTGCGCTCAATCCACTGAGCCACACCAGCCAGGGCCTAAGTTAATTAAAATGAAGTAAAAAGTTTTGTTTCTCAGTTGCACAAGCCACATTTCAAGTGCTCAGCAGCCACATATGGCAAAAAAAGTGCTTGTTCCTGCTGCACACGCAGCTTTCAGTTCTTCCCTCACCCGGTAATGTGGGGTTTCTCCTGCGTGATGAAGTGAGTTGTCGTTGGGCTTTGTATTCTGTGGCTTCGTGCATGTTGCCGGAAGGACGCACTCCTGTTGCTCCCTTGCGACAAGACGTTCAGGTGCTTTGCAAACACACACAGTGCCGTAGCAAACAGCTTGGTCTATGTCGGTTTTTCTGTCTGTAGTGCGGCTTCTATGCTGGGTTCCCTAAAATGGCATTTCCAGGTTGGATGCATTTCATCGTATGGTATGTCGGGGCTGTGTGCTGTGTGGAACTGGGAATCGGTAACCTTCACAGTTTAAACCCTTAAATGGTTTAACGTGTGTGAAGCCGCTGTGGTGCACACGTGCTCGAGAGAAGCAGGAGACGTTCTGCCAGGCCTCTCCTGTGTGAGGGAGTGCGTGTGTGAAGTCCTGGACTTCCATCGCACAGGCCGGGCTGAGACCCAGAGGCACACGTGACGTTCCCTCCTTCCCCTGGTCTCCAGGTGCCGCAGAGTGTGGACCCGTCCGAAGATGAAGGGTTCCAGTCAGCATCCAATTTGACTCCCGACTCCCAGTCTGAGCCCGGCATGACCCCGGAGATCGACCTGTGGGACGCGGTGCTCACCTACGAGCCCAGCAAGCAGAGGTGCTGGGAGCAAGTCGGCTGGTATGTAGCTTTGCCATCAGAGGCGCTGCCCTCCTCTGGCGTGTGGGCGCGCGTTACCCTGAGGGCCCTGGCGGCTCTGGCAGAAGCTGGTCTGACGCGACTGGGGACCTGGAAGTTTCAGCTGGGTGAGGGCACAGACTTGTCTTCATCCTGGGAGTTGGGAGAAATGCTCGGGGCGAGGACTTCAGGCTTCACAGAGGCTCCCACCGAGCCAGCAGCTCTGCGGGCCCGCTTTGCAGTGAGAGCAGTCACTCACACCTGCCTTTGCGTCCTTCCCGGGAGGGCTCCCAGCCCGAGGTGTCTGAGGGAGGCCTGGCAGGCCGTGTGGTTGGGGCTGGGAAGGAATGATCTGTGCCTGTCTGTTCACGTCTGGAAGGACGGGAGCCCTGCTGTCCCCTGGCCAGCTGTGGTTGTGGCAGCCTCACCCTGATCGCCGCTCCTCCGGGTCCAGGGCCTCTGTCTGCCGCGTTCTTGTGCCTCGAGACCTCAGGTGTACTTGCCGAGTCTCTGGAACTCGTTTCTGTCTAACCCTGGCCACCCGCAGGCAGTCGGGGAGACTGAGTTCCCACCAGAAGCAGAGCCCCCGTCCACATGCAGCCCCAGGGCCATGAGCGCTGCCCCTGTGCCCGCCCTGGAGCCGGTTGGTTCACAGGACATCCTCTGCTGTTGCTCCACACCTGCCACACACTCCGGGGAAGCCGTTTCCTCTCGTCAGGGGCTGAGTTCTCTGTGGGGATGGGTGGGGATTTGGTGGGTCCTGCATGGGCTCTTCTCCCTCTGTCCGGAGTCATGGGGCCATGGAGGTGCTGGGGCCACCCTGGAAGAGGGAGACAGGAGCTTCCCTGCGCTCGGACTGTGGCGAGGGAGGGAAGGGTGCAGCACAAGGCGTCGTCGGTTAACAAGCATGTGACTTTAAGGAGTCCTGAGACGTGTTGTTCTTGTGCTTTGTGCACCGTGCCGGCGTGGAGGTGGGAGTGGGGCTGGGGCTCCCACACTCGTCCACACGCAGGTGCTCCACAGCTCGAAGCCTGTTACCCGCCCCGTGAAAAACGAGCTTTGTCTTTGGAAAGCAAATGATACTTTTTTGACTTGCTAGGACTTAAAAACTGCTTTTTGGGGAGGAGGAGAAAAGAGCTGGTCAGGATTTGAAAACAAGAAGAAAAATTTCATAAAGATCTGTATTTTCAGGATCTGTTGATTAAGAAATTACTTTTTCCAGTGAATTTAAAAAAATTTTTTTAAAGATTTTATTTATTTTTAGAGAGGGGGAAGGGGAAAGAGAGGGAGAGGAAACATCCATGTGTGGTTGCCTCTCACGTGCCCGCTACTGGGGTCCTGGCCTGCAGCCCAGGCACGGGCCCCGACCGGGATCAGACCCCCAACACTTTGGTGCACGGGATGACGCCCCAGTCCCCTGAGCCCCCCACCCAGGGCTCCCCCAGTGGATTTTAAAAGACATAGTTCCCATGCTTCTCAGCAGAGGGTCAGGGTTTTCAGAGGCATATTTAAAAGGTAATGCGTTTGGACAAGGGCCATTCCTGGCCAAGGGCCGTGTTCTGCGAGGCCCGGTGTGCTGGGTTTCAGGCTAAAAGGCCCTGGCGCTTTTGCTGTGTTCATCCTTTGTGCTTTCTTCCGTGCAAGTCTGCGCAACACGAGATTTAACACTTCAGTCGTCTTTAAGCGCACAGTTCAGTGGCATTAACTACGTTCGCGTTGTTGTGTGGCTGTCACACCATCACCTCCAGAACTTCCCGCCTCTCCAAGTGAGACTCTGTCCCCGCTAAACGCTGGCGTCCCATCTCTCCCGCCCCCGGCACCACTGTCCCGCTTGCCGAACCTGCCTGTGGCAGGGACCCCCTGGGAGTGGGGTCCGCAGCCTCTGTGCTGTCGGGGCTGGCAGAGCTCCCTGAGCCTGACGTCCTCAAGGCCCCTCCGTCAGAGCAGGTGCCAGCACATCCTTCCGACGGCCGACCATCCCTCCTGTGGGTGGACACGCAGGCCGCTTCCACCTCCGGGCTGTTGTGAGTGTGCTGCTGCGCACACGGGCGTGCAGACCCGGTGCTCGTTTTCACGCGAGGCTACGTAGTGAGTGACCGTGCTCCCTGAGGAGCACAGTGTGTGCTCCGTGGTGCCGGCGGGCGGTCCCTGCGGGGCTGTCCAGTGGGGTCTGGCGCGGAGCCCGCAGAGCTGACTGGAAGGCTGTCGGCTGCTTAGGGACACCCACTGTGGATTCCTGCGGTGTGTGTGGTGTGGGGTCGCTGTCTCCTGCCTTTTGTTCAGGCAGCTGAGGTGCCTGTGGCTCTGTCTCCACAGCCCCCCTGGTCACAGAGAGGAGCCCTACCTCACGGAGGCGGGAAGGGACGCCTTCGACAGGCTCTGCAGGCTGTGCTGCGGGGAGCTGCAGGTGCTGGGCGGGGGCGTCCCGCCCGCCACGCAGCCCGTCCTGGTGAAGGAGTGCGAGCTGGTGAAGGACGCGCTGAACGTCTTGATCGGGGTCGTGTCTGCCACGTTCCCCCTCTGCCAGGTACGGGCACGGCACCGGGTGCCGCACCAGTGCTGGGTGGGCGGCTGCCCTGCTCTAGTGCCGCACGGGCAGGAGGGGGCCAGTGCGGTGAGTGGATGGCTGCTGGGGTGGCCTGCAAGCCGGCTCTGCAGCGACCACAGCGACACACTCCGCATTTCAGTTCTAAGAACTATTCATTTATTAACGTCCTTTTACAAACCGAGCAAGAGTCAGATGTTCGTTGCTGTTGGTGAAACAACAGAAAGGGACCCACCACTTCCTTGTCCTTCCCTGAGTGCCCTGAGCGAGGACGGCGCAGACTGGCCTTCAGGAAGGGCCGCCCCAGAAGGTGGCTGTTGCTGGCTTCCCGGGCTCGGTGGGTCTCTCAGGGCCAGGGGCTGCGGTTTACCCAGCCCTCGCTGTCGCCGTAACATTTACCGTTGTAACACGTTGCACGGTGTGTCGATCTCGGCCTGTTGACGGTGATGTCGGCAACCCCACAGACACCCCCCACCAGCCCTTATGGTTCTTAGGGTTTCGGGACACGCCTTGGCAAGAAACCGTCAGGGGACTTTGAAGAACACAGTGTATTCCTCACAGGCCTCCGAAGGTGCGCGGCACACACAGGACCCCACAGAGAGGTCTCGTGGGGAAGGGGCGCCTGGAGCTCTGCCTCCAGTGGGGTCGGGGATAGGGATCCCTACGGCTCCCTTGTTCTTGGTGACTTGAGAACATCAGGGTGGGAATAGGATGCAGGAAGGGAGCATTGGGTCACTCGTGTGGGCAGCGATCCAGGCCCCCCGGGGTTCCTGAGGGGAGTGTGGTTGCTGGGGCTGCCTGGTCGCTTCTAGGGTCGCAGTGGCCCCGGTCGCACAGCTGGGCCGCGAATGTGCATGCAGGTTGGGCCACGGCGGTGGCTCCGTGACTTGCTGCCTTTCCGGCACTTGCCTGCGGGGCCCAGGTGGCCAGCGAGCAGCCGAGGGCGGTTCTTCCTCGAGACCCTGTGTGCTCTGTCCCGGGGGGCCGGGGCGGGGGTGGGGACAGCCGGCCTCCGCTCCCCACTTGACCGTTTGGTGTCTTCTCCCTCTCTTCTACAGTTGTTTTTTGTCCTCGTTGGTGTTTTGCAAGAGCCAATGTTTGGTTTTATGAGTCTTTTTGTTTCTAGTCTCTTTTGTTAACGTCTGCTTTCATTGCTATTTCCTTTCTCTTGCTTCGGGTTTAGTTCACTCCTTTTTCTAGTTCCTTAAGGTGGGCAGTGCGGTTACTGGTTTGAGACCTTTCTTCTTCGTAACGTAGGTATTTGGGCTGTAAGCTTTCCTCTTTTTTTTACGTAAACTTTAAAAATTTTATTTGCTTTTAGAGAGAGGGGGAGGGAGGGAGAAAGAGAAGGAGAGAAACTTCAATGTGTGGTCGCCTCTTGTGTGCCCTGTATTGGGCACCTGGCCCGCACCCCAGGTGTGTGCCCTGACAGGGAATCGAACCGGCGACCCTGTGGTTGGCAGGCCAGCACTCAGTCCACTGAGCCACACCAGCCAGGGCCATAAATGCTCCTCTGGGCCCTGCTGCCCCTGCATGCCCTCGCTGAGCTGGGCCCGCGTCCCTTGCGAACAGTGTGGGGAAGGTGCTGGGCCAGGTACTCGTGTGTGCGCTGCCCGCCGTCCCTTGGGCACAACCCTGGGAGTCAGGCCGTCAGACTTGACGGACGGCCCTTTTCAAAGGCTCCCACCCCCAGGAAGGGTGCTCCGAGTGCTCTTTCTGTGTGGTGTGGAGGGCACCCCGTCTTCATGCACCCCTTCCACAGACGGCTAGCACATGGGTTCTTCAGTGTGGCCAGTGAAAAGTGACCCCTCATTCTGTATGTTTTCATCATTGCGGGGGACAGCTGGGTGTGCCTTTGGGACTTGCTGTGCCTGCGTCTTGGATTCGGGACTCTTGTCCTGGGGCTCTCTGGGCAGAACCGTGGTTGGGTGTGTGGCTGGAAGGGGTCCTGGATGTCTGGCCTCAGTGACCTCTGCTCTGCCCTCTCCAGCTGACTCACGCCTTCGTGGTGAAGCGGGGTGTCCAAGTCTTGGGAACATCCCCCGAGAGCATCAGCAGCCTCCTCTCAGAGGTGGCTGAGTGTGGGACCCACTACGCACGTCTGAGCCACTTCTCCCTGCAGCCTGTGCTGGACGCCTCGTGCAGCAAGGGCCTCGTGTTCCAGGTAGGGCCCTTGGCCTCACCTGGGGCTTCGCAGTCCTTGCTGTCCTATCCCGCACCACGGAACCCTTGCCTGTTCCCTGTCTGAAGCCCGATGGCTGCTCTCCAGCAATGGGATACTTCACCATCCTCACTTCACTGGAGACCTGGGCAGACACGTTTGGGTCTCAGGATAGTGGGAGGCAGGCGTGGCCCACATTTAGGGGCCTGGGCGAGGCCCAGGTGGTGAGGGGTGGGCACTCACTGCTCTTCCCCACAAGCCCCCCAGTGAGATGTGTGGCAATCAACACATGACCTCCCTCGCTTGTTGAGTTGAGTTCCAGGAGCTGGGGCTGAGCCAGGTCTCCCTGAAAGCCTCCCAGCTGCCCCTCTGCTGGGTCCCGCCCCCAGGACAGCAGGTGCAGCTTCGGGGGAGGGACAGGCATCCAGCTGCGCGGGGCCTTCTGGGAGCACGGACAGAGGCCCTCGGGCGGGGGGGGGGGGCGGAGGGGCAGGGCACCATGTGCAGTGGCACTGCAGGGGGTGGTCCGGGTGACAGTGAGGGTCAGGTGCGGGGCCAGCAGGGGTGGCTGTAGAAGGGAGCTGGTGGGGCGGGAGCGCCCTCCGTCTGGTGCGTGAGGGCAGGACAGCCGTCTGCTTGCTGGCGGGTGGGTGGTGCTGGGTCTGGGGCGTATCCTGCAGATGCCCTGCGAAGGCGTGAGCTCTGTGGAGCCCTGCTGCTGGAGTGCCTGATGCCCAGGACGCACGTGCCACTGAGACCTCGGTGGCTGAGCAACCAGGGACCCTCTCAGAGTTGGCCCCCGTGCACGATGTTTGGCTACCCTTCCCAGAGTTCCCCTGAGACCCACGGTTCCCAGCTTCCTGGTGTGGCTGGTCTGGGCTGTGGGGACCGGCTTTGCAGAGGGCCTAGGTCCTTGCTCCCAGTGGGGCCAGGGTGTGCAAGCAGGCCTGCAGGTGCCCCTTCCTTGGGAAATGGAGCCCAGGGTTGGAGGGTGGCGGCCACGCCCGTCCCCAGCTCCAGCATACCTTTTAAGTCCTGTGCTGGAGGCCGTGCCTGAGTGCCCAGCCGCAGCCTCTCTGTCCCCTTGCCCAACAGGCCTTCACCAGCGGCCTGAGGAGGTACCTGCAGTATTACCGGGCCTGCGTGCTCTCCACCCCGCCCACCCTGAGCCTCCTCACCATTGGCTTTCTCTTCAAGAAGCTGGGCCGGCAGCTCAGGTGAGCCACGGCCTGGAGAGCAGCACTCGCCCCCAACTCGCGCACCCCCCCCCCCCCCCAGGTGTCTGGCCAGCCCACACGCCAGCCAAGCTCCCCTGGTGCTGGGCATGGTGCGCTGGCGGCCCATCGTGGTGGGGGCTCCCACTGAAGGTCACACTGGTCCCCAGAGACCCGGCCCTGGCTCTCGGGAACCAGTTAGTTAGCCCCTGTGCTCGCTGAAGAAGGGAAAGTGAGGGGCTGAGGGTCCTGGGGAGATGAGTGCCCTGGGAGAGGCAGCCCTCCAGGCAGAGGGGAGGAGTGTGGAGTCCCCAAGGGCTGGAGACAGGCCCAGTGAGGGAGGTGGGGGCACGGTGGGTGCTGTGCTGCTGTGGACCCCAGTGGGTGGAGTGGGTGAGGGCCTAAGAGGGGGTTGAGCCATCTTTCAGGCCAGAGGAGGCAGCATCTGGGTGTGGTGGTGGAGGCACAGGGGGTGCTCAGGGCAGAGCCCGGTGTGGGGGGAGGGTCAGCACTCAGAGCGTGGGAGCCAGGGCTGAGCCTTGGAAGGAGGTGGAGCTGCAAGGGGCCCCAGATGGGCACTATCAGCAGGAAGCTGAAAGCTGAGACCCTTGCGGTGCAGCTGGTTTTAAAGCTGGAGCAGGAAGTCGGGCAGGGAAGGGTCCACAATATGTTCTGCTCTCATCTGGTGGGACCTCTGTACCTGCTCACCATCTGTCACCTGGCCTCTGTATCTAGGTACCTGGCTGAGCTCTGTGGTGTCGGCACCTGCGGAGGAGAGTCTAGGGCAGCCTTCCCCACTGTGAGTCCTGCTGCTCCAGGGAGGGGAGCGTGGCTGAGCGAGGCCCCCCGTCTGCCATGCGCACACATTCAACCCCTCTCCTTGCTGTCTCCAGGGGGTGAAGCTGCTCTCCTACCTCTACCAGGAGGCCCTGGATAACTGCAGCAACGAGCACTACCCAGTGCTGCTGTCCCTGCTGAAGACCAGCTGCGAGCCCTACACAAGGTGGGGGTGGGGCGGGCCACACTCAGTCTTACAGCTGAGCTGCAGTCCCTGGTCAGACACCTGCTGCGCACAGGGGTGCTGGGGGGGAGGGGAGGGCATGGTAGGGGGCTAGGACTTGGCTCCCTAGGCAGACCACCCCACCCTGTGGCTGCTGCGCCCACCATGCTCACCTCACTGTGCCCCCCCACCCCCCCCCCGGCAGGTTTATCCACGACTGGGTGTACAGTGGGGTCTTCAGAGACATCTACGGCGAGTTCATGATCCAGGTGAACCCTGAGTACCTGGGCTGCAGAGGTAGGTGGCAGCTGGCTGCTGGGTTGGGTGGTCAGTTGGGTCGGGGCGGTCCTGGACACAGGCCAGCCATGTGCCCTGTCCCCGTGCAGACAAGTCTTACTGGACCCACGGCTACGTGCTCGTCTCCAAGGAGGTGGAGGACTGCGCGCCCGCGTTCTTGAGGCACGTCGCTCACGACGTGTACGTCTGTGGGAAGACCATCAATCTGCTGAAGCTCTGCTGCCCCCGGGTGAGGAGCGGCCCCCACGCGTGCCTGCAGCATGCTGCCCCCCATCCCTCTGGCCCCTGGGAGCTGCGGTCCAGAACTGTCATCCCCTGTCCCCCTGAGACCTGGCCGTTTGTCCTTAGCTCTGGGTCAGCACGCTGGAGTGGGGAACATGGTGACTTCTCCCTCAGGGTCCCCTGAGCGTTTTGCAAGGGGCCCCTGTCTCTGTGCACTGGCTCAAAGACAGGGGGAGGATTGCAGGTGTTCCCCAGGCCGAGGGGTGGTGGCCCCTTTCCTCCCTCCCTCCTCCTCGTGGGAGGCCTCCCTGTGGGTGGGTGGGCTGCAGCTGCAGGAAGACGGACCAGCTGGCTCAGGGGGTTGTGTCTCCTGGCCTGGGGGCTGACTGTGCTCTGGAGCAGAGGCCTGGACCAAGGCCTGTGCCAGTGTCTGTGTGGCCAAGGCCCAGGGGGCAGCGGTGGGGTGTGGGTTGATGGGCAGCTGTTGCCAGGAGGTGCTGTCTGCTGTCTGAGCAGAGAAACAGGAGGGCCAGCTATGTGGATCCGGAGCACCAGGCAGCAGGCACAGCAGGTGGAAGCCAGACCAGGGGCCAGTATGGGGCTGGGCAGGGGCTGGGCAGAGGGGGAGCCAGGTTCAGCCTGTGGCCAGTGGCGTCCCTCCAATGCTGGTCTGGGAACAGACTAGAGTGGCCAGGAGAGGTACAGGGGCCATGCACATAAGCTTGTGGGGGAGCACCCAGGAGCTACACCCTGGGATTGGCAGCAGCTGAGCCTCCAGGGGAGGCACAGAGCAGGGCCCAGCCTGCCCAGTCTCCATGGGCGGTGCCTGGTGAGGGAGGCTTCGGACCTCCAGTCCTCACAGACCTTCTGAAGGTCATCTGGGGTGTCAGACGTGCCTCTGCTGCAGGAACCTGGGCCTGGGCAGGGGCCCCATGCAGCCGGTCTGGTGTCCTCGGAGACGGGGAGGATGTTGCGCCCCTTGGATGAGGAGGGAACTGGCCATGTGGATGACCAGAAGCTGGGAAGCAGAGCCGGGTGTGGAGCCGCTTGTCACTAGGCTCCGGGCGGGCTCTCCCTCCTTGGCAGCATTACCTCTGCTGGTCCGACGTCCCCGTCCCCCGGATCTCGGTGATCTTCTCCCTCGAGGAGCTGAAGGAGATTGAGAAGGACTGTGCCATCTACGTGGGGCGGATGGAGAGGGTGGCCCGCCACAGCTCTGTCAGCAAGGAGGAGAAGGTTCGAGGACCCCGGCTGGAGGGCTTCCCTCACACCTTCCTGCCCTTCCAGGAGCCAGAGCCAGCCCTGCCCCTCGTGTTCTGTGTCCCGTGGTTGGGGTGCCCAGGGCAGGGGCCCTGTCCTCTTCTCCCCAAGCTCACCAGATGCTGGAGAGGGAGCTGGCTCTTTGTCCCCCCAAGGGCAGGCACTCCTGAGCTCCTTAGTTTCCCCTAGGCGAGCACACTCAGGCCTGGGGTCTTGGCCCCAGATCGCTGTGCAAGACCGCACCAGCTGCCCTGGGATCCCTCCTTGTCAGGGCTTAGGATGGGGCGCCTCCTCTCGCAGGCCATCTAGCCCAGGGGAGGGGACAGAGTTGGGATGTGATCACTGATGGTCTTTTGCAGGAATTACGGATGGAAATTGCTAAACAAGAGTTAATCGTCCAGGCCCGAGAAGCTGCGTCCAGGGTCTTAAGTGCGCTGAGTGGTGCGTGTGGCTCAGGTCCTCCCTCTGTGGCTCTGGGGGCCGCCTGCTGCGGGCTCCTCACACGGGTACTTTCTCTGTCTCCTCGCAGATCGGCAGGTGTCTGAACGGATGGCCTTGGATGCCCGGAAGCGAGAGCAGTTTCAGAGGCTGAAAGAGCAGTTTGTGAAGGACCAGGAGGTGGGGTGGCTGCAGGCCCTGGGGGGAGGGGCAGGCTCCAGGGTTTGGGAGGGGTCGGGTTTGACCCAGGAGGCCGCATGTGGGCGTGTTGTGCAGCGACGCAGGGCAGCCAGGCAGGAGGAGCTGGATGACGACTTCAGCTACGCCCGGGAGTGCCGGGACAGAGAGAAGAGACTGAAGGCCCTGGAGGAGCAGCTGGAGAGGAGGGCACGGTAGGGCGGCCGTGGGCAGAGCCTCCTTGGGTGAGGGCATGGCAGGGGCCTTGTAACTGGTTTGATCTTAGTGATGGTCCTTTAACTTTTTTTTTATGAGATTGTATTTATTTAATTTTTAGACAGGGGAAGGGAGCGAGAAAGAGGGAGAGAAACATCAGTGTGTGGTTGCCTCTTATGGACCCATTACTGGGGACCTGGCCCACAACCCAGGCATGTGCCCCGACTGGGAATTGAACCAGCGACCATTTGGTTCACAGGCCGGCACTCAATCCACTGAGCCACACCAGCCGGGGCTCCTTTTGCTTTTTAATTTGACCATTTCAATTAGTCGTCTGGACTCCAAACATCCACTTGGCCTCAGTGGTTCTGGACATGGACCTTTGCATGGTCAGGTGTCCTTATCCGCTCTCAGGGTGCCTGCCTTTGTGGGAGGGGCTGTCCCTTCCTGCTCATGGCCTTGGCCGTCCTGACCTTATCCTGTTTGTTGAGCTGTGACCTAGAGCCAGAGCGATGTGCACACACACCTGTGTGTGTGTGCACACGCCTGCATGTGCATGTAGGGCACACGTCTGTGTGGTGTGTGCCTGTGGGTGTGCGTGTGGTAGGTGTTACTCTTCTTCCTGTGCAGCTGAGGAAGGGACCAGGGCCCTGTGCCTCAAGCTGTGTAGGGGCTCACCTGGTGTTCATGCAGCGAGCCCTGGGTGGGTGCTGCCCCAGTGGGCAGAATGACCAGCCAGGGGGGCCCCCTGCAGGAGCTGTGTAGGTGCAAAGGGACCGGCTGGTGGCCTGGGGAAGGTGCCAGGCTGTGCAGACCACCCACAGGGGCCTCTGTCATAGAGAACCATCCCCATGGGGAGACAGCTGGACAGTGTGGGATGACTGGTGGCCAGTCAGTCCTCTCTGGATGTGGCTTCAGGCAGGCGCTAGTGGACCACTATAGCAAGTTGTCTGCAGAGGCAGCTCGTCGAGAGCAGAAGGCACTGTGGAAACTCCAGAGGCACAGACTGGCGAGTGCACGGGCTCGCTTTCTCCTGGAGGAGCAAAAGTGCATTCAGGTGTGTGTCGGGGCGGATCTTCCCCTGGGGGCTTTGAGGGGCTCAGAACCCCCTGCAGCGCCCTTCTAGGGGCGGGGGGTAACTCCCATCAGTTGATCAGAGACACAGCTGGGAAGAGTCTGTGAGTGCTGTGTGGGCCGAGAGCGGGGTGCTGCACAGACCTCCCTCGCCTTTTCTCACTGCCACTGCAGTTGTGGCCCGTGGGTGGTTGTGGCCCGTGGGTGGTTGTGGCCGGTGGGCGTGGAGGCTCTGGGCCAGGCTGTCTGGGGTTGAGTGTCAGGCCTGCCCCTCCCCCACGCAGCTGCTGTATCACATTCTGCTAATTGAATTGCAGGCCATGCTGAAAGATGTGTTGGAGGGAAAGCCCCTGAAGCCTCCGACCACCCTCCCACGTGCACACTCCCAGGTGACGGGCCGGGGCAGGATCCAGGGCATGGGGCTGAGTTGGGTGCTTAGGCTGGTGCTGCCTAGGGAGCACAGTGGGTGCCTATCCTGTGTCTCCACAGCCTCCAACTTGCGGGTGTCGGTGCTGGTTGCAGAACTAAACTCGGGGACAGAGCTAGATGGCCAGAGGCACCAACGTGCACTTGTGTTTCAGGCCTTGTCTCCAGGTCCCGAGCACCCCGGTGGAGGTGGCAGCTGTGCTTCTGGGTGTGCAGAGCAGCACACGGCTGCCTGGGATGGCCCGAGCACGCCGAGCACGCCGATGCCACAGCCCCTTGAGCCTCCAGCAGCGGAGGCCTGCGGCCCAGAGCTGGGAGCAGAGTCGCAGCCGGGGCAGGTGGAGGGGCCGCATCTGTTATCTGCAGGCCTTAGCATCCAGGATTTCCTGCCCATGGGCCCGGGTGCTGAGCAGCCTGTGGACACTGAGGAGGCCTCTGTCCTGGAGGAGGCACTGCAGACCATCGGCTCAGACTTGCCCACCTCAGCGTCATCCACAGTGACAGACACAGGGTCCCCTGCGCCACAGGAATATGATTTCAGAACCGTCCTGAGGCCAGCTGTGGTCACCTCGGCCTCCCGTGGGTCCCTCCAGACTATAGGAGGTAGTTTGGGCTGTGAGGAGCTGCAGCTGTGGCGGAACATTGACATGCAGCTTGACACCTGTGTCACAGCTGGGCAGGTGGCTCTGCCTTATCCACACCTGCCCAGGAATAGCTACCCCCAGGAGGGGAGCAGCCTGGCCATGGACTGGCCCCTTGGGCAGGTGTCAGAGGGTGGTATTCTCACAGGGGGTTCTGCTTCTGGAACAGCCTCCTCCCGGCCACGGTGGAACGTCCACGGCCACGTGTCTGATGCCAGCATCAGGCTTGGGGAGAACGTGTGGGATGTGGCCCCCTCCCGGCCACGGTGGAACGTCCACGGCCATGTGTCTGACGCCAGCATCAGGCTCGGGGAGAACGTGTGGGATGTGGCCCCCTCCCGGCCACGGTGGAACGTCCACGGCCATGTGTCTGACGCCAGCATCAGGCTCGGGGAGAACGTGTGGGATGTGGCACCCTCCCGGCCACGATGGAACATCCACGGCCATGTGTCTCAGTCCCAGGTGATGCTGGGGGTGCTCCCAGGGGAGGCTCAGCCTGATACACCCAGGCCCCTGCAGAGCCCCCTGGACCACAAGTCCCAGTTGGGCCTCAGCCCAGGAGCACAGAACCCTGCCTGGGAGGGTGAGTCGAAGTTGCTGACAGGACCACCCTCCGACGGCTGCACTCAGGTGGCTGGCTCTGTCCCTGCGGAAGAAAGTGCCAGCCAGGCCTCGCCCTCTGCTTTGGCTGCACCTGTTGCTCTGGAGGACGGCGTCCCGGATGAGCCAGGTCAGTGGGACCTCAGAGTTGTCACTGGTGGTGTCTGTGGGTCCAGGGGGGGAGGGAGGAAGGGCGAGAAGGCTACAGTGCTGGGGATTGGGAGGTGCCACCCCATAGCAGGCACTTGGCCCTGACACCCCTTCCAACCCATCTGTGCCACTCAGGCCCAGGGAGGAGTGGGGACACCAAGGACTGCTCTCCAAGTTGGCCTTTAAGCTCACAGGTCGGTAGATGAGGCTGGGCGGTCAGGTGGGGAAGTGTGCTGTGCTCGCCACACTGTCCCTGGCCTTGCGTGGACAGTGAACTCCTGCCCCCCCACCCCACCCCCAGCTTTTCGGACAAAAGGAAGGGACAGGTGTCTTAAAGCCCGTTGTCTTAGGAAAGTGCCGCCGCCTGGAGCAGCCCAGACCTCGGTGAGGAGGTGGAGGAGGCAGCGGTGGCCAGGCGCCTGGGGAGGGAGCAGGCCTACCTGGCAGGCCTGGTGGGGCAGTACCGCCTGGAGCAGTATCCGGATAGCTACGAGGCCATGTGTGAGTGGGCAGGCGGGGGCGGGCAGGCGAGCCCGGGCAGCAAGTCCTGGGGTGGACAGCAGGCTGTATTCTCCCTGCAGCAGAGCCCCCTGTAGCGCGCCTCCTGCACCATGGGCTCCCCCGGGCCTTTGCCCTCCCCGAGGACACCCGAGGCCCGTTGGACGCGGATGACACCATGGATGAGACCGCCGTGCAGCTGAGTGAGCTGCTGCCGCTGCCAGTGCTCATGAAGCACTCGGTCACCGCGCCGTTGGCGGCCCAGTGAGTGCCCGCCCCTCACCTGATTGGCCCCGCCCCAGGCCCCGCCCCACGCTGAACCTGCCCTTCCCCAGCGTCGCCCTGGTGAACAAGGCCGCTGTGGACTACTTCTTCGTGGAGCTGCAGCTGGAGGCCCACTTTGAGGCGCTGCGGCACTTCCTGCTGATGGAGGATGGCGAGTTTGCACAGTCCCTGAGCGACCTGCTCTTTGAGAAGGTGATCCCGCGGACGGGCTGTGGGGCTGCGGGCACAGGTGCGGGCTGTTGGACCGCCACTGACCCTGTGCCTGCGGCCTCTCTGCAGCTGGGAGCAGGGCAGACGCCTGGGGAGCTGCTGAACCCGCTGGTGCTGAACACGGTGCTGCGCAAGGCACTGCAGTACAGCCTGCACGGCGACTCCCCGCTTGCTGCCAACCTCTCCTTCGCCCTCAAGTTCTTGCCTGAGGCCTTTGTCCCCAACGCCCCAGACGTACTGAGCTGCTTGGAGCTCAGGTACAAGGTCAGCAGAGCTTGCAGCGTGGGCGGGCTGGGCTGGGTGCCTGCAGGTCCACTGAGCTGCCCCCTCGCAGGTTGACTGGCCCCTCAACATCGTCATCACCGAGAGCTGCCTGAGCAGGTACAGCGGCATCTTCTCCTTCCTGCTGCAGCTGAAGCTCATGATGTGGACGCTGAAGGACATCTGTTTCCACCTCAAGCGCACAGGTGAGGCCTGCCCGAGCCTGCGCCCCTCCGCTTCCAGTGGTGGCCCTGGTGCCCACTGCTCAACCCTGCCCTCCGCACAGCCCTGGTGAGCCCCGCGGCCAGCTCCGTGCAGTTCCGCCAGCTGCAGCTCTTCAAACACGAGATGCAGCACTTCGTGAAGGTCATCCAGGGCTACATTGCCAATCAGATCCTGCACGTCACCTGGTGTGAGTTCCAGGCCAGGCTGGCTGCAGTGGGCGACCTGGAGGAGATCCAGCGTGCCCATGCTGAGTACCTGCATAAGGCCGTCTTCAGGTGAGTGTGGACACTGGGGTGCTGAGGGCACCAGCGTTGGCCCGCGGCCGGGTCACCCACTTGCGGCATTGCCCCTTGCTCCCCAGGGGCCTGCTGACGGAGAAGGCAGCGCCTGTCATGAACATCATCCACAGCGTCTTCAGCCTGGTCCTCAAGTTCCGCAGCCAGCTCATCTCCCAGCCTTGGGGCCCGGCCAGCAGCCCCCGAGGTGCTGAGCACCCCAACTTCCCTCTCATGCAACAGTCCTACAACACCTTCAAGTACTACTCCCACTTCCTTTTCAAAGGTGAGCCGTCACCACTGCCGGGTGGGCTCTGGGGCCGAAGGGCAGGGTCCACAGAGGGCCCAGCCTAGCTACTTTCTGCTCCCCCCCGCAGTGGTGACCAAGCTGGTGAACCGAGGCTACCAGCCCCACCTCGAGGACTTCCTCCTGCGTATCAACTTCAACAATTACTACCAGGACGCCTGAGGCCTGCTCCACAGCACCCGGGTATGTGTCACGCAAAGGTGCCTGTCCTGGGTGGGTCCCATTGCCAGGCCAGGGTCGAATGACCACACAGAGACGGGCCTTGGAAGCTGCTTTTATTTAGGGGCTGGCTGCCTGACAAGCAGGAGCCATGCTGTGTCCTCCTGGGCCTGGTCCCCCTGCAGAGCTGTCCTTGCACAGCTCAGCTCTTTACGAGGAGGGTGTTGGCCACGGGTCTGTGCTGGGCTTGCTGAGTCAGTGTCGGACAGAGGCGGGTCAGGTCCTGACTGGACGTCTCTGCCGTCATGGAGAGACGGGTGTGTGGGGCTGCTCCACTGGCTGGGTGCCGCCTCATGGGCTCAGCATGACTTGGGGCCTTGGGGGCCTCTTGGTGTAGAGGTTCCCAAGGCGGTTACGAGGATCATGTCACACACAGTTCCGCTGCCCAGAGCGGGGGCTTGCTGCTGTAAGAGCGCCGCCTCTCTGCTGCCCTGCTGGCTCCCTCAGGCTCAGTGGCCTCCGGGACCTCGGCAGCCTCTCTCTCCCTTTGGTATGGGGCCTCTAGCAGCTTCAGCACCCGCCGCACCTGTAGAGGAGCAAGGGGGAGATTTTGGGGGGTGCCCTTCCCCCCATGGCCCCTCCTCTGCCATGGGACCCGGGGATGGAGGAGGGATGGGTGTGTGCTTGCCTCTGAAAAGTCTCCCTTCTCGGCAGCTTCGATGGCATTCTGCGCAATGTAGTTCCGTAGGACGTACTTGGGGTTGTTGGCATGCATGACACGGACGTGCTCAGCTTGCCAGGCGTCAGCGTCACTGGCACCATCCCTGTCCTTCTCCAGCCTGGCTCTAGAGTCACATCCAAGCCCAACCTTGCAGCAGCTGCAGCCCCCACCCCTCCTCCATTTGGTCCCTGCAGACGGTGCAGGCAGGCAGGTGGCACCTCACCGACCCGGGCTGCAGGCTGGCCTCACCTGTACTCCTGGAGCCAGTCAGCCCAGTGGCTCCTGTTCCTGCTCAGCAGCTCAGCCGGGCTCAGCTGCTCCAGCCGGGACTGCTGCTCCACACGCTCCAGTTCCTTTGTGATGTTGGCCCGGGTGCCGATGAGCGCGAAGAGCTGCGGGTTCGACTGCGCCAGCATCAGCATCATGGACAGCTGCCTGGGGGTGGGGCATGAGTGTGTCCAGGAGGCTGCAGTGTCCCCACCCCTGGCTGTGGACTGTGGCCTGGGACACCTCGATGAAGGCTGTCCCGGAGGAGGATGAAATGACCTCAGCTGCCCTGCTACACCCCTGCCTACAGCCTGACCGGAGGGGGAGCACAGGCCCAACAGATGTGGCAGATGCAAGAGCACCTACCAGCTGCCCACCCTCATGTAGCAGCCCCTCCATGTGATGGACAGAGTTGCACCCAAGGAGCGGGTACCCGTGACTGACTTGGGCAGACCCCTGGGGTGGTAGGGTAGGTTATGGGACCACCTGGATCCCAGAGAGCCCGGGAGTTGGCACCCTCTCTGCTGCTTGGCACCCACCTCTGTCCCACGCACCACTGACTTACCTGGGAAGTCACTGCTGTCAGGGATAGGGCCTGCCAGCTGGTCCTCCCCATGTGCCCAGAGCTCTCAGCCCATTCCCCACATTGCTGCACTAAATCCCCTCTGACCGGTCTGTTGGCTTGTTTATCAAAACCCACAACCATACCTCCTGTGTCTTGTCCTGAGTGGGGGCTGTGCCGCAGGGATGCATGCCCCTCCCAGTGGGAGGCGGTGTAGAAAGCATGGCCTGGCGGAAACCTGAGGCCCACAGGCTCTTCCTGGGTAGACCTGAGCAGGTCTGGGAAGCCTACCCAGGGCAGAGACTTCTGTCCCCCAGCCTGTGTCACCTGGCCTCCCCTACCACTGTCAGCATCGCTGTCCTTTCCTTTGACCCTCCCCTATTCCAGGGAGTGGGGCAACCAATTGGGCCTCCAGGTGTCCAGCCCCTCCGTCTAGTACCCTGATGTGCACATCTCCCCCATTCTAAAGCAAATTCCAAGGAAGCAAGACTTGAGCACCCACCGGGGATCCATCTGGGGTCGGAAGGCGAGCCTCAGCTCCTCCAGGGAGGCACACTGCTCAGTCAGCGCAGTCAGGAACTCAGCCAAGTCCACAGACTCTGGCCCTGTGGGGAAGGAGCTCAGCAGGTAGAAGGTGTTCGTGAAGTCAGCACCTGGAACACAGAGCCGTTCTGGGCACTGGGAGGCGGGGGCCGGGTCCTGCGCATCCCTCCCGTAGCGCTGTCTCCTCACAGACTGGCCCACCCTGTCCTGCCAACATGGTGGGGCTCTACTCTGCGTCAGGTCCAGGGTCTCCTCTGGCCTGTTCCTCAGCCCCCACCCACCTGTCCCCCAGCTCAGGTGCCACTCCAGACATGGCAAGGCCTCCCGCCGCAGTCCCTTCCTCTGTAAAGTGGGTGCAGTGGTGCAGGCCCTGGGGAGGCCTGGGCCCTCCAGCTGCAGTGTCCACAAGCCTCTCAGCAGAGGGCTCAGCAGGACCGACACCGTGAGTCCTCAGCCTGACTGGTTAGAACACACTGTCACCGTATCCCGAGGAAACACCCAAAAAGCACACAAGGAAATGAGGAATCCATACACTGCCACCAAAACCCAGCTAACACGAACGCAGCGATGGAGAAAGGAGGGGCGCGATGGTGTGAGACAGAACAGCGTGATGGCAGACGTGCTTCCTTACCAGCAATCGCTTTACAAGGGAGCGAATCAGACTGCAGTCAAGCAGCAGAGACTGGCAGATGGATTTTAAAATGATCCGCTACACTGTCTCTGAGACTCTAGACTCCGGTGAGTTGAATGTGAGGGATGGGGAAAAATGTCCTGTGCAAATACCCTAAAAGAGCTCAGTGGCTCCAAAGACAAAACAGGCTTTAAGTGAAAAAATGTATAAAAGAAGAGCATTAATGTCTAGTGTACTTGAACGCTTGGTGTGAACACATGCCCTGAACGGGAGCCCCAGGACACGCAAGGTGAACACCCCCAAACCAAAGGGAGAGACAACAGGCGCAGCCCACTTTCAACAACGGGTGTGACGCCCTGGCCAGGGGGCTCGGCTGGAGCGTCGTCCTGTACACTGAGAGCCTCCGGGCTCAGCAACCCGCCCCGTCAGGGAACGTGCCCAAGTTGCAGGTTTGATCCCCAGTGAGGGCGTGTCCGGGAGGCAGCTGACCCACTGTGCTCACATCCGTGTTTCTCCCCGCCCCCCCAAATCAATACACATATCCTCGGGGGAGGACGAAAAAAACCAGAAACGGGTATGGTGTCCGGACAGATCAAGGACACCGGGAACATGAACAGTAAGCCAACCAGATGATGACATTGTGTCCCGCGGAGCCACACACGGTGTCTGAGGGCACAGGCTCCCTAACTGCCACGTGAGGCCACAGACAAGTTTTACTCCATTCAAAAGGACGGGTGTCTTCTCCAGCCACAGTGCAATGGAACTGGAAACCACAAACGGAAAATGGGAACATTCACAGCCCATGTGAACACCTCCATAGCCAGTGGGCCCAGCGAAGAAACGAAAGAAACCCTGAAACCCTCAGGCAACACGGGCGCAGCTGCTCACAGACCTGTGGCCGCCGCCGCCGCCGCCAGAGGAGCAGGGCTGTGGTCACAGGTGGTCACTGCGGTGAGACACGGTGGGGGTGCACGGCCCCCAAACGCTGCACTGCAGTGAGTGTGCTGCCTGTCACACGGCAGTTAGGAAAACCTCCACTCAAAACCTAACAGACATAAGTAATGAAGTAGGAAAAATAGGATCAAAGTTGGCAGAATGGGAGGAAGTGACGCTTAGAGGAGAGAGAAGTGAGAAACAGAAGAATCAATCAAACAAAGTCGGTTCTTTGAAAAGATCAACAAAATTGACAAACTTAGACACACTGACGACGAAAAGTGAGCTAAAACCGGAAATCAGTGTGGGTATTACTGATGACAGAAATAAAAGACTAAGAGAATACAGTGAACAATTACATGCCAATAAATTAGATAACTTGGGCAAAATGGACAAATTCCTAGAAACAAATTGTCAGACCGACTCAAGAAAATCTAGATAGTTCTGTACCCAGTGAGGACATGGAATTACTAGCCCAGTACCTCCCTAACACGGAAAGCCCTGGACCTGGCAGCTTCGCTGGTGAATTCTATCCGACATTCACAGGACTAACAACTCCTCACGCTCCTCTAAAACACAGGGAACCCTTCCTCATTTATTCTGAGCCCAGCAGGGCCTTGATCTGCAAGTCAGCCAGACACCACAGAGAAAGAAAAGTACAGGCCCACAGCCTGTGCAGGTGCAGACGTCCTCAACAGAACCCTCGCAAGCCGGCCAGTACGGAAAAAGGAGCAGGCACCACGGCCGCAAGGGGCCCTCCCACGGACCGGTGTCTGTGCCCCCAGGTCCATGCACGGAGCCTCCATCCCCAGGGGCACAGAGTCGGGGGGGCTGGTCTTAGGGAGGTGGTCAGGCCATGAGGGTGGGGCCTACGAGGGACTCATGTCCTTGTAAGAAGAGACAGAGATGCGCTTTGCTCTGCCCTGCCCTGTGAGGGCCCAGTGTGAGGACGGCCATCTATAAATGAGGAAGAGGTGTCACCAGGGGCCCCTGTGCTGGCTTCCGGTCTCGGACTCCCAGCCTCCAGGACTGAGAGGTCCGTGTCCGTCATCTGAGGCCCCATCTGTGGCCATTTATCACAGCAGCTCAAATGGACTAAGACGAGCTATGAATGAAGGATGAGACCGTGTCACCTCGACTGGTGCAGATGGGAGACTTCCTGAACCTGTGAAGGGCACGAGAGGCCCAGAGAAAGGCCGTCCTGAGTGGTAGAGGACGGCACGCTTCCTGTCTGTGCCGGCCAGAGCGCCAGGCGAGTGAGCATGCCCCAAGGCCCCACCAGTAAGTGTGCAACCCGGAGGGCTGCAGGGCTGGAGACACACTCGTGTGTTTGTACGTGTTTTCCCAGGAGCTAAAGGGAGAAGTCAACCCCCCAGATGACGGAATCCATCCACTGGTGGGTGGGGGCTCAGCACGGCAGGTCTGTGCATACGGGCATCCCATTGCTCAGCCTTGATGAGCATGGGGGGCCTGGAGGACGCGATGCTCAGTGACAAAAGCTGGACAGAAAAGGACAGCTGCTGTGGGATTTCACTTCTATGAGGGCCCACAGGAGTCGAGGTCACAGGGACAGCAAGCAGGAAGGTGGGTGCCAGAGGGTTATGTGGAGCATGTTAATGGGGACAGAGTTGCAGTTGGGGAAGATGGAAAGTTCTGGATGGTGGTGACGGCTGCCCCGCAGTGTGAACGTATGCAGTGCCACTGAAACGCACACGAGAGACGGTTAAAGGGGACATTCCACCCTCTGTGCACTTCCCCATGGTGGCGTGGCCGCCCACCCCCACTCACCGGTCAGCTGCATGGTTTCCAGGAGCTTGGCCACCAGGGCTGCATCCTCCTCCCGCTCAGCCCGCACGAGCCCCAGCTTCCTGCGCATCTTGTGCAGGTAGTGCCTGTGGAACTCGGCCTCGTACTCCTCCGCCAGGATGGCCTCGCCCACCTCCAGGGGCAGTTCGGGCTGCAGGGCCTCCGCCAGCTTCTGCAGGTTCCACTTGCACACCTCGGGCTGCCTGCTGTATGCGTAGCGCCCGGCGTTGTCTGAGGCGTTGCACACGTGGTCGGGGTCATACCTACCACGTGGGGGAGAAGGAGCTGCCGGAGGGGACCTGTCCAGGGGACTGTGGGTGCCCAAAGCGCTGTCCCCCCCAGGGTCCTGGCCCTGCAGGCTCAGCTCAAGGACCCTGCAGCTGTCCTCCACTCTCCTGCCCACCAAGTCAGCTGCCAGCCTTGACGGTTCCACCACAAGAGCAGGAAGCACGGGTCCCTCGGTGCTGCCCTGGGAGCCCTGCCCCTTGCTGGCACTGCCCACTTCTGCACACGATCTGCTCCTGTCACTGCCTCCCCGTCCATTCCTTGCCAGGGTGGGGGGGGGCGCCCTGTTAAAGTGCTTTTCCAGGCATGAAACCAACACCTTCAGGGGTCTCCACTGCCGGGAATACCAGCCAGGCGTTACTAGAGCAGCCACAGGGGCCTGCCGGCCCCTCCCCCGCCCGGCGAATGGGCACTGTGGGTGTGTGTGCCCACCTGTCCAGGAAGCCGAAGGGCCCGTAGTCGATGGTGAGCCCCACGATGCTCATGTTGTCCGTGTTGAGCACGCCGTGGCAGAAGCCGACACACTGCCACTCAGCCACCATCCGGGCCGTGCGACGTGTCACCTGGGGCAGGATGGGCCTGGTTGCTCCTGGTGGCCCCGTGCCTGTCCGTTTCCCTCCCTGGAGAGCTGGGCCCCTCTGAGGGGCCCTGTCCCGGACCCCGCAGCCACGACCAGCACTGGGCCCGGCGGGAGTGCGCTCGCGAGCACCTGGGAGAGTGCTTTGGGCGAGTCGACGTGAGGGCTCCAGTCACCACCCACGCCATCCGCCAGCTTTGTGTGCCCACTGACGGGCTGTTGCCAGGAAAGCCATGAAACCCAGCACTCCCACGGCTCAGGCCCAGGAGGACGGCCACGTGGAAACAAGAGCGTCACCACGTCGTCAGGCAAAACCTGCCCCGGGTCCAGGCCCCTGTGCCAGGCCCCGCCTCATGCCAGGGACTGCCCGCCACGGCCAGGGCCCAGCCACCAGCCCTGGTGCTCTTCCCCCCAGGCCTACCGCCCAGCACTCCGAACAGCCTCGAGGACATGCCAGCCACAGCCCCACAAGCCGCTCCCCACAGCCCAGCTCCCAGACACAGCCTGCACGTGCCACGTGCCTTGCGTGAGGCTGGGACGTTCCAGGCACGGGTGGCAGCATCCCCTCAGCTTCACCAACAGAGACAGCGCGACTGCCTGACTGCCCGACCACCCGTGGCAGGTGGAACTGAGCTCATGCCCCGGCCCAGCAAAGACGGAAGGAGAAGAGTGCAGCAGCAGGGGGTTCCGAGCGAGCAGTGCAGGGCGGGCCCACTTCTATTGGAAGGAGCGCTGGCCCTGGGCCGCCCCGGCAGTCCCAGCACCCTCAGGAACCCACCTCCCGGAAGAAGGCAGCGTTCCTCTGCACAGTGTCGCCCGCATGCGTGGCCTGGATTTCAGGGTAAAAGGTGCTGATTGCATAGTCCAGCATCTGCACTCGAATGTCGTTCCTCCCCACGCTGGGGCCTGCGCGCCCCGTGTCCTCGTCCTCGGGCTTGAAGATCTCAAAGGACCCAAACCTGGAGGGAGACCCATGTTTTCAACAGGCTAACTGTGTGCCCCCCCCACCCCTGGGGAAGAAAAGGAAGAGGGAGCAGTCTGGCTGCTAGACCCACAGCCGACAGTGGGAGGCACAGACACCTGATCTCCACAGAACCAGCGCGGGGCAGCAGTCTCTCAGCTCACATTTGGTCAAGTTCCATGCGGCCCAGAAATGCCGCAGCTGACACTGCCCCTCGCCCCCACCAGGCAGGAAGGGCTCTGGGCTTATCTGCCCACACCTAGGGGCATGTCCGTCACTGGCGTCCTGCAGTGCAGTGACAAGCAGGACACTGCCCAGTTCTCCACCACAGTCACTTTGTCCCCTGGAGGACATGAAGGGCTGTCTGGAGACATTTTTGGTGGTTGTTACGGGTTACCACCAGCAGCCAATGGGTGGAGGCCAGGCATGCTGCCCAACACCCAACAAGGCCCAGGGTGGCCCCACAGCACAGGGTAATGGGTCAAAATGCCAGTGGTGCCACTGTGGGGAGAAACCCCCGGTCTCCCGGGACCAGGCTGGCCCCTACCTTGGCTCCTGCCATCCCTAGGTGACAAAAGGGAACACTAGAGACTGGCCTGGTGGCAGCTGAGCCACCTTAGGTGTTATGACATGCATGTCCTGGGTCAGTGTGGCCCCTGACAGCTCTGGGTTTGATGCCACATGGCCCAGTGACGTCACGTCAGAGACGGAGCCAGAAAGGAGTCGGATCAGTGAGTGGTGTACGGGCCGCAGGCACACCAGGCAGGAACGGCCCCTTTCTCAGAATGACTAAGTGAGGCCACTTTCCTGGTGAGTTGTATGCGGCTCCTGTCACAGACTCCGAGTACACAGCGCCGTCCACCTCCCTTCCCACAGCTCTGCTTGGATAGCCCAGCCCTGGCGGCCCGAGGCCCTGCACCCCTCGCTGGGGCTTCCAGGGGCTGCCGGGCCAGCTGCACTCAGCTGCTACTGCCAGCTCTTTCAGTGGCAACAAGGACCCGCAGAAGGGCATGTGGGTGGGCTGGGCACTGCTGTCCCCATGTGGGACAGGACTCCTGACCCAGAAAACGCCTGGTGCCTTCTGCTGGTAAGTCCCACCCTGTGGGCCAAAGCATCCTTCACGGCCGTCCTGGCTCTGCTGTTCTAGGGACTGGCCAGGGCCGGGCCCTGAACGTGTCCCCGAGTTCCCTTAGCATGTCTCCTGCAACGCGGCAACTGCCCGTGTGCGGACAGGCCCGCGGGAGCTGTGGCACCTGAGGAAGGTGGGAGCTATCCGCAGCACAACTGCGCACGGCTCGGGCCTGGGATTGCCGTCGTAGAACACGTCCCGCACGACTGTGGACTTGGATGTGACGCAGGCGCCAGCCCGCGTGCTGGGGACCCCCAGGTGGAACATGGCCTCGCTGCACAGGAACTCCCGGATGCTGGACCGCAGGACCTTGCGGCCGTCAGCCTGTCTAGAAGCAAACATAGGGTCACTGAGCGGCTCGGGCAGGTGGCCGCTCCACACCGAGGTCCAGGGGCAGAGGGAAGGGCCCGAGAGAAAGCACGCTAACATCACAGGCAGCTGTAATGTCACTGGAAAAGTCCTTACAGGACGCCAGGTAATGACAAGCCCCAGTGATGTCCCAGGTCTGGAGCCAAGTGCCAGCACTGGCCTAAGGCTGGAAGTCAAGGGCAGAGAAAGCCCTACCGGGCCCGGACGCAGGGCCCAGCCCAATCATCACATCGCACTCACACACACGCACTTGCGAACCTGCCGTCCTATCTTTATGCACTTATTTCACAAAAACACTTAGTACACAACCCGCACAAAGCACTGCTCGTCGTGGGGAACGACCTCAGGGTCTTCACACTGAGCCCGTATTATTTCCGACAGACTACTTCCCAGAGCAGTTTCAGGTTTGCAGAAAAATTGAGTGGCAGGTGCGGAGATTTCCCACACACCCCCTGCGCCCCCACACTCACAGCCTCCCCGCCATCATCGTCCCTGCCGGCCGGTTCATCAGGACTGGTGAACCCACGGACACGCCACATCCCCCATAGTCCAGAGGTGACGTTGCCACCCTGCACTCTGGGGTCAGGCAGACGTACAAGGACGTGTTTCCACCATTGGTGTCACACAGAGCTTCGCCGCCCCAGAAGCCCCCGTGCCCACGACTCATCCCTCCCCTGGACCCCGAGGTCTTTTCGTCTCCATAGGTTTTGCCTTTTCCAGAATGTCAGAGCTGGAATCGCAGCGTGTGGCCTTGCGGACAGGCTTCTTTCACTCAGCCATCTGAACTAGTTTCCTCCGTGTCTTTTCTTTTTATAAAAAAAAAACTTGTTACTTTCTTTTTTTAAAAAAACCCTATTTTTAGAGAGAGGGGAAGGGATGAACAGAGGGAGAGAAACACCAATGTTTCCTTTCTCACCCCCCCATGGGGACCTGGCTCACACCTCAGGCATGTGTCCTGACTGGGAATCGAACCGGTGACCCCTAAAGTTGCAAGCCTGTGCTCAGTCCACTGAGCCACGCCAGGTTGCCCTTTTCACCTTAATGCTTTAACTAGGCCTTCCAGTATAATGCTGAAAAGCAGTGGCAGTGGGACACCTTACCTACGTAGCTGTTAGCTGTAGGTTTGTGTAGATGTTCTTTATCAAGTTGAGGATGTTTCTGTCTAGACCTAGTGTTGAATCTTATCAAACATTTTCTCTGCCTCTGTTGAGATGATTGTGTGAGTTTTTTCCTGTGGCCCGGTGATGGGACCGGTCACATGACCGACGTCTGAACGCTGAAGCAGCTTGTGTCCCTCACCCTAACCCCCGCGTGGTCGTGGGGTTCCGTTCCTCTCACCCACTGTTGGACTCGATTTACTGAAACTCTGTTGAAGGTTTCGCATCTGTGTTCGTTGGAGGAGATACTGCTCTGCCGTTTTTCTGCATTTCTTGGTCTGGGTTTGGTATTGGGGTAACGCTGGCCTCCCAGGATGAGTCAGGAAGTCTCCCCTCTGCCCCCAGACTCTGGGAGGGGTTGTACAGAACTGGTACAGTTTCTCCCGAAACGTGTGGGAGACTCTCCAGGGACCCACCTGGAGCTGGCGCTTTCTGCTCCAGAAGGCTATTAATTGTCGGTTCAGTTTCTTCAACAGCCATGGGCCTCTCCCGTCGTCTCTCGTCCTGTGTGAGTTTTGGCAAATTGCGTCTTCCAGGGATGTGGTCCGTTGCACCCTGTCGTCATGTGTGGGCACAGAGGTGCTCGTGGCACCCCCTCCCCATCCTCTCGGTGTCCTGGGGCCCACAGTGACGCCCTCCTGCCATTGCTGTCACTGGTAGTGTGTGTCCTTCGTTTTTCTCAGCGGGCCTGGCTGGAGGATTACGATTCTGCTCCTCTGCTCAAAGAATAAGCTTTTGGCCCTGGATGGTGTGGCTCAGGGGATTGAGTGCTGGCCTGTGAACTGGAAAGGCACTGGTTCGATTCCCAGTCAGGGCACATACCTAGGCTGTGGGTCAACGCAACGATATTTCTCTCCCTGTCTCCCTCCTGCCCCTTCTAAAAAGTAAGTAAAGCCTTTCAAGAAGAACCAGGCTTTTGGTTTAGTTGATTTTCTCTATTTCCTATTTCAATTTCTGCTCTAATTTTTTTTTTTTCTTCTGCTTACTTCGGATTTGATTTGCTCTTTTTCTAATTTCCTAAGGTGAAAGAATAATTAGTTTTAGATCTTTCTTATTTGCTAACATTTGCATTCAGTGCTCTATATTTAAAAAAATATATAATATATAGTGTTATATATATAAAACAAATTTTAAGTTGTTTTCATTTTCATTTCATTCAAAATATTAAAAAATCTCTCTTGAGATTCCCTCTTTGACACACATGTTATTCAGATATGTGCATCCTAAGCTCCAAGTACTTTGGGATTTTCCAGCTTCCTTCTCTTCCCTTGCGGGTTTCTAGTTTAATCCCATTGTGTCTGAGAGCAAACGCTGTACGCTTCCTGTTCTCTTCTGTTTGGGAAGGAGAGTTCGTGGCCCAGGACGCTCTGCCCGTGCGTGTTCACGGGAGCCTGAGAAGACGTGCGCTGCTGCCGCGGGTGAAGGAGCCTGGAGATGCTGACGACATCAGGCTGACTGGCGGTGCTGTTGAATGCGGTTACGCTTTCACTGGTTTCCTGAATGCTGAACTGGATCATTTCTGATAGACGGGTTCTGAAGTCTCGAAGCAGTGTTGGACTCGAGTATTTCCCCTCGCAGCTCTATTGTTTCGTTTCACGCAGTCCCGCAGTCCCGCACGCCGCTGTTCGGTGTGCGCATGCGTATTAGGGATCCTTCCGTCTTCTCGGAGAACTGACCCCCTACCTTCTGCAGCGCCCCTGCGTCCCCGGCGGCTTTCCTTGCTCGGAAGGCTTCTCTGTCGAGTTAATTTAGCGACCCCAGGCTTTCTTTTGATTAGCACAGTATATTTACTTTTAATCCTTACATGTCTTTAAAGTGAGCTGCTTATAGACTACAAATATTTGGGTCATGCTTTTCTATCTACTCTGACAACCTCTTGTGTTTTAATTATTGCATTTACACCACTGAAGTTCAAGGTGATATTGACATACATTAAATTCCACCATATTTGTGATTATTTTCTATTTGTTGCCTTTTGTTTTCTGGTTTTGTCTTCCACTCCTTTTCTGCCTTTTGTGGTCTTAATTGAGCATTTTGTGATTCTGTTTTTCTCTTTTCATCAGCTCTCTCCTCATGTACATAACTATACAGGTATAACATATCAGTTATACCTGTATAGTTATACATATTTTTACTTATTTGCAGTGGATGCCCTAGATTTTGTAATACACATTTACAACTAATCCAAGTCCACTTTCAAATAACACTATACCACTTCCGGGTAGTGTGACCGCCTTATAATAAGAAAATAATCCCAGTCCCTCCCTTCCACCCCTCAGGTCATCAATCTCACTTTTACACAGGCACACGTACATAAACACACAGTCGAACACAGTGCCGTGACTTTCCCACGGTTCCTCGCCCCTTCCAGAAACACAGGGGGTTATTCTCCGGAATTTACTGAGAACCTAATAGAACTCCAGGAAGTAAAACTCACAGGACTGTGGCACCCCCTCGTGAGTGGCCCCCCCGGAGTGTTTTTAAGTGAGCTGTCTACACTAAGCCTCCATCACTGACAGAGCAAGGGTCCTGCTGAGGGTCACCCTACTCTGGAGAGTTGTGACTCTCTGTTTCTGCCCACCAGTCTCTGTGACCTGGGGTGGAGTGTGCCCTGTGCCTTCTCTTCTCTTACAGAGCTAAGAGTGTCGATTTGTCATTTTGTTCGGCTTTCTACTTCTCGTTGGAACGAAATGGAGATTTCCAGGCTTCTTACATGCCAGACCAGAAACACCATTGCTTTTTTAAATTGAAAAAGGAGCCCTGGCTGGTGTGGCTCAGTGGATTGAGGGCCAACCTGCAAACCAAAGGGTCGCTGGTTTGATTCCCAGTCAGGGCACATGCCTGGGTTGCAGTCCAGGTCAGGTCCCCAGTAGGGGGTGCATGAGAGGCAACCACACATTTATGTTTTTCTTCCTCTCTCCCTTCTCCTCTAAAATAAATAAATAAATAAAAACTTTAAAACAAAAGAAAAAGAAAAAGGAAAGTGGCAGCAGCACAGGAATGGCTGGCCTGCAAGAGTCACATCCTCGGCCCTCCTTATAAGATTAGGGGGCTGGCCGCTCTGGCCGCCAAGAGCCCCCATCCAACAAACAAACACCCCAACGAATGAGTTGGATCTCGGCACTTGAGAGCCAGGCCTGGCCTGGGACACTCCCACGCAGAAAGGCGTCTGCAATGACTGAGACATGTCCTTTCAGAATGCAATTATATGGGAAGACAATGAACACAACTTCCATCTCACTGAGCAGGACACCAAGGCTGAGTGGAGGCGCCTGGGGTGTACCTGCTGCCCGTATCCTCTGCTGGGAAGGGGCCAGGCCTGGGCCCAGCAAGAGGTTGGGGGTGCTGGGGCCCAGGCCTGCACAACGGGGTCAACAAGGGCTGGGGAGAGCAAATAACGCCCCGACCAGGGCTCAGGGCCTCCTGTCCTGTCCCCCGGGAGACTGCGTGTGGCTCGTCCCAGGTGTGATTGACACCTCTGGAAACCAGCCTGGCACCCACCCCAGGGCTCTCTGCAGGGTGAGGGTGCCCGTCCCTGGCCGGCAAGAGCCTCAGCACACAGCTGTGCCACCGCCACCTTCTGGTCTGTGCGAGGGCCTGTGAGAGCCAGGTGACCCACCCTGCAACTCCTTGCTGCCCCTCCCCGGCCTGGCAGTCCCCAGCCCAGCTAGATCCCAAGTTGTCCCAGAGGAGCTGGCACAGACTGCGCTCATCGCCAATCTGGCCCAGGGGGAGGCTCCCAATGCAGACTCCAGAACTGTGCAACAGTCACACAGCAGTGTGAGGAGCCTCAAGGGCACCCCGTCCCACGCAGCCAACAGGACACATGACAAGTCCCTTCTCCTTCCTGCCCACATCTGTGCTCAGCTAACCTGCTGGGATGGACTCAGCTGAGGATGAGCTCTGCATGTGCCCGAGAGGCTGGTCTTGGAGTCCTGACCCCCACAGCAAGCAGGAGGCAGAAGGGAAAAGCTACCTGCCCACCCCCAACACGCACACCCGGGGACTCACGAAGCAGCTGGCCGAAGCCATCTGAACCCACTGTGGACTTTAGTCTCAAGTGTTACTGAGGCTGGGACCTCAGGACATGAGGGGGCGGTGGCTGCCAACCTAAGTGAGGGGTCAAATGACCCCTTTCTTTTAAAGGAAAACCTATCAGACATCAGGTCTGGAAACACTGACTTAAAAACTCACGTGTTCGAGCATAAAAGTGACTCCCAACAGCCTATCACTCTCATAGAAGGTCTGTCTTCGTAACTGGCAGAAACAAATGATCCGAAAGCACACACGGAACTTAACCGTGCACACGCACGAGCAGGCCCAGGGCAAGACACACTCGCACATCTCTCCGAGGCAACAACTCCTCGGTTGGCCGCCGGCGCGGATGGCTCTGAGCAGCACGTTTGCCGCACACGGGGGGAGTGCCCGCTGAACCACAGGGGCAGTCGGTCTGTAGGCTGAGGGACCAGGAAGCACCGGCTACTCTGAGGGCTGGAGAAAAGCTGCTTGGGGTGGGGGTGAGTGGCATGTCCAATCCCTGGAAGGAGGGCAGAGCGCCAAGTGGCCGGAAGAGAGACATGCCCTCAGGTTTTCTTTGAACATAAAATGCCAACTTTAGTGCACTTTTCTTAGCCACTCAGCAAACACCTAATGACTATGGACCAAACACAGGAACTGTGTAGTGGATGGTACTGCCTGTGCCTGAGGGGCAGTGCCCTGCTGGGTCAGGCGTCAAGTCTGACTCTGCCCACCGTGCTGCAGGGTCAGAACAGGGTTGGACTGCAGGGCTGGGAAGCCCGAGGCTGAGGGCTCTTGTCTCCATGCCAGGGGCACAGGCAGATGCTCAGCATGGTGGAGGGAAGCAGCCTGCCAGGGAGGGGCGGCAAGGAGTTGCAGGGTGGGTCACCTGGCTCTCACAGGCCCTCGCACAGACCAGAAGGTGGCGGTGGCACAGCTGTGTGCTGAGGCTCTTGCCGGCCAGGGACGGGCACCCTCACCCTGCAGAGAGCCCTGGGGTGGGTGCCAGGCTGGTTTCCAGAGGTGTCACTCACACCTGGGACAAGCCACACGCAGTCTCCCCGGGGGACAGGGCAGGAGACCCTGAGCCCTGGTCGGGGCATTATCTGCTCACCCCAGCCCTCGTTGGCCCTGCTCTGCAGGCCTGGGCCCCAGCACCCCCAACCTCTTGCTGGGCCCAGGCCTGGCCCCTTCCCAGCAGAGGATACGGGCAGCAGGTACACCCCAGGCGCCTCCACTCAGCCTTGGTGTCCCACTCGGTGAGATGGAAGTTTTGTTGTCTTTCCACATAATTTCGTTCTGTTCTTAGAGATATGTCTAAGTCTCCTGCTGGGTGGTTGCCTGTCAAGTCGCCCTGGCTCCCCTGCGCTCGTGGTGCGCAGTGCGCTCCGTGCTCAAGTCCTGGGACGGTCTGTGAGAACTGCGGGGTCAGCCGCTACACAGGGCTGAGGCCAGCCGGGGCAGGAGCCCGGCCCAGGGCCTGCTTTCAGGCCTGGGCCTCCCCACCAGCTGTTCCCTTCGCCAGGCCGCTGCCACCCACAAGTCCTCCATCCCTAGCTCGAACTTTCCAGAGTGACATCTCACTCCAAAGTGGGGGGAGAACTCTGGGCACGTGTCCGCCCCCCGAGTACACCTGGAGAGGCGCCCACCTGGAGAAGGGCGTGGGGCCAGCGCCCTTGAGCTGCAGCTCCCAGCGCTCGCCGGCCTCCGTGCACACCTCGCCCAGATACATGGCGGCGCCGTCACCGAGCTGCCCGGCGAACTGGCCGAACTGATGGCCGCAGTAGCAGTGCGCGGCAGGCTCGGCGCCCGGCAGCAGCGCATTGCCGCTGAAGAACAGCGCGGCCTCGGCCTCGCGCGCATCGCGGGCGTCGGCGTCGGCGGGCGGCGCGCCCAGGCCCAGCAGCGCTAGCGCGGGCTCCGACAGTGCCACGAGGCGCGGCTGCTGCAGTGGCACGGGCCGAACGCGGCTGAAGCAGGCCCCGGGCACCAGCCGCGGCACGGACGCTGCGCCCTCAGGATCCGGCGGAGGCGTCTCCACCGGCAGCGCGCGCAGGGCGCGGTTGTCAAAGCGCAGCCCCGCCAGCCAACGGGGCGCCGGCTCCATGGCGGCGCCGCGGGCGGTGGCCGAGGTGGAGCAGAGCGTGGGTGGCGGGTAGCAACCGAGAAGCGGCGACAGGGTGCGGGTGGCCGCGAGAGACGCCGCGAGCGCGGCTTTGAGCGAGGCCATAAGCGTCGCCGCTGCGGCGGAAACCTCACCGCCCGGACAGGAAGCCCCACCCACGTGCCTCGCCGCCCAATAGCAGGAGGGGCGTTGTCCGCATCTGCGCCTGCGCGGGACGCGCCCACAAACGTTCGATTTTGATTGGTTGTGTGGCCCATCAGTCCGCTTCTGCGATTTGGCACCTCTGCCGCCACGGAAGGGTTTGCGTCTCTCCGGTCCGGGTCCTCAAGGCTGCAGCTGGGGGCTGGGGTGGCCAGAGGCGACCGGGCCGTCCAGAATGCCTGCCCCGCGTAACAGCTAGCGGGTCCCTGGAGGTGCCACCCGGGAAACACCTGGCAGTCCAGGCTGGGTGCTCGAGGGTGGTGATGCCGAGGGTCGGGCCCTGGTTGTGCTCTGCGGCGCCGTGCACCGGGACCGAAGGGACAACATTTCTCCAGATCTGGCCGAGGGGCGGTGAGGGCAGTTCTGGGCCCGGAAGAGCCCCAGGGCGGAGCTAAACTGGAGAGCCGGCCGGCGCCTCCCTGGAGCAGGGCTTTTGCACCTTCGTATGTGCGGGATTCCACGCCCGCCAGTGCCTGCTCCGCGTCACCCCGTGTTTCCTCGCACAGCGCTGCTCTGTGGAACAAGCGCGCCCCCCGGCTTCCTGTTTCTCTTGCTGCGGGGAAGCAGCGCCCGGCTTAGAGAACTCTCCGTAGGTGCGCAGGGGTGTTGGGCGGGCGCGGGGCGCCTGACTTTGAAGGGCCCGCCCCCAGGTAAAAAGTTGGGTCAGGTTGCAGAAAAGACTCGTGGTGGGTTCAGAGGAGCCCTACTGAGCTGGCCCCGCTAATATGTGCTGATTTGTGAACATTTCGAGCCTGGTCCTTGGAGGGGTTTCCCAATACCCTCCCGCACTGGTCCCAAAGTAAAGCCTGCCACCAGGAGCTGGGCCAGATACACCCCGCCAAATTCATGGAGTCCCTCCTGTCTGGATTCTATGCTTAACTTCAAGGAGCCACCTCCTGGGCCTGGGCCACAACATGGGCTGCTGTGACTTCTGTGAACCAGCCTTGCCCCCACCTACTGAGTGACCTCCGGGAACCCCTCACCCCCTCAGGATCCTTGTCCATGAGATGGACAATGGCCATACCTTCTGTGTGTGTGGGGGACAGCGTGGTGATTGTCCTGCTCCGGAACCCTCGCCTGATAGCTCCTGACCCCCTGGCCTGCTGGCAGAGTGCCCTGTTCCCAGCCCCCTTCCTAACTGTCTGGGAGGCTGGGTGGCACCTTGCCCTCCTGACTTATCTCCTTCCCCTCACTCCACCATCCACTCTGGTGGGACTGGATATTACGGAGGCCCAGTGAGTGCCAGGTTCTGTGCCCCACAGGCTGCTCTCACCGAGCTCATGGCCAGAGGGCACGCCTGGAGGGTGCCGCAGGTTCTGGCAGGTCTGCTCAGGCCCCCAGCCTCTGGCCTCCTGGACTTCTACGGGCTTGTCCTTCACAGGTAGATGCTGAGGCAGCATGGGGTCTGGCCGAGCTGGGCTGGAGCTGACTGGGCCCCTCTCTGGTCCCGACCCACAAGGAGGATGGAGACAACCAGGCTTGGACATTCAGTGAGGCTTTCTACTGAGGGGCCTCGGCCTTGTGGTGCGGTGAGCAGCGCGCCGCAGTGCATGGGCCGTGTGTGGTTCCCCATATCCCAGCGTGTCCCCGGGGTACATTCCTGCCCTGGCACTGCGGCCACGGATCATGGCCTGTGAGGCCGACCTGGCCACAGTCATTGTACCACCAGCCAGCGCCGGAGTGAGGATGGCTGCCAATCCTCCCCCATCCCACCCCCACCCTGTGTCCCTGGAGGGGGTCAAAACTGCAGACAGAGGAACAAGGACCTCAGGTGCCTGGCAGCACCCCTGTGCCCACAGGCAGCACCACCCTCCTACCGCCCACCTCCCATGCCTCCCAAGCTCCTGCTGCCCTCTCTCGAAGTCCAGGCACCTCTCCCTGCCCCAGTCTCCTCTCCTAGGGGCCGCCCAGCTGCTTTGCGTTTGCGTCTCACAGAGCCTGTAGTTACGCGGTGCCTGCAGGCCCAAGGGCTGGCCCCGCCTGTTCCAGACGGATGTCCACCCTCCCCTAAGCACTTTTTGTTCATTTGAGAAAATAAAACCTTACTGTTTCTCTGCTTCCCAACATAACCATACTTGTGATGAAATAAATGTAGATGTAATGCAGATGTGATAAATGTACCAGAAGTAGGGCGAAGGTCCACAGCTGCTGCCCCAGTTTGATGTGTGTTATTTTATGCCCCGCCGTGTGGCTTCCTGGCTTCACCGAGCCTTGTGTCCTGGGCATCTTTCTTTGTCCCCTGAGAAGTGGGTGTCTGGGTGTCTCCCAGCCTTTCCTGACCACAAACAGGGCTCAGTGAACGACTGTGCCTGGGGCTGAGGTCTGAGGATGGACTCAGAAGGCGAGCTGCTCAGCCGGCCCTTCCCTGCCGGCTTTGGACAGCGACCCCTCTGGCTCTTACAAATGATACATACATAGTCTCCTTGCTGCAGGCTGCTCACCTGGAAGTGGGTGCTGACTCCTTCTGGCCAGATGGTGCACGCCCCACTGGGAGCCCTGTGGTTCATCCAGATCTGAGAGTGGTTCCTTCCGGTGGCGGATAAGGGCCAGGAGGGGTCAGGGCCTGGGAGGGGGCAGTGCTCTCGGGGGACTGGACTAGGGACCAGAGCCCCCACAGGCTGCTGTGGTAACCCAGCAGCGGACACAACCTGGCTCCCAGCAGACAGGCAGCCACCATCCCCTCAGCTCTGGACACCACCACTTCCCAGCGTGTCCAGCAGGGGCCTCACCTGCGGTGCTGGGTCAGCCTTGGCATCCCCGCTTCCTCTTCCTAGCCAGGCAGTGTTCAGGTGCTGCCCCAAGTCCGGCTGGCCCCTCCCAACACAGGACTAGAGCAGGACCTTGTCCTTGTCGGTCCTTCCCCAAGGCAGGTCCTCATGGGAACTAAGAGGCCTGCAGGGTGCAGACCTGGGCCTATGGGAGAAGACCTCAGCTTTGGAGCCTCCAGACCCCCAGCCCACCTTGGGTTAGTGAGACCCACTGGCCTGCTGGCCCCTCTTCCTGCTCTTTGGTGTTGCGCCAGGACCAGAGCAGAGAGCAGCAAGGCCCAGCCCAGGACAGGTGTCACAGGGGAAGAGCCCACCCAACCCCACCAGCTAAGCTCCCTCCACACCTGCCCGCAGACGCCCAAGCTGCACTGTGCTCACTGTGGTCTTTTCCTGGAGGTGGGAGTGCTGGGTCCCAATGAGCCTTTTGTTCAAGGCCCTGGGCTCCCCCACCCCCCAACCTGCCAGGGCGGGCACAGACCCGGGCGGGAGTGTCCGCTGAGCACACTTCCCCTTGGCGGGCACCCTCACTGGCCAGGGGCCCTGTGCCCTCTGAGGTGGAGACAGTACGTCCCCCTGAACTCAAGGCAGTGCTCCCAGCACCCTGCCACCCAACCCCTACCCAGCCCACTGTGGGCACCCCATCCCACTTACACACACTTTGCACAACAGGAGCTTCAAAAATTAGCCTTTATTTGTTTCTAAGGAACACATACACAAGCATGAGTGACAGGAAGGACAAAGTCCAGCACAAGGCGCCCAGGTCCAGCTCATGGCCGTGGTTTCACCAGACTTGGATGGACACTGACTCAGCACAACCAACTGTGGCCCAGCCGGCTGCATGGACCCGCGGTGCCAATGGACAACCAGGACCAAGTGACCACAGGCACCAGTAATGGCCGAGGCGCCAGTGCCATGTGGGGCCGGCCAACCTCGAGCCTCTGTCTGTGCCGCCCCGAGGTGGGCACACAGGAAGGGGTGGGCACCTGCTGGCACATGGGGACACTGGCGGGCACGTGCCATGGAGGGGGCCCCCAGCAGGTGCATAGGAGGCGGGTTCAATGCCCTTGGCCTGGGCAGAAGGCAGACGGAGGGGGCAGCTGGAGGGGCCATGTCCCGGCCCCCACGGCCAAGGCCGAGCTTGCCACACACTCACCCCCTCAGGACGGAGACCCTCTCTGTCCAAACCAGATTTAAGGCTAGTATTTCCTGACATTTACTTCAGTTTTTTTTAAGTTAAAATTTCCTGAGTAAAAAAATTTCAGAAATTTAAAAAAGCCCAAAACACACAATCTCTGCAAGCAGAGCAGCGCTGGTGAGCGTCCTGGGCCACTGGGCACACCCAAGCTGCTCCCTGGGGGGTCCCCCAGGGCCACCCAGGGCTGTGGGCCCTGCGCCTTCGCAGTCCTGTGGCAGAACCCATGTGCCTGCTCCTGCCGCGGGCACCCAGCTCAAAGGCACAGTGAGGGAGGGGCTGGTTGGCAGTGACCCACCACAGCCCGCTGCCCAGCGGCCGTGCGCACCTCAGCCCCTCCCCCGATGCCCATGAACCCCATGAACGGCTCCCCAGGGGGAGGGGACTGGGAAGCCTGAGCTCAGAGCAGTTAAATATTTCTTTATTTGGGTGGGTCGGGAGGGCAGGTGAGGCTGGGCACAGACCCCATGGGGGTGGCATCCAGAAGCTCCTGGGGGGCTGGCCAGCGCCCTACAGCTGGTGCAGCCCCTCGGACTTGGTGGCTCTCTTGGTCCTTCCTATTTGCTCGGCCGGGCTGAGGACGCTCTCTGCAGGCAGTACTGGGTGGCAGGCAGGGACAGGACCAGGCTGGCGGTGCGGCGCCCCATCCAATACAGGCCGTAGCCCAGCAGGCCCAGGAGGGCGACTTTCACAGCCAGCCGGGACACTCTGCCCGAGATGGATGGCGGGGGGACGCTGGGGGAGGGAGGGCGGGCTGGGTCTGGTTCGGGGAACCTGCGCCCCAGCCCCAGCCCCAGCCCCAGCCCCGCCGAGCCCCCTGCACCGTCCCCACCCACCGGCCCGGCTCAGTGCTGGGGGAGGGCGCAGAGTGGGCGGGCAGCACTCACGCCATGATCTCGTGGATGTTGAGGTCGGTAGTCCAGTTCTTCTCGATGCCGGGGACGTGGCCCATGCCCACAACGCCCACCACCACGGAGGGGACGCACTTCCTGGGCTCAGCTGTGGGGGGAGCAACCGGTCAGCACCTGCTCATCGGTGACAGGCTGCCAGGGAGCCCCCACCAGGCCGGCCGTCACCGTCAGAGGAGCGCGGCAGCTCGAGGCGCCGGGCGGCCTGCCTCAGCATGTAGGTCAGGTAGATGTCGCGCTCCGAGACGATGGTGCGGTGCAGGTCGGGGAACTCGCCAATCATCTCCGCCATCATCTGCTCCAGCAGGTCCTTCTGCTTGCAGCGCTCCACGTCATCCTTGCTGGGGGCAGAAGGGCGTGCCGCCAGCCCCTTGGGGACAGGGAGCCGGCCAAGGCTGGTGCTTTGCACCAGGGGCCGTGGCCCTGTTGTTTGGGCTGCCGTGCAGGAAGGGCTGGGAAGGTCCTGTCGGAGGCTCAGCCAAGGGCAAGAGGGCCAGGCCTCATGGCACAGCTTGGCCACGTCTGGGCCGGAACTCTGCAGACTCCTGTCATTTTGTGGTCACCCCCAGGACACCGGGCTGGGACTGCTGGCTATCAGGTAAGGGAGCCCTACCTGATTGGGTCTGACAGGAAGCACAGGCCCCAGGCTAGTTTGACCTTCTGCCAGAAGGAGAGCGCAGCGATGGCCCTCTTGAAGGTGACAGGGATGGGCCGGTCCCCCAAGTGGAACTTGCAGAAGGGCACCTTGCTGGCCTGGGACAGAGATCAGGGTTGGCAAGGGGCAGCCGCAGGCCCCAGGGTGGCCCTTGAGTCCCAAGCCCCCACGCCCTGGGCGAGCCCAGGCTCACCTCCCTGAAGGCCTCCCTGAACTCGCCGCCGGGGGCCATGCCCAGCTGCTCGGTGATGTGGGCCGACACCTTCAACAGCAGCATCTGCATCAGCCCGGACATGAGCCCGTTCTGCAGAGAGGTGGCCCAAGTCAGCCAGCAGTGAGCCAGGGCCCAAGCCGGTGTCCACGCCCCCCATGGACACTCCAGGGCCCCTCCAGGCCACTTGGAAAGCCTTCCCAGGGCAGGCCCACCAGAGGGCCACCATGGGGATGGCTGCCTGGCCTCTGCCCCGGATGCCCCTGTCCGCTCCAGCCCAGACCTGGCCCCTTCTGTCCGCCGTCAGGGCAGTGGACTTGCACTGTGTGCTCGGGTCCCACGTGTGCGAGGTGCACTGGGGCTACTGCTCTGGGCTGGTGGGTGGGCCAGACAGCACTGAGACCACTGCCACCCCAGGGCCCCGGGGCCCCCGAGTCACCCATGTCGTCCTCCTCTGTCTGACACCTGGCTATCAAGAGCCTCCCCCCTCCCCCAGGTGGCAGGGAAGGATGCGCAACAGACGGAGGCCCAGGGCAGGCTGGGCACCTCTGCACTGACGGGAAGGCCAGGTTCGCCTTGGCCCCGTGACCAGGGGCCTCAGGCTCACAGGTGGGCAGAGCAGGGAGTGTGACCCATCCATCCCCTGGGGTCAGCAGCGCAGTGGACTGGGTGGTGCCGAGCGGCTGCACGCACCTGCCTCACGGCCTGCTGCAGCTTCTCCAGGCTGATCTCCTTGGCCTCCCGCAGCAGCGTGCGCTCGTCCATCTTCAGCATGGACACGCGGTACTGGCAGAGCTCCACCACCACCACGTCGGGCTGCACCGCCCGGATGGTCTGCAAGGACAGCCATCACCCTGGGCCCCGCCCCCTGCCCGGCCCCAGGGCAGCCCCAGCATGACTCAGCGACTGTGGCAACAACTCAGTTCTTTAAGCAACTGAAAGGAGAAAGTTCCGGAACAGGCTTGCCTGTCCCGGAAGGGAGAGCGCACAGGGAGGCCCGGCTGGGGACGTGGAGCCAGAAGACTGGTGCTGGGAGGCAGGGCCTGCCTGGGCTCAGACCGGCAGGGCAGCTGTCACCTTCACAACGTCCTTCTTGCTGTCGTCACTGAAGTGGGCCGTGCCCACCACGTACACCCTGCTCCCGTCCTCGGCCACCAGCTCAGTCACCGTGCGTGGCAGGTGGGGCCGTTCTCGCCGCCTCTTCAGCTTCATCTCCAGAAGCAGGTTGAAAGCATCCACGTCAGCTGCAAGGACACGAGGCCCAGCTTGGGCGGTGCCGCACTGTGGAGCCCAGGCGCACACAGGGTGGGGGGAGGGGGACGCTGTCCAAGGGGGGTCCCTGGGGGCCTGGACCCACCGCTGTGTGCACTCGAAGCCAGTGGCCTTGCTCGCCGCCAGACCCCTCCCTTGGGGGTGTGCCCAGGACAGCTGTCCACCGGGGGGCCGGCTGCAGCTCTGCTCACCCCACTGTGCCCAGGGCCCCCCCAATGCCCCAGGGCGGCCGGGCCCGTCACCACCAACTTGGGAGCTGTCCACCCCTGCTGCCCAGCACTGAGTGTTCTTGGGGACACAAACACAGGTTCTGGGGTTCTCCGGGAAGCACCCTGGGCACCACCTCCGAAGCTCCTGGGGTCACCACGGGTTCCACGCTGGCCTGCGGAGGGAAGGGGTGGGCTTGGGTGGGGGTGCCCACCTCCCTGGGGGCTGCCTGAGCTCCAGATATCTACCTCATTTGTGTGCTGCCCGTGGACTCCTGGGCCTGGGGGTCACTCTTCCCCCAGGACTGGAAGGCTCTGCGTGATAATCATTCTAGGGGCCGCCCACCCAGGAAGGTCCCATGAAGCTCTTCCACACACAAGGGCAGCCAGAGCAACCCAGGGCCACACTGAGGGGCATCTTCTGGGCCCCCACTGAGAAGCTGACCTGGCCAGAGTCCGAGGCTGGTCAGGAAGCAGGCCCTTGTACCCTGCCGCCACCCCCCAACCCTGCCAGGCCTCTCACCTCCTGCGGTGGCTGCTCCTCCTCCTCCTCCATGGCTGCCCGGAGGCTCCGGCGGGACCAGTGGAGCCTGAGGAGATACAGCTATGCGTCCTCACCTGGAGCCCTAGCGGCCACAGGCCTGGACAATTATCTTCAAGGAGCCCAGGTGGGACTGATGCCCCTGTCCTGACGCACCAGCCACCAGAGTCCCCAGGCCGGACTCCACCACGCGCAGCAGGCCAGCCCTGCAGCCCCGGCTTGCCACCCCACCACCCGTCCAGCTGGAAGAGGGAGACGGCAGCCGGGCAGACAGGGCTCCTTTCTGACTTAGCTCGGCCCCACAGCTCCGAGAGGAGAGAAGCGAGCGGAAGACGTGCATCTGCCCGTCACCCCAGGGCTGTCCCGGGGCCTGGGGACAGAGCCCGGCTGCTGTCCACAGAGTGAGGGTGCCACGCTGCCAGCCATGTGCACACAGGTGTCGGCACAGACTCGGGAGGCGCGCGGGGTGGCCGTGCTGCTTGGAGCCCAGGCCTGTGGTCTGGCTGAAGGAGGGAGGCGCAAACACGAAGAGCCCCAGAAACCCTGACAAGGCCCTGGTGGCGCGCCAGCCCCTCATGCTGTCCCCCAGAAAGAGGCCCAGCACTCAGGAAACGTGGGCGGGACAAAGGAGACAGGCCCAGACCATGGGTGGCCACGGACGGCGGGCCATCGACGCTCCTGTGCCGGGGATGTGGCGCCGTGGATGTGGCGCCGTGGACACTGGCCCTTCCACGGGGACTCTGGTGTGAGGGCTGCGGGGCGTGCATCTGGCCATGTGGCTGTCACATTGCCGCACCACCCAAAGGCTGGGGAGAGCCCCCCCAGCGCCTAATGGAGCGGGGGCCCTGCCGCCCCAGGACAGGCAGCCAGGACACAGACACAGGGAAGGCTCGTGGAGAATGCCAAATAGAAGTGAGAGCCCCCTTCGGAAACTGGGCAGGTGACTGGACGGCCGCAGAAGGGGCTGTTCTCGTCCGGCTTCAGTTGTGCAGTACCGAGGTTTGGTCCAGAGCCTGTCAGACGTGGCCTTCCGAACTGACCTCTGGGACAGGCTTCCATAGCTGCCGCACGGAGCCCACGGGGCTGCCGCAGGGCCCAGGGCTCACTGCAGGCGCGCCGCTGCTGAGCTTCCCAAAGCTTTCACGGTTAAAAGGAAGAACAAGTGACAGAACAAGCTCGACGCCACATTGGGCTCTGTGCCTGGCCCCACTGCGGCCCGGCACCCTGGGGCCCCTTGGAGCTTCCGTTTTGCCTCCTGCAGTGGGAGGAACAGCAAGGGGAGCTGTCCGGGCCCAGTCTGGCTCGGCCTCCTGCCGGGTGTCCCTCTGGCAGGAGCACCTGGGGCACCTGGCCAAGGGCAGTGGCTCACCTGGGCCGCACCCCTCCCAGCGCCTCCACCCAGCTTCACAGGGCAAAGCTCTCCCTTTGTGCAGGCACCAGCTGGAACAGAGACAGGAAGCTGGGCCTGCGCTGCAGGGGTGGGGGGGTGGGGGCCCAGAGACCACAGCCAGACCTTCCCACCCGGGCTCCTGGACCAGCCGAAGGTGCAGGGGGGCAGGATCGCCCTCACCCTGCTCTGTGCGGGCAAGCAGCACTTCTGATTCCGAGCAGCACAAGGCTGCCGAGGATGAAAACCAGTTCAGAGACACACTGCCGACAGCCACCAGACAGGCGGCCACTGTGCTGCCTCAGCCTTCTCTCCCCCACCTTTGGTGGCCATGTGGCTGGGCCTGTGGCCTCACCCACCCTGGGCCAGGCCCACCCTCAGAAGCCCGTGGGGGCCAGGCAGGCAAGCCCATCTGGCTGCAGCCAGACCTCGAGCCCCGTGATGGCCAGGCCACCCAACTGCAGCACCAGGACCTGGGTCCCCTTAGGTACCCTGTAGCTGCTCCCCAGAGGCAGTGTCAGGCAGGAAGGCCACCGAGGCCCCTTCAGCACCAAGTCCGATGCTGAGAAGCGTCTCTCTCTGACGTTGGCATGCCCGCACATCACCTTCTAACCCTCCGTACGGTCCCCTCACCCCTGACAGGCCCTGGTGATGTCCACGCAGGATGTGACTCAGGTGGGGTAGTACTCCCACCCCTCAGCTCCCTACTGTGCATTTCCGAACCTGTATGGCTGGGCCCCCAGCCTGTCCCAGCTGCCTGAAGGGAGCAGAGGGCCCAGCCTCCACCTCTTGCACCAGCCGCTGGGTCCTTCCCCGTTTCTTGCTGTAAAACCTCTGGGCTGAGGAGTCTCAGGAGTTCCTCTCCCCACTGTGCGCTGCAGTGACCAGCATACCCTGGACGACACCCACAAGGAGGCATCAAGGTGCCCCCTCCTAGATCCAGGCTCCAGAGCCCAGCCCTCACCCGCAGCAGAGCTCCAGGCAGCCAGTGGAGCCCGGCACAGTGGGAGGACGCCTCCGCCACACCTGGTCTTCGCTCCCGTCCACGGAGCGTGGCCAGGGTGGGCAGGTGCTGGGCACAACTGTCAGAAGGGGCCCCCTGAGCAAGGCCGCTGGCAGCCAGTCTGTCTGGCAGAGGCTGGCTGGTTTGCCACCTGCCAGCACCATGCTGCAGGCGACGGCCACAGGGCCAGCCAGGACTCAGAGCAGCTCCCAGCGCTGTGTGGCCCTGGGCAGGGCAGGACGCTTGTGCTCGCTGGGGCTCAGCTCCTGCCTCCAGGGCGCTTCAAGCAGCCACCCAGCCATCCTGCCTGTCCACACACAGTGGGGCCTCCCCAGGCTGCAGGGGCCAGTCAGATGCCACGTTGGCCCACGAACTTGGGACCCCTCTGGGTGCCCCTCTGCTGGGGCGAACCCTGCGGGCATGGACAATACCAAAACAGCTGCTCTCTGGCTGCTGCTTGTCGCAGAAGGCCATCCGGAGCCTAGTCCTGGAAGTTATAACCCCACAGATGACAGCAGTGGGATTGCCCATGTGCTTCTGGGAGAACAAGCTCCAACTCCGAGGGCATTCCCTACAGCCCGAGAGGACCTGTCTTGGCAAGTTCACCATTGACTCAAACAGCAGGAGGAGCCCCATTTCCCTCAGGGCCCACCCGGGGTGCGTAGTTCTGGGACACACATCAGAGGGACACACTCAGTTGTCCTGTGTGGGACCAAATTACACGGTGACAGGACAGAGCCTGAGGACATCAGGCAGCTTGCTGTGGTACTGGCAGGTCACAGGCTCCCACCTGTCCAGCCCAGGCAGCTGTCTCCTCCCCTGAATCCCACTGTTAGGGGCTGAATTCCACCTCCCACATTCCTGTATGGAAGCCCTGACTCCCAATGTGATGGTTTCAGGAGGTGGGTTCCCTGGAAGGCGGGTGGCTCAGATGAGGTCAGGAGGGGCGCCCACGAGGGGAGGCCCCCAAGAGCCAGCCCTGTGCGGACACAGCGGGAAGCAGCCAGCTGTCTGCAGCCAGGAAGAGGGTCCTCCCCAGCCGCGAAAGCACCTGGCACCTGGGTCTTGGCCCCAGGACAACTGAGACACCTGTGCCCTTTCCCTTACCCCAAAACCACCTTCCAGATGCCAGCCTGGCTTCCCAGTGCCACCCAAGGGCTGACCAGTGCTGAATGCAGTTTCCAGAAAAACTTATCTCCCAATCAACTCTCTGGGCCGGCTCAGAAAGCCAAGGGTCCCAGACTGGACACACCAGCAGAAGCGCTGACTGGCTGGGAGACAGCAGGGTGTGGCCCAAGGCCCTACCCTCTGCACCCACCCTCCCCCACTTCTGGAGTCTGGGTCACTGGAAAAGCCCGGGGCCTGGTGGGTCCTGCTTCAGGGAGGTGTGGCAAACTTTGGGATTGCTGAGCAGGACACATGCCAACTACAGCCAAGCTGGAGGCCTAAATGACTCCTTGTCCAGCACACCTGGCTGACCCTCCTAGAACCTGCCTAGGGCTGGTGCCCACACTGACCACCACTGCCAGGCACTAGGCAGCCCGGCCCAGCCCTCCAGGAGCAGTTTTGCCCAGCAGCCTCAGACACGCAGCACTGCGCGGCCGTCGTGCCAAGGCTGACGGGGGACCCCAGGGTCAGGGCTCCATGCCAGTCACATTCGCAAGGGGGGCAGCAGCCGCAAAAGCCATACGGAGCCCCACAGAGCCCAGCACCCACGAGCGCAGTGAGCCTGGGGCCTATCTCTCCGGGAGGATCCCCCCGGACCAACCCAGTCCCTAAAGAGCTTGTCCTGACCCCTTAAGTCAGCCGAGGGCTTCCCCGCGAGATCCTAGAGGCTGTGACGTGCGTTTGCCCCGGCAGCCCCGACTCCCTCTCTTGGGCCCTTTTCCACCAAAACGCAGACGCGAACTTTGTGGCACGTAAGTTACATCTCGACAAGGCTGCTCCCCAGAAACGAGGCGAGCCCAGACGATCACCGGGTCCTCGGGCTCCCCCGCCATATGGCAGCACCACTTCGCTCCGCCGGCGCTCGAGGCCGCCGCCGGGACGGGCCGGGTCCCCGCGAGACACCGTCCCCGCCGCGCGAGGACCCCGCCCCCTCCCCGGCTGCGCCTCCCGGGCCCCGGCGACCCCCGCCGTCGCGCCCGCCCCACCTCCGCCCCAGGCCCGCGCGGCGTACCGAGGCGGGCGGCGCTCCTCAGCCGGCCTCCATGCGGCTCGTCGCCCCACCGGACGGGGCGGGCCAGGGCCGCGGGGCGGGGCGGCCGGACTCGCCAGCGGCCCGGCCCGGAGCGCGCGGCAAGCCGGGAAGCGCAGTTCCGTGCGCCGCCTGCTCGCCCGTAGGTGATGTACTTACGGACTACATTTCCCAGAGGGCTGCGCGTGAGCGCCCGAAGACTACAATTCCCAGAGGGCCGTGCGAGAGAAAGCGCCGCTCAGCCCCGGAGACTCCGGTCCACGGACGCAGGCGGGCGCTTTGGTGTCACAACTTCGAGTCCCAGGCCCGCCGCCCGAGCCGGAAGGCCTTGCGAAGCGCCGTTAAGTTCTCTGACGGCAGCTCCCAGTCTGTAAAATGGGGATGATGTTCGTACGGCGTCCACAGGGTGGCTTTGCGTCCAGTGGGGCAGAACGGGACGACCCCGTGTGGGATGCGAGGAGCAGAGAGCTCGGGCTCTGCAGGGCGCCCACGTGGGCGGCACCAGCCCTCGGGACGCGCGGCCGGCTGCTCGGGGAGGGGCAGCAAGACTGCACCCCGGCCTTCCCTTGGCGCCGCGGCTGGGGTTCCAGGACCCCAACCCTCGGAGGGACGTCAGGACGGCCGGACCCGGCGGGCTGCAGCCCTCGGTCCGCTGCCAGCGCAGGGTCCCTGGTTCTCTCCCCACAGGGCGCGAGCTGGCGTGGCTACCCCATAACGCTGGACCCTTGTCCCCTTTGGGCCGAACGGGTAGCGTCCAGCGGTCTCGGGGCGCGGACGCGAGAGGGCGAGGGGAACGCCCGGTGGCCCGGCCACTTGCTCGGGAGTCCCTAGGCCGCCTGCCCGAGTGGGCCGTCCCAGGCACAGGCACCCGGCGCCTTGCGGGTGGTGGGCATACTGATACCTTCCTGCCGGCCTCGCGCTCCAGCCAGTTCCCCTGAAGCTCGTGCCCACCGCAAGGACACTGCCCACGGCCCAGGCGCCTTCTGATTCGTGTTTGCGCCAGTCGTGGGCCAGGACTCCGGGCACTGCACAAAGCCGCTGTGTCCTGCGGTGGCGCTGGCCAGTGGCAGGGGCTCCCTGTAGAAAAGGAGGGAGAGGGGCTCTAGGACGATTGTTCCATCAGGCTGTCTTCTTCTCAGCCTGGAGCTGGAAGATCACCTGCCCGGCCTGGGAGGGAGGGGATAGTCCAACCAACCAGCAGTCAGGGCTGGGGGCTGGATTTCCCTTCTGGTTCCAGGAAGACAGCCCCAGGTACCTCGGAGGGGTCACAGGTTCCTGCGCCTGAGTCTGTGGGTGGTTCCCTGTGCTCTGGCTGAAGGGGAACATAATCTCTCCAGGCCAGCAGGCAGGGCTGTCTGTCAGGCTGCCACTGCCTCCCCAGTCCCGCTTCCTGGTCCCTGAGGGGCCTGGCTGCCCTCAGGGTAGTCTCTGCTCTCCTGGGCCACAGGCCTCTGGTCCCTGCCTTCTGTCTGGTTCTCGTCACTAGTGCAGATCACTTCTGCCCTCCTACGCTGGCTGCCTCTGCACAGGAGAGGAGCGGCGTTTCGCAGGGCTGTGCCCTGGTCCCCTCTGGGGCACTCACCCATGCTGGGCCTGGCTGTGGGAGGGGCTGCATGGCTTTCCCCAAGCCTCCCCTCTTCTGAGAGAGGGACAGCGGCCCCCTACTCACCCTGCCACAGGCCAGGAGGAGTGAGCAGGAGGGCATCAAGGGACACTGGAGCCCACAGACACCCACCTTCCTGCACTGGTGAGGCAAGGCAGCACCCCGCCCCCCCCTCCTGCGCAGTGAAATCTTTGCTCCTGTGGTGCACTGACCCGCAAGGCCAGCTTACACCAAGGGCATTGCATTTCCTTGAAGGGGCTAGCCTCTCCTGGGGAGCCCCTGTGCCTGGAGCCCCAGCATTGTTCACACAGCCGGCCCTCAGCCTGCTCCTGTGCCCACTGTCCCTGCTTCCTCTGCCTCCTGACCCACCCTGGCCTCCCATGTGGCCCCCCTCTTGGGGACGGTGCGTGTCTCCTGCTCTGTGGCCTCATCCACCCGATAGGTGCAGCCCCTGCAGGATCCATCATCCAACTCCTGGGTCGGCCTGCCCACTCAGGGCTGCAGGGGGCAGGTGTCCAGGGGCTTCTCGGGGAGGCAGGCAGGCCTGTGCGGGCAGCGCCCTCTGCAAAGCCCTCCCTGTACCCGTCTGCTCTCACCCCTGTGGGTCTCTGGCCCCGCTGCCCCAGTGACTGCCTGCTCGGAATGTCCACTCAGATCCTGAGGGTCACCTGCCATGGCCTGCAGGGTGTATGGCTCCACGATACACCCACAGGACCAGCTTTATGCCCACCCAAGTCGTGGGCCTGGTGATGAAGACCCCTGTCCTGGGTCCCTCTGACGTCAGTAGCACCTCCACACCACATTGAGGTGCCTCCGCTGGGAAGCCTGTTCGGCCAAGTGCACCTGATATTCCTGTCCCCACACATTTTACAGAGGGGATCGCTTCCTGGGGACACGTGTCTTGTCTTTGCTGAGCCTTCGAGCCCCGGAGGACTCGCCTGATGCCCAAGGCCCAGGGTGCATGCGTCAGCCAGAGGCTGACGTGTCAAGCATGAGCGACAACCATTCGTGTCTACCTTGCCGTGGGCGAGCAGCAGCCCCAAGGGCGTCCTGGAGGGCAGAGGGGAGCCTCCCACGGCCTGTGACAGGTCAGGGGTGGGCGTGTAGTTGGGAGGAGGTGTCTGGACACAGGAGACCTGGGCCAGAGCACAGCCCCCTGCAGGACGGACCACGTAGGACGCAGGCGGTATCAGAATAGCGTTTATTGATGTGCTCGGTGCTCCCTGGCCAGTGCTGTCCCATTGTCGCCGTGGCTGAGGTAATAGGGACAGGCCTGCCCCGCCGGCCCTGGGCTCCCATGGGGAACGCTGTGGGCCCTGGGTCGGGGGCGTGGCCCGGGTGGGGGCGTGGTTATTGCGTTAGACTGCTCTCCTCGCTCACACGCCAGCGCCCACACCTGGTCTCACACGTGCTCGCTCCCCTGGGGCTGCTCACACACCCGCTGACACGCTGGTGCCCACTTGCACACTCACACATGTCCACTTGCACACAGGCGCCCTCCCCATGCCACACTTGCTCTCATACACACACACACACACACACACACACACACCTTTTGTGTTAAATGCACCCTAAGTCCCCTGACAATAAAGATGCTTGCTAGTTACAGTAACCATAGTGAAGGACAGGTAGTTGGGGTACACGGAGAAAGTGCATGTTGACCTCTGGCTCAGGGCTATAGGTCCCTGCCAGGGTCAGCCCTGAGCACGGCCCCTTGGGGGTGCCCAGGCCTGTGGTGCCAGTATCCCCAGCTTCCTTCCACACCTGGGACCCCAGCTGTTCCCCCACCAGACCGTTCCCTCCTGGCCGGCATCTGGGGCCCAAGACAAAACTGACTAAAAAAATAAACTCTTCATCACACAGCCGAGCGCCTGACGCAGGGGAGGGGGTGGCTCCACGGGGTCACGGCCAGCCCCTGGCCCAGCCAGCACCCCGACAGTGCCATGGGGGGCGGGAGGGATAGGTGCGGAGCCCCGAGGCATGCGGATGGGAGGCCGGGGTGGGCAGCGCTGGGCGAAAAAGAGGCCGTGTCCACATGGGGCTGGGGTCAGCAGTGCGTCCCGGTCATGCAGAGGGGCCTGCGGGGGCCCGGGCAGCCCTGTCCTCTCAGAACTCCACTGTACTCACTACTGTCCTTGGCTCGTCGAAGGTGGCGATGAGGATCTGCTGGGGCGGGGGGATGGTGATGAGGTTGCCCACCTCCGGGGAGGCTCGAGGGGCCCCGTCCTCCTCCTCCCGGGCCTCATACAGCGTGCTGATGTGCAACAGTGGGTGGGTGGCGTTGCGGCTCAGGATGGTGAGGGGGTCGGCCTTGCCCAGGCCGGCTGGTGACAGCGGGGCTGTGGCAGGGACTGAGGGGGGCGAGCAGACGTGAAAGGGGCCCCCAGCGGGAAGTGTGGTCCGGGCAGGCTCTGCTGGATACAGGATTTCCTTCTCAGGGAGCGGAGCGTCTGCCAAAGCCAAGGACACAGGCGCATCACAGCCCTGCAGGCCCATCTGTCCACCCCGGCTGCCCCCTCCTGGGCCCCAGTGAGGGCCAGCTCAGGCTGGTGGCTCTGAAGCATCCTGGGAGAGATGGATCGTCCCTCTCAGCCTCATTAGCCAGGCAGGGGCTCCACCAGACCCTCTGCACCAGACTTCCAGCACCTTTTCAAGGGCCGGGGCAACCTTCCTGCCATGTCCCCTCCAGCCCTTGGGGCCAGGCCTTGACCTGTCCGCCTCACCCAGGGCTCTAGGTCCTGCCGGAACTCAGCCCCGCTGCTTCCCGCCGCCCCCCGGCCCCGCAGGCTGACTCCTTAACCTCATTCACACAGTTCCCAGGTGCACAGTCTGGGGAGGGCAGTGGGCGGTGCCCCGTGTCCTGGAACCTCCGCAGGGCCCACCCCTCCTCGGCTAGGCTCGCTGCCTACCTTTGGTGGGTGCTGCCGGCAGGCCCAGCCCGCGCTCCTCTGCCTGGGACAGGAAGCCCCCTTCCTGGCTACGGGAGGCGGGCAGGGCGGCGGGAACGGCCTCGGGCTTGGCCTTCTTGGAACCCAGGATGTAAGGGTGCACGTCCAGGGAGAAGTGGCGTGCGTGCTTCTTGTCTGTGGCGGGGCCTGTGTCGCCCCCGCCTTTGTCGTGGGGAGCCCCGCGCGCACCCGCGTCCAGCAGCGGCGCGACGAGCGTGTCGGTGGTGGTCTTGCGGCGCACGGGCTTGGGCTTGTCTGCCTTGCTGTTCTCCACGCGCATGATGGCCAGCTGCTCCTTGAAGGGCTGGGGCAGCGGGTTGCTGGTGGGGATCCACTTCATCTTCTTGCGGGGCCGCTTGACCACGGGCGGCTCGGCGGCGCCGTCGGGCTCCGCGGGGTCAGCGCTGGGGTCCAGGGTCTGGACGCCAGCGCTGCGCACGGTGGGCGTGGCGTCGTGGTTGGACTGCGCCAGCGCCGCCAGCAGCTGCCGCACCACGTTGTCGTACATGAGGTCGCTCTCGTTGGTGATGAAGTCCAGCCGGTTAAGCGACTTGATGTGGTCACGGTTCTCGTTGCAGAACATGGCCAGAATGTTGATGTCACAGAACTGGGAGCCGCGCCACTGCCTGCGCGTCTTGATGCCCACCTTGTGCAGCTTGTCGAAGATGAAGTTGCTCTTGCGGAAGATGAAGAGGTGGATGAGGTTGACGAGGATGATGAGGTTCATGGAGCACAGCAGCACGATGTCCACGCCCGCCACGATGCGCTGCAGCTGCACGGACGGCAGCTTGCAGCTCACGCGCACCGCCCAGCCCCCGCCACCCGCAGGCCCGTCCGGGGATGCGCCCAGCGCGCAGGTGAACTCGTTCTGCTTCTGGGTGGCGTAGTAGGTACACAGGTAGGAGATGGGCGCCACGCTGAGCAGCAGGATGAGCAGGTGCCGCGCCAGGTACAGCTTGGCGAGGAAGTTGCTGCGTCCGCGGCGCTCCAAGTACTTCTCGAACAGATTCTGCTCCGGGCTCTTCTCCTTCTCCGCGTTCTCGATGATCTCGCGCCTCTCGCGCTCCGTAATGCCGGGCCCCTTGGACTGGATCTGCTTCTCAATCTTGGGGGCGCGGCCCTCGGCCGCCCGGTGGTAGCAGTTGTCGATCTCCTGCAGCAAGAAGTTGAGCTCGGAGGTGAGGCGGGTGGAGGCCAGGAACTCCCAGCCCAGCGCGGGCACGTACATGATGGCCGCGAAGGCCAGCAGCGAGTAGGGCAGCAGCTTGTGCTCAAACAGCGACGGCCACAGGCTGGCATCCACGCCGGGCAGCGCGTCCCGCAGCTCCGTCCAGCAGTAGCCGCGGGCGTACAGCGCCTGGTCGCGGGTGAAGTTGTGCGGGGTGTAGCAGTAAATGGGCTCCTCTGGGGGCAGAGAGTAAATGCGAGCTGGGGCGCCAGACCCCGCCCCCACCGCTCCCCCCTGGCACCGGCCCACAGGGTGACCCCCCAGGGCTGGCGGCTTCCCCTCCCCCATGTCCCAGCTGTGGGGGAGGTCGCACCCTGGGCAACCCCTACATTCAGCAGCGGGCTGCCCCACAGGTGAGGGATACAGCTGCGCCCCTGCACCTGCAGGACCAATCTGCTGTAAGGTGTTTGCGTGTACAGAGGGGAAACCGAGTCCCAGGAAAAGTAGGACAGGCCATACTCCTTGGCCAGAGTCCCTCTTCCAGTGGCACAGTTGGACCAGCTACCCGCCTTGCACTGCCCCAGGTGCCCGACAGGGGACACCATGGCCCACGGGCCCCTGGAGCCCCAGTTGTCCCTGGAAACCCCACTGCTGCTCGCCCAGGGCGAAGGGCAGCACCCTGCGAAGTCCTGCCGGAGGGGAGCCGGGCGCTGGAGGTGCAGCTTCAGGGAGGAGCCACACTGCACCTGCGTCTGAGCCCACACCCGCACCCCATGTTCTGAATGCTCCCGTCCCCCAGGCCCCTCCAAGTCGGGGTCCCAGCCTGCACATGCCCTGGCGCCCTTCCCCAGGGGACGCTGACTTGCTCCATGCTACCTTGGGGCACCCTGCCAGCTCCTGCCCCGTCCGGCACCTGGCTCTGTGGAGGCTGCTCTTTGGGCCAACAGGACCCCACCCAGCCACCCCAGGCCTGGCTCATGGCTCCCACCTCTGCCTCTCAGCCCCCTCACCCTAGGGGAGGTCCAGACCCTTCCCGGACCCCACAGCCCTGCACGGGGTGCTGCAGCTGCTCCCCGGAAGCTGTGGCTAGGTTGTTTACAGACGCCGCAGCTGGGTCAGGTTTGGGCTCTTGCTGGGGCAAGGGGCCGGGATTATTGGGTGGCCCTGTGTGGTCACGGGGGACCTTGTGAGCGGGAGCTTGAGCCTGGGAGGCGTAAGGAAGGAGACAGAGGCTGGCAAGGACCGGAAGCCCAGGGGCATGGGAGCCTCTGGGAGCTGGGAAAGGCCAAGCAGATTCTCCTGGGAGCCTCCAGAAGGAAGGGGCCTTGCTGACCCCCGGGTCTCCGCCCCACACGACTCGTTTCTGACTCCTGAGCTGTGGGACCTGAAGGTGGTTTGTGTTACTGTCCACCTCTAAGCTGTGCCTGTGGTGGTGGCTGGCCACCCCACCAAGACCCCCCTCGAGTCTCCCTCAGGGGCCCAAACGGGCATGCTCCCAGGGTGCGGGGCCATACAGGAGGGCGAGGGAGACCCTCAGAACTGGCACGGGCGGGGGGCTCCCTTCTCACACGCCCACTCTGGAGCTCCGGGTCCTCGGAGGCAAACACTTGCCTCCTGTACTTTCAGAAGAGGGAAGCAGATGGCTGAGCTGGGACAATGGCCTTGGGGACGCAGCCTACCTGCAGTTGGAGAGGTGCCCTGGGTTATGCTGGGTCCTGCTTATTTGGCTGTTTCAGGAGATGCTGGTTGCCTGCCCCAGGCTGCATAACGTCCAAGGACCCAGACAACCCTTCAACTCCGGCCCTCCCCCAGGCAGTCACACACCCGTTTGACCCTCCGCCCACTGATGAGCGGTCCCTGCAGTGGGGGTCACAGCAGCCCTGGCCAACAGCAGTGGGGGTCTTCTGCTGTCTGCCCCCCTCTGGGGATGCAAGGCCCTGGTGTTCTGGGAAGTTCGTGGCTAGGCGGCCAGCAGTGTCTGGTGGCCCCTCACCAACCCCGTATGGTGCCGGTGCCTGTACCTCACATGTCCCTGGTGAGCAAGCCGGGGCGCAGAGAGGTCGACCTTCCTGCTTTGGGGCACCCATCCGGTGGGTTTGGTGGGGTGACCACCAGAGCCCTGACTCAGGCTGGCCTCCCGGGGGGTGGCCCGTGGGTCTTTTGGGCAGCAGAAGGCCCTAGGCCGTGGGCTCAGAAGCTCACAGACAGATGCTAGCCAGTGCTGTGGGGACGGGGTCCCGGGGAGAGTTCCTGTGGTGGGGGGAATAGAGCCAAGCCCCCCCCCCCCCCCCCCGTCCCAGGAGCCAGTGCTTCTGACCTCACCGCCCTCGTGTTCCGGCACTGTGTGTTGTCGGCAGGGCAGCCCCTGGAAGCTCACCGTGTGGACGTGCGGTTCCCACCTGCAAGGCCCCCTTTCCCTGCACCCCTCTTGTCCTTGTGTCTGGGGAAGGGACCGTGGGACGCTTCTGAGGTCTGCGTGAGGCACCTGAGACCCACAAGTGCCAGGCAGGTAGGCCCTGATGTAGCCACTGTCCTTCCCTGGACCCCAATCCAGGTGAGCGAGAGAAGCAGCTAATGTTCCCCCAAACCATGGGGGCAGCAAGGACGAGAGTGGCACAGCGACTCAGAAAGGGCTTGAGGAACCACTGCCAACGCCCGTTTGTTCTGTGACCTGGGTCCCACAGGCCAGGTGTGGTCCAAGGGGGGTGTGCCAGCACTCATCTGCCACTGCTCTGGAAGCAGCGGGTCCCCTCCCCACACCAGCCGCAGGCCCAGGTGGGCGCCGAGGGGCAGGCCTGGCCGGACCAGAGGGGGACTCACAGCCCGGTCCCAGGAGGTTACCTGAGGGTGACTGAGTCCTGAGCCTGCCCCTCTGTGTGCATCCAGGGTAGGGAGAATCGCATCCCCCCCAAGGAGTTCAAGTCCCAACCCCCGGTGTTTGTGAACGTGACCTCGTTTGGAGTAGGATTTCTGGGGATGTAACGGAGACAGGGGCATCCTGGAGTGGACCCGATCTGCAACTGATGAGCTCACGAGTTGCGGGAAGTTTGGATGCAGGCACAGGGAGCAGGTGCCCAGGAGAAAGACAGAAACCGGGAGACGCAGCCTCAGGGAAGCCGAGCACGGCAGGGCTGTGGGAGCTGGCAGGGCGGGAGGGGCCCTGCCCTGCAGCCCCTGGGAACTGGGTCCCTGTCCCAACTGAGAGTGAAGTTCTGCCGGTTTGAGTACCAGGTTTGTGGTAATCTGTTCAGGAGCCCCAGAACCAAACACAGACGCGCCCACCCCGTGTGACACTGTGCGGGGGCGGCACCCACCCCTGACTGGGCCGCACCATCACCTGTGCACATGGCCCGGCCCTGAGTGTGTGGGCGCTGGTGCCCACCCCCCAGCCTGGGGTGGGACTAAGCAGCCTGGACAATGTCCGCCCTCAGGTAGGGTTTCCCCAGCCCACAGGAATCCCTAGAAGGCGAGACCTTTGGGAGGGAACGGATGCAGGGTGCAAGAACGTTGCCAATGTCATTCAGGGGGCAGAGCCGCATGCCCCTCCTCCCTCCTCCAGGAGCCCGGGGTGCCCCACATGGCTCCAGTGGCCCTCAAACATGGCGGATGGACTGGGGAGGGGCCCCATCAGACATTTGGACCCTGAGACCCCTCGCCAGCTCCACTCTGGGGGGAACATTTCCAGTGTTCAGCCGCCAACCTGGGGCAGGGGGCGGCCTCACCCTGTGGCTAACCAGAGCCAGCCAGCTTCTCGGGGACCTCCGTGCACTCAGGCCCCGCGCCCAGCAGCCGGCTCTGCTACCCTCATCCATCACCTGGAACGTCGTTTTCTGGTCCTCACCTGGTCCCTCCTCCTTCCCTCAGACCCTGCCCACTCCCTCTCGCGGTCTTCCCTTCCCACGCCAGACTCCGGTCTCATCTATGCCTGGACAGCCAGGTCCAGGGCGGGGTGCACCCTGAGCTCCGGGTGAGCAAATGGAAGGTAAAAACAAAACATGGAGCGGAGGCGCTGGGGGGCAGCCCGAGCGGCTGGCGTCACAAACACGGATGGGTGGCGGTGAGGACCTGCTGGGAGAGCCCCGGGCGCAGCCATCACTGCTCGGCCCAGGCGGGGTGGGTCCGCGAGGGGGGCCGGACACCTGCGGACGCGCCCCTTCCGCCCGCGCGCCCCTCCCTGTGGCCTCACCTGCGAAGTTCTTGGTGAAGACCAGGGTGACCAGCAGGATGGGGACGAGGACGGTGCCGATGGTGACCACGCGGTCGAACGGCAGCTCAAGCTTGAGTTGCAGCAGCAGCGCGGCCAGCGCGCCCGCCTTGTCGTCCTGCGCGCCGGGCAAGATGAGCTCGCGCAGCTTCTCGCCGGCCAGCAGCGCCGTCGCCATGTCCGCGGGCTGCTCCAGGAGGTGGTGCATGGGGGGCGGGCGAGGGGCGGGGCGCGGGGGGCGCCGGGGGGCGCGGGGGCGCCGGGCAGGGGGAGGGGCGCCGGGGGAATCGCCGGGGCGCCGGGGGAGGGGCGCGGGGGGCGCGGGACGGACGGCGGGGTGGGGGGCGCGCCGCCGCCGCCCCCGCGGGTAGGGGTCGGGCCGCCGGGCCCCGCCGCCCCCGCTGGGCTGCAGCCCGGCCGGCCTGGCGTGTCCTCCGGCGGGGGCGGCGGTGTCCCAGGCTGGGGCCGCGGCCCCGCTCCCGCCGCGGGAGGGGGCTGTTTACCGGCGGCAACTCGCGGCCTGGCTCCGCCCCCCCACCCGCCTCCCGCCACGCAGAATGCGGCGCCGGCGATGACTTTGCAAAAAAGATTTAAATTCAATACGATGAATGAACGAGGACTGGTTCCTCCTCTCCCTCCAGACCGGGGACGGCCGGCGAAGCTGAGTCTGGGCTACTCTCCGGGGCGGGGGCGGGGGGAGGGGAGGGCTGGGGCCGGACCCGCAGCATCCCCGGCCGGTGTCGCCCAGCCCGGCGGAGACCGGGCTCCTCGTCCTGTGTCCTGCGGTGTCGCCTCTTGGCTACCCCAAGCCTGTCCGCCACTGTGGGTGCCGAGCCCCCCCAAACTCTGGGGTGCTGCGGACACGGAGAGGGGACTGGGCACCCCTTCCCCGGCTCGGGGCGTCTTTCCTCTCCGCCCCCACGGGTGCCCACCGCGCACGCCAGCGTCCCCACATCACCTGCCCGCGGGGCCGCCCGCTCTCCCGTCCTGACCTCCGGCCGTCACTCCCGCCGCGCGGCCGAGCCAGCCCCTAGGGTGGGCGCTGGGGGCCCGGTGCTTTTGGCCACGGCTCCCCGCCGCCTTCCTGCCCTTCACCCCCTCATTCCGACACCCCATGTCATCCATTCCCGCTGTCGCCCGCAGAACAATTGCGACAATACTTAGGTCTCAGCAGAGCGCAGCCGCCAGCGAGGCTCGCTGAGGTTTCGCGTTTTTTTCTGTGTTTGCTCCTGCAGGTCCCCTGGCCGCGGTGGTAGGAAATGCACGTGCCAGCTTGGTAAAAAAAAATTCGTGTGGTTGGGGTTTTAACTGAAGTCAGTAATTCACCCAACAAACACGTCTGAGCGCCGCGTTTGCAGCCCTGGGTCACTCACAGCAGGAGCGAGTAAGAGCCAAAAGGGGGCTGAGTGCAGGGGGTCGGGAGGGAGGGCGACCTGTGCCTGGCACCGGAGGGCCGGGCCTGTGCTGGTAGGTTCTTAAGGGTCCACATGCGTCTCAGGCTCCTGCGTGTTTCCCATCACGCTCGCCCCCGCTGCCACCAGTTTTCTTGCCTGAAATTACAAGGCAGTGAGGCCTCCTCCAGCTCTCAATAGCTCACAGCCCAGACCCAGCAGGCGCCCTGAGGCCCCCCGGCAACCTGGCACAGACAGCAGGAAGGCTCCAGAGAACCTGGAGTACGGTGGCTTCAGGTCTTCCTTGTTGCTTTCTAGAAGGGCCAGGCCACACTCCCTCCGTTCAGAGGGGGTTCTGTCCCCATAATGGTCCCCGCCATCCATGTGACCCATGCTCAGGTGTCTGCCATCCTGAGGGGGCGGTGTGCCCGTCTCTGCTTCCCAGAGGGTTGGGTGCCTGGCTCCGGCCCTCAGCCCCTCTCTGGATGCCTGTCTCTTTCTGGTTCTTGGACCTGACATTCTTTTGTCCATCATCTGTCCCCACCCCTCTGAGTACCCTGTCGGCCTGGTGCATCCATCGGGTCCGAGTAGAAATCCTTCATTTCTGATGTAGTCAAACCCTTTTTTAAAAATGTTTGCAGTTTTGGATTTCCATTGTGAGGCCAGGTGATGGGCATTCCAGCCTCCCTCCCAGAGAGGGGCAGGGTGGCGCCCCCCTCGTTCCTCTGATGAGGCAGCCCACGCAGGAGCACACTGCGCCAGGCCCAGCCATGGCAGACCCCACGCTGCCTCGCCCCCTGCCAGGTCACTGGGCACAGTCTGCAGGCCTCCGTGGGGACAGGGATGCCGGGCGTTCTCGGAAAGCCGGCACTAAGGACAGACGCAGCGTCTCCTAGGCCACCTCTCTAAGGGGCATGCCTTTGTGGCTCCATAATCCTGGCTTTGCTGGATTCTAAACGGACTCTAAACACGTGCATCATCCCTCTTTGCTCTTCTGCCATGACCTGGGCATTTGTCACCTGTACTTTTCCACGGATGCTCTGGAAGGGCTTGGTCACATGTAGCTGGGACGAGGCGATTGCCCTGCCCGTCTGTTAAGCAAAGAAGTGTGGTCTGTGCTGTGGGTGCCCACCCTGACCTCGGTGCCCCGCCCCTCTCTCTGCCCCATCACGGAATCAGACCAACCCCTCTGTGCAGGTCTCGCTGCCTCGGGGGTTAGGCTGCTTCCCACATACTGTTTCTGTGATGCATTGGTCAGTGGCTGTGGTAGGGGACCTCTGTTGACCTTGACGTGACCTTGGACCCGGCCCCAGCAGGTGTGGGGCTCCCCTGGGACACACTGAGTGCTCAGTGTAGGCTGGGGCTCGAGTCCATGCACTGCAGGAAGCGCCTGCAGGTGGAAGCGGCCAAACCAGACGCGGCTGTGGGGGGTGGGGGGGGGGAGGGCAGAGCTGAAGCCGGGATCCTGAATCCTGCGGCCTGGCCCCCACCACGCGGCAGCCCCCTCGAATGCTGTTCTCCCCCAGGGGCGGGGACAGGTTGAGGGCCAGAGCAGAGGCCCTCCATGACACCCTACACAGGGGCTCGGATCCTGCGGAGACCCCAGAGCCTGGCCCTGCCTCCTGTGTCCCCTCCTCAGGAGGACACATGGGGAGGGACTGAGAACAGGGTGACGCCAGCCATCCCAACGCTGTGGTGGCCCAGACTGCAAGGACATTTCCCGGGTCCGGTCTTGGGGGACGGACCCTACTGGGGGAGCAGCGTGTTTCCCATTAACATGTGGCTTTTGACTTGCGCGGGTTTTGAATGAATGGGTGGCGGGTGCAGCTGCACTTTATTCCTGTCTTCACTCGGGTGAAGGAGTTCTGTCAGCTCCCGGATCGATGAAGAGGGAGAACCGGGAAGAATGTGCTGGCACCATCGCAGCCCAGTCCCAGGGGACACCCCCACGCGGCGGGCAGCCCAGGGACCTGCCTTTCCAAGTGGGGCGCACTGCCCTGCTCCGCTCTGCATGGAGTTGGCCCTGTTGCTGGGTCAGCCAAGAAGTTCATTTGCGTTTTCGGGCAGCTCTAGTAGCGCTCAGCTGTGTTTTCCGTCCCAAACAATTGTTACATTGTAATGTGACAGCTGTATTATCAGCGTGAGTTTAAAACTTATCAAAATTGGTGGATTTTTGTGCAGCCTTTTTAATATTGAAGATGGGAGAAAATATGCAACATTTTCGGTGTATAATGCTTTATTTCAAGAAAAGTAAAAACACAAGTGAAATACACAAAGACGCATGCAGTGTAGGGAGAAGGTGCCGTGACTGATGGAGTGTCGGAAGCGGGTTGCGACATTTCTTGGTCCCGTTGACATTTGGGCCACAGAATTCCTTGCTGCAGCACCGTCTCATGCAGTGGACAACGGTCAGCAGCCCCCCGGCCCCTCCCCACTAGAAGCCAAGATGGGGAGGGAGCCGCCATACCCAAAATGTCCAAGTCAGTAGTTACTGGTGAAAGCGGAGTGTCTTTTATGTGGCCAGCCCACTGCCTGGCTGAGGACCTACACCAGCAGCCCAGACGACGTCCTGGGGACCAGAACGACCCAAGGCCCCTGTGGGCGCGCGCTTGTCTGGAGCCGCAGCCCTGGGCGTGGGCAGATGGGCGGCACCAGCCAGTCCTTGGACAGACCCCAGCTCTGCAAGATGGAAGGGGACTGCCTCTCCAAGGAGGGGCTGCTTTTCCCAGAAATGGGTCACAGAGACGCCAGGTTCGGAGACACACTGGGTGTCTCAGGAGAAGCTTCTGGAAACCGGCCAGGGGCTGGCCCAGGACCCTCACACCAGCCCTTCCCACGGTGCCTCCCATTGGAGGCCCTGGCGTGAGCCCATCCCCGTGGTGGGGCAGCTGTGGACGGCACTGGGCCCGGACCTCCTACCGCCACACCCTGAGCTGGCGCCCCTGCCCCCCTGCCCAGACTGGGTAAATGGCCAGGTGCCCCACTGGAGCCTCTTGGGAGCCCCCACACCATGGCCTTGGACAGCATCATCACGGCCAGACAGGTTGTCCCTGGGCCCTCAAGGGCCCAGCCTGTGTGAGAGGAGCCCAACCCCAGAGGGGAAGCCACATGGGGCCTGTCCTACCTGGGGACAGTGGGCAGAGACCAGGTCAGGACCCCCAGACACTGCAGCTGCGACAGGCTGGCGGTTCCCAGCCTCACTGTCCCCAGTCTCTGTCTTCTCGTGTGCCCGTAGAGGGTGCAGTCCGGTGTTCCCCCAGCCCAGGCTCGGCCCGCCTCCCGCACACACGACCTGGTGGCCACTCGCTGCCTCTACGAGGGCCAGGGCCAGGTGGGCATTTAAGACACACGGACTTAAATGTGCTGGGGTGTGTGGCCCCCAGCTGGGTGCTGTTCACGGGGGACACAGCCAATGTGTATGCATTTCCAGCCTTCCCTAGGAACGGCCCCCGAGGGTCTGCACAAGGGGCCACATCTGGGCCAGAGAGGACTGGCAGGGGCCGCCACACCGGCCAACCCAGGGGCAGGACTGAGGCCCAGGCAGGAGGGGGCGCGGGAGGCTTGCTTTATTCGTTTATTTATCCATCATCATCGTCGTCTGAGGACAATTTTTTGTTGTGTTTAGAGAGAGAGGAAGAAAGTGGGAGAGAAACATCGATGTGAGAGAGAAACATGGACTGGGTGCCTCCACACGTGCCCCGACCGGGGACTGAACCCGCCACCTTCAGGTGTGCAGGACAGCGCCCCCCCCCCGGAGCCGCGCGGGCCGGGCGGGGGGCTCACTTTTGCAGTGACCGCAGCTCGGGCGGCAGGTCGCAGCCCGTGTACACGCCGTTTGTGATGCTGTATTCCAGCAGGGCACCGAAGCAGGGGTCCTGCGGGTTCGCAAGGGGCTGGGCCTTAGAGCCGGGAGCAAGGACTGGACCCCATCCCTGCCCAGGCCCCGCCCTCCCCAGGAGACTGGGTGCGGGGCGGCCGCTCACTCTGACTAGAACGTAAGGGTTTCCCAGAACGATCAGCAGGGCTTTGGGTCTGGTGACGGCGACATTGAACCTCTTGGAGTTGGACAAGAAACCCAAGAAATACCGATCATCTTCGAATTCATCTTCATTCGATCGCACCTAAAAACACAGGAGAAAAATGGAACGTTTCAAGACTTTTTGTCACAGAAAGAAACTGTCAATATACAAAAGCATTTAGAAATGGAGAACATCAGTGGGCCCCGTTTTTGGTTAAAAGAAAGAAAAAACGGGGATGGGGGAGGAGCCTGAGCAGCAGGGGCCAGGCACCCTGGGCCCAGGGTTTTGGGGGAGAGGCAGGGTAGCAGGTGACTGTTCTTCTGGCTGTTCTATGTCTCTAACTCACCTGCAGGTGGCGCTCTGCCTGGCAGGGCCCCTCAAGGTCGGACGCTGCCCGTACTCCACCCAGTCCCTGCATCCCCAGCACGTTCTCCACTGTGTCCTGGCTCCTCCCCTGTGCTCTGCTGGCCTGCAGATGGCCGTGAGGGCACCTCCCCGCAGGCCCCGACCTTGCCGCTTTCTACCCGTGTGCGCCGCGGACCCGCCAGCACGCAGGCGGCCCCAGACACCGCTGCCCCACACGGGAGGGCCACCTACAGTGGAGATGATGATGACCAAGTGCTCTTGTCCTTGGAACTCCTCCACCGACCCCACCTTTATGTCCGTCAGATCCACGTTTCTCAGAAGAATCTTGATTTTTTCCACCTTTAAGGAGATGAAAAGATCAGAGGATGCTTTACGAGCCTGACCATTCCCTGACACACTACAGCGTATGTGAGGGCGACCTGGCGTGCGGTGCTGCCTCTCAGGTCCAAACCTCCTGAAGCTAACTGGGTCGGAACCGAACCCCGACCTCGGACGGAGTGCGCAGGGTGGTGGGGGGGGCGCAACTCTCCTCAGGACGGTGCCCGCTCCCCGGGGGCCCGGAGACCTAGAGGGACGGAGCGGAGTCAGGGGCACAGGTGTGGGAAGCCCAGGCTGGGGTGCGGTGAGGGGCACCGGTGGCCGTGGCTGGGGAAGAGCACGTCTCTTCCACGCAAGGGGGGCTCTTAAGATTCACAGGAGAGCACCAGGGTCGCGCCCCGGGGGCAGGTCTGCAGACTCGCTGCGAGGGACTCAGCCCCCGACGCCCCCCCACAGAGGAGCAGCTGCGGGAGCTGGGTGGGCAGTGCAGCGGCGCTGGGCCCACAGCGCGCACATGGTGTGGTGGTTGCAGCAGGGCCACACGCCACGCAGACACCATGCGCCCTGGTCCCTGCCGCGACCCCCCCCCCCCCACCCCCCGCACATGTGTGAGCACACCTTCAGAGCAAAGTGGGAAAACACGTCCCAATGGCAGGGCGTGGAAGGGTCTCTTAGGTGAGAAACGAAAAGCACGACCACGGAGCACACGAACAACATGTGTCCCGTGTACGTCTGACCCGTGGACTCGAGCACGAAGGGAGCCGGGACAAGCGGGAGGCCAGCGGAGCCATGGTGTAGCATGCGGCCACCGGCCCAGGCAGACAGATGCTGACTCAGCACGCACTGGGGACAATCAGCCGAGACCGACCGGAAGCGAGCACTCGACTTGAATGGGAGTTTTGACAAAACATGAACTAGCGTCCAATAAACACATGGAAAGGTTCTTAAACCCCTGGAGACCCAGGGAAGCCCTGTGCCCAGGTCACGGGCGGTGTGGCGTGTGGGCACAGGCAGGCGCCTGCAGACGGCAGACAGCGGTGGCCTCGCTGCAGTGAGAGCACGGGGGACGGATGGGCAGACGGAGGGGGGGGGCTCCCAGCCCCAGGACACCAGGGAGCCCTGGGGGGGTGGGCCCAGGGACAGTGGCTGGGGGAGGAGGCGAGGGACCTGGCTCCTCGTGACCCTGTCTTTGTTTCCCTGTCTCTGCGGGGCCTCTGTGGACAAGAAAGCACTGAGGAGGAGGGCCCCACCTGCTTGCGGTAGGGCGTGATCACTCCGATGTCTTGCGCAGACACCTGGCTGGAGAGGCTCCTGGCGAGGAGGCAGCTGTAGCGCAGAACCTGGACGGCCTCGGCTGGGTTGAACCAGGACGGGCTCCTCCCCTCGCGAGCTTCGCTGCCCTGTGAACGAGCCGCAGAGCAGGGACTGGGAACCCAGCGGGGGTGGCACGGGCGTGGCCATGGAACTGTCACATCCGCACCAGTGCCACAGGGACAAGGATGCGGGAGTCCTCGCGCAGGGACGGGACGGGGACACAGCAGAGTGAGCATGCTGGGAAGAACAGAGGCCCAGGAGCCACAAAGGGGGAGCGGAGTACGCAGCCGAGGCAGCTGCCAGCAGGGGTCAGTGCGGCGGGTGGAGAGCACTCTGGCCGGCCCACCACTCACTCAGGCTGCCCCCCATCCCCACCCCGCACGTGTCAGCGTGAGGCCTTCCTCCGTCCGAACTGCAGGCACATGACCATCCTGGGCACCACTGAGCGTCAGGGAAGTGCAAACCCACCCCTGGGAACTCAGCTCATGCCCTCCAGGACGGCTGGTCACAGGCGCCGGCAAGGATGTGGAGGGGGAGACGGCGCAGGAGCCGTGGAGAACCTTCTCTGTGTGTGGCTCCCTCAGAGCTTTAGAGCAGGAACACCGTGCAACCCGGCGTTTCCTTCCGGGTGTTTGCCCAAAGCACCTGAGCACGGGGCCGGCAGACCTGGGCACCGGCTCCCAGCAGTGCCGTCGCAGCAGCTGTGAGGGGGCTGGAGGAGCGAGGTCCATGGCCCGCCCACAGGGCAGGGCATGGCTCAGCCTTGTGGAGGAAGGCGACCTGGACACGCGAGACCATGTGTGCTCAGTGACGCAGGGCACAGAGCACGGGTGCTGTGTGGTCACACAGACTTGAGGCCCCTGCAGGGGTCAGAGTGGCAGAGACAGAGGCGGGGGGGGGGGGGGCGGGGGGAGGGTTTGACGGGACTGGTCGTTTGGGACGACGGACGGTGAGACAAGGTGACCGTGTTTAGCGCGGCTGAGCCGCGCACCTGCAATGGCCCACGCTGCCCATCTCCTGCTGTGGGTGTTTCACCGCAGGTGCGAGAGCGTGCCGGCGCGGCAGTGGCCAACCGTTGACCCCCAGGACGTGGTTTCCCCGCAGGAGATTCATCCCCTAGACTTACAGAGATGGGGTCAGATAACCGAGGGGGGTGAGCGCAACCGAAACCCCGGGCAGCACAGGCCACGCCCTCAACTGAGCAACCACAGACCCGAAGGGGACAGCCGGCAAAGGGAAAGATGAAGGCGGAGTCGGAACTGGAGGCTTGACTGGCTCATCTCACTACAGACAGACTTAAACTGGAATAAATATAAAAACTAGCTGCTTTGCCCTGGCTGCTGTGGCTCAGAGGACTGAGCGCCTGCCTGCGAACCAAAGCATTGCCGGTTCGGATCCCAGTCAGGGCATGTGCCTGGGTTGCGGGCCAGGTCCCCAGTGGGGGGCAACCACACAATGTTTCTCTCTCCTTTCCCTCTCTCTAAAAATAAATAAAATGTTTGGAAAAAAAAAATCTAGCTACTAAGAAATGTACCTAAAGTAAAAGGATAAACAAAGAATAGGGAGGACAAAGAGATACCAAATAGTAAGAAAGAGGAGAGGGAACATTAGTATCTCGCCAAATGGGACTTACTTTAGTTAGTTAACTTTATCCTCACGTGAGGTCACGCTTGTTGACTTCAGAGAGGGGGAGGGAAGGGGAGAGAGGGAGAGAAACAGACCAGCTGCGCCCCAACTAGGACTGAACCCACAACCCAGGCACACGCCCTGATCAGGAAGTGAACCTGTGACCGTTCGTTTTGCAGGACGACACTCCTACCCACTGAGCCACACGGCCAGGGTGTGTCAATGTGAAATCAACTCGAGACCCAGCGCAGGACGCTGTCCGAGGAGGAAGGTGCTGACAGCACGTGCTACCCGGCACAGCGGTGAACACGGGGGCGGGAGGGGGGGGGGCGCATGACCCGCAGACCCTCGAGGAGCCCTGGTGAGGGGATGCTGACCAGGACACCTCACCCAGGTCCCTGGGGCAGCAGTGCCGTGTGGAGGGAGCGGCGGTCAGAGCCCGGAAGAGCTAAGCAGCAGACCTCACAGACACGTCTCAAAGACGCTGGTGGACCTCACGCCCCTCGACAGAGAGTGAGTCTTCTGGTGTGTCCTCAGAACGCTTACTAAGGCTGAGACCTGCTGGCCATGGAGTTTCACTTTTCTAAAGGTTTATTTTATGTTCACCAGAGAGATGGGAAGGGAGAGACATTGATGCGAGAAACGCTGACAGGCAGCCTCCTGCATACGACCTGACCAGGGATGGAGCCTGCAACCCGGGTGTGTCCCTGACAGGGAGCCGAACCAGGGACCTTTGGGTTTATGGGTTGACTGAGCCACGGTAGCCTAGGCTGGCCACGGACTTCTGAAAGCACCCACAGGTGCTCCCGTGGGAGGGGCGAGCTGCAGTGCCTCTGCCCTGCTGTGCCCCTACGGCGCTGAGGAGTCCCTCAGTCAGCCGAGGCCACTGGCCCAAGCAAAGCGCCACCCCCTGCCTCGTTTGCCTGCAGTCAGCGTCCCAGCCGGCGACGGGGCCACAGCTCACCCTCACGCCGTGGAAGATGAGGGGGAAGCCTTTCCTGGGCAGCTTCTCCCAGCCCAGCAAGGAGGCTGCCACCTTGGGGTCCGCGCAGACCTCCAGCTCCTTGTGGTAGAACAGCCGGGAGGGCAGGGCCAGCAGGGACGCGTGCGACCGGTAGTTCTTCACGAGCTTCGTCACCTGCAGGGACAGGGCGGCGGAGGCCAGGCCAGAGTCAGCCTGCACACCTGGGCCCTGTGAGGGGGTGAAGGACGAGACCCCACCACCCGGGCCTCCTCTCCTGGCCTCTTGTCTGCCACCTGAGTGCAAGTGACCTCAGCACCTCGGGTCACTTGTTGAATAGGACACGTTTTAATGGAAAGAGTGACTGTCAGGAAAGCAGGAAGCCAGGCCTGGCCGTGTGGCCTGCAGGCACCTGGGGGCCCATGCTGCCCAAGCTGAGCCCGCCCGAGGTTCAGGGACACGCGGGCAGGCACGCCTCTCCCAAGTCAGGAGGCGCCAGTCCACAGCCAGCCCCACGCCCAGCCCCCCATGCCCGCCCTCCTTCCTCTCCCGGCGGGGGCGGGGAGGTGGCCTGCCCCTCACATCGCCTCCTGCTCCGTGGTCAAGCTCAGCCTCGTCGGCCCAGCACGGGCCCGGGGGACAGGCCCCACGGCTCTGAGAAGCGCAGGCTCCCAAGCGGTCGTGGGTTGGCTGGGAACCCAGGCTGCACTGGGCACCCCTGCTCGACCCGCCTCTGTCGTCCCCACGGGGACCTGCACCCTGTGGGGCCCGAGCTCACCAGCAAGGGGTTGTAGGCGCCGCAAGCACCGAAGGCGTCTTCATCTCTCAGGTACACCGGCCGGGACATCAGTCTCTCCAGAAGGGACACGTTCAGCCCGTAGGCCATGGCCAGTCTGGACTTGATGACTGGACCGAGCTGCATGGGGTCCCCGGCGAGGACGATCTATGGCACAGGAGGGGCACTTGCTGTGCAGCTAGGCAGCCTGCTGCCGTGCGGGTGGGGTGTGGGCGGCTGGGAGGCAGGAGCGCAGCCCCTGGGCCTGGACTTGGGCCCCTGGCGAGGCTGCATCCCAGCTGGAGCAGGCCCGACGCCCCCACCTCTGCAGAGGACGATGGCACAACAGGGCCTCACCTGGCCGCCGACGTCCGACACCAGCCCCAGAGGAATGAGGCACTCTGGCTCGCTGGCCTGTCCGGCTTCGTCCACAAACACGTGTGTGAAGTGTCCGACTCTAGAGCCAAAGACCTAAGTGGTCACCTCTGTCAGAGTTTCTGGGGGCTGGCTCGGCCAGCCCGGGAAGCTCTACTGGACTCTGTGCCCAACATGGAGGGAAAGAGGTGAAGGGACCAAATGGCATGGCTGGCCAGGCCTGCCAAGGCTGGGGGGCAGGGCTGGCCGGCCGGCCGCTCCGACGCAGGGCCTGCGTTTGGGTGTCTCAGGCTGTCGCTGTGGGAACGGCACCACAGGCCCCGCCTGCCCCACGCAGGACCAGGGCCACATGCTTTCATTTTTCAGTCTGTGTCCCAACTGCTGCTGAAAGGCTGTCCCTTTGTGTCTCCCTTCAGTTCAAACACGAGCGCTTAGGCTGTGGGCCAGGGGTCCTACCTGCAGCCCAGGACGGCTGTGCCCAGCACAGAGTCCTAAATTCACTTAAAACATGGTGGGTTTTTGTGGTCGTGTGTCGTGATGCATTTCATGTGTGGCCCAAGACAACGCTTCTTCCAGTGTGGCGCAGACGCCAGAAGGTCAGACGCCCCTGCCTCGTCTCGGAGTCCCTTCTATAGGACAGCACTGTCCCCGTTCACAGCCACTCAGCTTCTCTCGGCTGCAGCACCCGCCCCCTCGCGCCGTCCTGCCACTGTCTCCTTGGCACCTCCCACCCCCCCTTCAAAACTGGGTTGTCCCTGCCTCTCCTCTGGGTGTCCTCTGCCACCACCCTCCCAGCAGCCTCGGGCCCTGTCCCCTCTGGGGTCTGGGCATGAGCCTCACCTCCCTGGGGAGCTGCCCTGGCCTGCTGCCCCGCCCGCCCGGGTGCTCACCGAACTCCGATTTGGTAGAAGAGGCCGGCGCTGCTGCAGGTGGTGATTATGATCCGGAAGCGGGAGGCCTTCCAGATGTCCTCCCCATCCCTGCAGTATGCCTTGATGGCCTCGATGACCGTCTGGGGGAGCGGTTTGCTTTTAAGTTACTAAGTGTCTTTCAACTGGACACAGTCACAAAGCTGGAAGGAATTCTACGATAATTCTGTTCCACGTTTTAGTTGCGACTAAGCAATGATTTGAGATTGTTTTCTTAAAATATTTATCTTTCCACCCCAAACTGGAGTGGTTCAGTGGATTGAGCACTGGACTGCGAATCAAAGGGTCGCTGGTTCGATTCCCAGTCAGGGCACAGGCCTGGGGTGTGGGCCAGGTCCCAGTAGGGGGGCACATGAGAGGCAACCACACACTGATGTTTCTCTCCCCATCTTTCTCCTTCCCTTCCCCTTTCTCTTAAAGTAAATAAATAAAGTCTTCAAAAACTATCTTTTCACATCAACGTAGCCCACGTTTATAGATTCTGGAACCATGAACATAACGTGTGACCTTGCCAACCCTCCCCCATTCCAAGCGACACCACTGGCCGCTAGACCTGGTTCCTGGCTAAGCGGGATTCCACCCTGTAAACAGGCAGCCAAACCAGTGCCGCAGGGCCGGAGAGGGAGACTCTGGCGGGGAGCAGGTCAGGCACAGGGACAGGGACAGTGACCGCTGGGCGGCCGTGGTGGAGCTCACCTCCTCCAGCCGGCAGGTGGCGTTCACGCGGACCATGGTGCCCGGCTGCAGCAGCTGGCTCTCGTGCAGCCGCAGACACACGAGGTCGGCTGCGCTGTTGGAGGGCACACACACCAAAATCCGGCTGTCGGGCAAGGCATGGTACACCTTCGTGAGGGCGAGGAGACACAGTGCGACAGTCAGCCTTGGGGCCGGGACGCCCACACACCCTTAGGGCGGGTGCGAGAGCTCCGCGCCCCAGGGCCTGAACCACCGCCCACCCGCAGGAGGGCTGCCGGGGCTCCACACATGCTCTCGAAGCTGAGGCCCAAGCGGCGCAGAAACACTGGGCACCCACCCACCGTGTCCACACACTCAACTGTGGCGTCAGTGGGGACTGCGGAGCACAGCGCAGCCACCCCGCAGGGGCCGCCTCTTTTGCAGAACTCCCCGGTGGGCCGACCGGCTTGCTCCTCTCAGAACAAGCGATCACCCCACCCGTGAGACAGGCCCAGCAGCAACACACAGCCAACCACCTACACCCAAGGGAACCGGCTCTTCGACCTCTTTCTGACGCTACGGTGTAACCAGCAGAGTCCCCGCACACTGCGGAGTGCGTGCACTGCCAGCCGCGTGGCCTCCCGCAGTCACCTGTAACACGGCCTCGATGATCGTCACCGTCTTCCCAGTCCCTGGAGGCCCGAAGAGAATGTATGGGAGGGGGCGGCAGTCGCCGCTCAGAATCCTCCTCACGGCCAGCTTCTGGTTCTCGTTGAGCTGGGGGTTGAAAAACTCCTCCTTTCTGGCCTCCGGGGCCTGCATCTCGTTGCCTGGGTCAGAAGCACAGGAACAGGGTCAGGAGGACGCCACACCAGCAACAACCAGCGGGTGGGAAGCTCCTGTGGTGACGCGGTGACGCGGTGACACGGTGCTTCTCGCCACACCAGAGCTGCCCCGGGGCAAACGGCAGGATGCCCACCGTCCCCCTCCTTCAGCGGGAGCGGCCACAGCCCTGAGTCTCCAGTTGCAACAGCACATTCGTTCTCGCCTGTCACATCACTGCCACAGCCCCTCTCATCCCCTGACCGAGCCACTCTGGAGGGACAACACACACCCAGGCGGCTCATCCCCGCAGCGAAGGTCACCGGCCCTGGTGTGTCCTGGGCACCCGCTTGCCCTGTCTTGGTGTCAGGCTTAGGTTGGTCCTTCACAGCTTTCCTGTTCTAGAAGTAACCGTCCGGAAAAAAAAAAAAAAAAAAAAAAGGCGTGAGAAAAAGCTGTGTGTTTACATAGGCCCAGTTTACAGAGCAAACACGGACACCACCCCCAAGGCGCTGGCTTTGGTCACAGGGCGCACGCCCCCTAGAGGACACGAGGAAAATACAGAGCATCTGATGAGAAGCTACCGAGTCGTTTGTTTTTGAATTACCTTTTACAAATAAACGTGAGGGTGACAAGGATGCCCAAACAAGGGCTTTCTCTCTGACTTGGTGTGTGTGCGCCTCCTTTTGAGCCCCCCTCCTGGCGAGGGAGAGCCGCAGAGGGGAGGGCACCTCCACCCTCCGGGAGGGCCGGGGACCCAGCAGGAGTCCCCCAGCAGCGGCACCCGAACCTCAGGTGACACACAACTCCTGTGCTGCGGCCCGCTGCTTCTGAGTCCCTGCACGCAGGATCCCGAGGACCCGCAGGCTGGGCCAGAGCCAGAACGGCTGAGTCCTCAGCCAAAAACAAGGGGGGCCCTGGGTGGACCCCAGAAGTGCTCACTGCCCTGTGACCTCACCCACTCCTCCTCGGGGCCCCTCTGAGGGCCGTGGCCACGGCCTGGCACGGGCACCCTCATTTGGTCCCTGTCTCGGGAGGCGCCGCCCCACGTCCCAGGGTTTGATGTTGAAGCTCTGTGTCTGGGGCTCCGTCTGGAAGGCGGGCCCAGTGCCTGTGAGCCGACCTCGGGCGTGTGTCCAGCCCCGGAGTCTCCCTGAGGCCCAGAGGCACTGCTCCGCATTTAAAATCGTGAAGACTCAGCCCACAGGGACGCGTCCCCCAGAACAGCCGTGGGCCGGGCCAGGGTGACACCCTGCATCTGTCCTGCCAACGACACTGAGTGTGGCAGGTGCCATGAGTGGAGGCCCCTGGGCAGGGAGGCATTCCAACACCACCGCATCTGCATTTGTAACAGGGGCTACAAAACGGTTAAAGGGTTTCTAAGTATTGGATACACTTACAAAACCATTTCTATTTTGCTCGTGAAACTACATGCAGAGCCTCCGACTGTGCCTGGCACAGGACAGGCGCCTGGGCTGCATGAGTAAAAACCACAACACCCTCAGACACTCGCAGAGATGACACATGCTGACCCTCTGCCGGGTGTGTGCCCTCCACACGTCCCCCAGGCACGCACAGTCGCACAGACGCTGCCGAACACACGTGAGCTGCAAGCTCGGACTCTGACAGAGTTTCAGTCTCCTTCTCCCTGTGACTCGGGGTGTCCGGGGCCCACCCCCTTTGTGCCCATCATGCAGAGTGGCAGATGCGCCTCGTGCAGCCGTACCTGGGGGGCAGGCTGTCCGTTGTCTCTGGTGTCCTGTGCGAGGTTCCAACTGCCTGTCACTTGGGGAGACTGCAAAATGATTTCTTCTGGAAACAACACTTTTAAAACAAGAGAAGGGAACAAGACAGATGTTACTGAAAACCTTTAAAAAGATGAATGAAAGCAGCCTGAATGCTCGCAGCGCCCTGAACCACTCAGGGTGGGCCCCGCCCTGCCCCTCCCCCCCCCCAGTCTGGAGCAGGCTCTGCGTGAGCTCTGCGGTGAAAGCTGTCACGCGTCTGCCTACAGGCGCAAAAGGAGCCCAAGAAGAGGGGAAAAGCCAAGTGCGGCGGCTCCGCTTTCGGTAATTTGAACGTGCTCTTTTTACACAGCTGGACTAGTGAGAAAACACACAAAGCTCCCGACGGAAAGAACGCGGGACCCCTCGCGGTCTCACTTCCCACACAGGCCCGAGGAGGCTGACTCGTGGGAAACGCACGCGGAGCTCGGAGGACGCCCTGGGGCGCAGCCCTCTCAGCCCACGGCAGCGTACCTTTCACTCCCAAGTGGACGACCTGTTCGAGCGCGAAGTGACACCGTCTGCTCGTGGTCCTGTGGAGGGCAGACGGCAAAGTAACTCACTTCAAGTTTAGACATGTTAGGGCCCCCACGGTACTTGCAGAGACCCCGCGAGAGCCAGGGCTCCCAGGCGTAGCGCCCGGCGGGTGGAAGGGGGCGTCACGACTGTTTCTGCGCAGCACATGCCGCCGCTGGCAGCCTGAGAAAAGATCGGGGGTGCGTGTTGGGGCAGCGGGGACTCTCCCAGAACGTTTCTGTTTTATCTGTTTCAACGCACAGAGGGGATGAGCAGGGACAGCACAGAAGTGCGGCCCACGAAGGAACGAAGGGACAAAGGGTCAGGGACACGCGCAGACCGCTGCGGCACCGAGAAGGGGTCGTGGTCACGAGGAGTCACCCCCTGAAACTCACGGACAGCTGCGGTGTGTTAAAGGTCTCCAGAGTTTATCGGGACAGAAACGGACGCACCCCGGGCAGCGTCCAGCGCGGGGGGTGGGAGGGTGGTTGGCTCTGCACAGAAAGGCACTGTCACAGGCAGAGGGAGGGAATGGGGACGTCGTCCTGGGCAGGAAGCGGGCTGGTACGGTAAGGCCCCTCCCTTGGGGGACGTGATGCTGGCGCTGACGGGGTCCCTGCTGGACCGGGAGACTCCCTGTCTGGAGGGGCCCACGCCACAGTTAAGTCAGGTCTCCGTTTGGTGACGAGGGCTCGGCACAGTGACTCCAGTGCGGGCCGGCTGCCGTGCTTTTTAACACAACAGAAAGGGTAGAAAATGAAAAAGCGAAGCTCCACCTCCAAAGAAACAGGACGACCAAAGCCCCAAAATGCAGGTGAAGGGCAGCGTCCCGCCGAGAGTGCCAGGCCTCCGGCTGGCGAGGGACTGGCGCTGAGTCGCAGCATCGCTGAGCCTGGGCCACACCCACACTTCGGCCACAGGCAGGCCGAGCCCCTGAGGACTGTGCGGCCCTTCCTGCCTGGGTGACAACGGGGTGCAGGGCGATGCTCCCAGGGCGGAGGGGCCCGTCGGGACCCCTCACAGCACAAAGTCCTGAGAGGGGGTGCACGCAAAGCTGGAGGGGCAGGTGCATGGCCCACCCCACGGACGTGCACCTGAGTGTCCCCGGCAGGAGGCTCCGGGCAGCCCACTCTGTCCCTCCAACGAGATCGTCCACATGCTGCCTGGGAAGCAACCAACTCCAAGATGGGACCCGCTAGAAAGGAGCGGTGCTGGGACTCAGAGGACGGACTTGAGACAGACAATCACCTACAGCAGATGAATTAACGAGGAGGGAGCTTGTGTTCTCATCCCGCCCAGTGAGAGCCGCCCTCACGTCTGTGCGCAGGGGCGCGGGGGGTGGGGGGGGAGACATCAAAGATAGCGCCGAGCAAACGGGATAACCCGACAAGCTGCAGGTCAGCCCCTCACCTCCGACGGCCAGAAATGCATTAAAGGAAGAATTCACCAAAATAAAAAAAATTCATGCTTTTCATTCTGGTAATACAAGAAAGGTTTGATACAAAGTTAGCCAGCTGAAATGCTTCAACTTATCAATAGGCTGAAAAGAAATAACTTAGCCCTGGCTGGTGTGACTCAGTGGACTGAGCACTGGCCTGTGAACCAGAGGGTCGCGGGTTGGATTCCCAGTCAGGGCACGTGCCTGGGTTGTGGGGCCAGGTCCCCAGTAGGGGGCGCATGAGAGGCAACCACACACTGAGGTTTCTCTCCCTCTTTCTCCCTCCCTTCCGCTCTATCTAACTCTAACCCTTCCCCTCTCTCTAAAAATAAATAAATAAAAGAGCAGAGAAGTCAGTGCGGCAGAGACGCACTGGAGAAGACCGCCATGCCGGACGCAGGTCCTCGGAGAAGGTCACAAAAACCAGCGACCCTCCAGCCAGGCTAACAAGGGGGGAGAGAAGAGACAAACAGCATCAGAACCGACAGGGGATGTCAGCTCAGAGCCCACGGACACTGTAAATAATAAATGGCAGAAGGATCTCGTGCCAACAGATTAGACCTCATGGGGGGATCCACGGGCTCCTCCGACAAGCACCCCCAGAGCACCCCCTGCACTGCCGAAGAGACCGCCGTCAGAGGCAGGGAGCGGATCTTCCCCGAGGACACACCAGACTCCGGGCCTCACCGCCCCGTCGCCGTCCCCATGGACTGTCCCAAAGACGGAACAGGAGGTGATGCTTTCCAACTTACTGTGAGGCCCAGGAGAAAAGGGTACTTCAGGAAACTGCAGACCAACACACCTCAACAACACAGATGCAAAAATAAGTAAAATTGTAGCAAATCTGGCACAATACGTGAAAGGCAATCACGCCACGGTACGAGGGGCTTATTCCAGTCACGTACGCTTAACAGACTGAGGAAGAAGAACCCATGGCCACCTCAGAGAGCACGAGAGGCACAGACTCCCACACCCACTGGTGCCTGAAACTCTCGGCAAACTAGGGCTCCAGCTCCTCCTCCCGACAGTGGCCGCTGCCGCTCCCGCTGCCCCACCAGGAACAGACACCTGGGTCTGCACGGTCCCCCAGGCCCCAGCCGTGCAGGAGGCAAAGCAAACAAACAAGCGGACCCAGAGAGGAAGGGAAAGTGGCCTCTCCGTGCGCGAAGGGGGCGTGTGTAGGGGATCCTCTGTGATCCGTAAAAGCTACGAGAAACGTTTCGCTCAGGAAGGGCACAGAACACGAGATTACTGGCTACAAGCAGCCAGAAATTTAAGTTAGACTTCCTGTTCACAGGAGCATTAAAAGTTTCTTCAAGAGTTAGGATGAATTGGACAAGAGACACGCAAAACCTGTACAGCGAGGAGTAGGAAACGTTACTAGAGACACGGAGAAAGACCGCGGCAGACGGAGAGGGCACTTCAGGGCCGGGAGACCACACGTAAGTCGTCAGTTCTCCCTGAATCTCTAGCACCTAGCGATTCAACGTGGCCCCAGCTGAACCTCCACAGACAGGCTGCCATCAGAAGGCACAGGCTGCTCCCGAGACCACCCAGGACGTCGAGCCCAGAGCAGCCGCACGACGCTGCAAACCGGGCCCTGGGGAGGCCTCAGCTACCTGGTTCCAGACAGACAACGAACACAGGGGCAGGCAGGCCCCAGGTGCAGGCCCCACGGGCTTCCAGAGAGCCGGGAGGAGGCGCCCGGAGGGAGACGGCAGCGTTCCCCGCAGTGGTGCAGGGACTGGGGGGTGGCCACGACCCCCGTTAGCCCCTCCACAGAGGCAGCGTTTGCGAAAATTAACTCAGAGTAGGTGGCAGTCCTACCCTCAAACCTTAAAGCTGCAGAACTCCAGACGAAGGCGCGGAAGAAAAGCCACGGCGACGGTGCCTGAGGCGGGCCTCTCGAGCGTGTCACCAAAAGCGTGACGCGTGAAAAAAAAGCTGTTAAACTGAACTTAAGAACTTCTCCCCAACAGGCCGCGTTACAGACAGTAAAACCACACGTCACAATCTGAGGAAATGTTTGCAAGAAACGCACCTGGCAAAGCACTAGTCTGAGAACGCATTGTTCTGCCAGCTCAACAAGCAGCAGTTTAAACACCAGCCCCAACTTCCCCGAGTGCTGACAGTGAGCGTGAATGCGGGACGCAGGGACACTGTGCTCCACCAGCCAGGGACAGCCAGCCGCCCAGGCTGCAGGAGATGCCACCGCCCTGCTCTCGGCCTAAGGTGACCCGACCGGCCGGCTGTGAGCTTGGAGTGGCGGGGACCTCGGCGCGTGCTGCTGGGACATGGGGGGCTGTGTGGAGCCCACCCACGACCCCCAGGCGCGGACCTCCCCCCACGGCGTCTTCCTCCACACTGCTGACGTCCAGGGCCCTCACCTGTTGTACGTGAACTCCACGTCCACGGGCTCAAGGCTGTACGCCTGCTCAAACTCTGGGTTCAGCTTAAGGGTCACGTCCTCTTCGTGAATCTGGAGGAGAAGCAAACGGTTTGATTTCCGTCCTCACACTCGGTTCCTTGGGACAATCTTGTGTGTCTGTGGCACGCTGTGACACACTCACTCCTCCCACGGACCTGAGCGGCAGGTAACAACAGAGAGCAGGTGCGGGGTGCCCACCCCGTGCCCACAGGCCCCGTGCCAGGGTGTCCCGGGCTGCCCCTCCTAGCCGCCGGGGGTTGGCTCTGTTCTGGGACCCTCCAGCCACCGGGAGTGCCTGCAGAAAGCGGTTCTGGACCAGCAGGGAGGACAGGCATTTCTGAGGTGGTGTGCGGGAGGGGGGAGGCCCTCCACAGCCGGGGTCCAGGCTGGGGGTGCTGGGCGCGGCGTGGAAGGGTCAAGACTGCAGGTCAGGGACCACCCCCCTGCAGGAGCCCCAGTCTCCGCAGGAGCCGAGAGGCCCTTCGAGGGAAGCGGGCCCAGCACAGGATGAGACGTGGGAGCACGTCCCCCAGAGGGAGGTGCGCCCAGCCAGCCGCGGGTTCTAGCCCCGAGGACACCACGCACAGGTGCTACCACTCACGGAAACACACAAAACCGGGGTGAAGTTAAAAATGCTGAAAGGCAAAAGTGAGGGAGCCTGAAGTCACAAGACAACGACAAGGCAGCTTCACTGACCCAGACGACCCTTCAGAAATGGCCACTCTTCCGGAGGCAGGCCGAGCGGACAGGGAGGAGACGCCACGTCCCGCCCCCACCTCTCGCAGATGCACCCTCACCCTAACTCTGTGGCCTGAGCCGTGCACTCGTGCCCCCGGGACCTTCTGAAATGACCTCCCATGCCTGTGGCTGCCTCTCATGCACCCGCTCATCTCCTCACCCAGCACCCGTCTCCAGCGGGCAACTGCCCCGCCCCAGCGCACCTGCCGCCTTCCTCGCTCCAGACAACCCACCTGCTGTGTCTTTTAGGGAGAGAAAGGTACACGCTGAGCCGAGCCGGGTGACAGTGTGGCCCGTGTACAGGCACAGAGCGCAGTAAGTGGGGGAGTGAGGTGCCACGTGGTCTCTCCCGAGAGCCCGACTCTCCGGTCCTCACAGCCCAACACCCGCAGGCAGGCCTGGCTGTTTCCAGCTCTCCATGCGGGGCGGCCCGAGGCTCGTCTTGCCTGTCACTGATCCCTGTGCCCTGCCCAGGGCGGGAACGCTGGGACCCGCTGAAGGCCCCAGAGCCCCTGGCACACTGACACCCTCCCTCATGGTGGCATCGGAGCTGGAGTCTGCTTGGTGTGTCTGCTCTGAGGCCCCCTCTTTGGGAGCAGACCGAGAATGCCCGACGCATCACCTGACTTCCGTGCAGCCCGTGTCCCGCCCGGGCAGACTGGCAGGGTTTCTACAGACGTTACACCCTCCGTTCACACCGCTTTCCCTTCAACAGTCGCTTCCCCACACTCGCCCAAGTGCCGCCCAGGGAGACCCCCAGCCCCCGGGAACCCCCCCCCCCCCTCAGCAGCCCCTCACCTTCACCACGTAGCCCACGTACTCGACGACATGGCCATGGTACTCCTGCGTTTTCAAAACCAGCTTGTCGCCTGATGGGAAGCACACAGCGGGTTGTGAGCCACGGCAGCACAGCACGGGGCCAGCCACTTGAAAATGGCGTCAGAGTGACGGAGACAGACGCTGGGTAGCTACCCGAGTTTTAAGTGACACTCTAGCCCCAGTCAGGAGAATGAGCTGAAGCGGCCAGTGCGGCCCCGCCCACCTGCATACAGAGAGGGCCGGCCCTCGGCCAGTCCCGGCACCTCCAGCACCAGGGAGTCCGCACGCCTCTTCAGGGTGACCCCGCTCATGTTGTACTCCTTCAGTTCTACTTCCGCGTGAATCTCCTCAAGCCAGAGCAAAGTCGAAAACTTCTCCTTGTAGTTTGACATGTTCAAGCGCTGCAAGGCAACCCGGCAGTCAGTGGCGGCCGAGGCCCAGGCGGCGGCGGCAGCTCGGGCGTGTGGCTGAGTCGCAGCTGCCAACGCCCCAGGGGAAGTGACGGCTGCAGACAGACAGCCATCCTCAGGTAGGACCCACAGCCACCTGGAGTTGGCAGGCCCTGTAACAGGGACGGATCCCAGGACCTGCGTGGCCTGGGTGGTGAGGAGGCGGTGTGGGGGGCTGAGGGGCAGAGAGCGCAGCCCAGAGGCAGGTGCCTGCCAGAGCTGCAGGTGTGAGAGCAGCCTCATCAGGCCTCAAGGGCCCCTCGGCCTCGGTCGGCGCCGCAGGGCCTGCCCTGTCCTGCTGTGGGCAGGGGCAGCGGGCAGGGTATTTAGCGCATCCCTGGCCTCTACCTGCCAGATGCTGTTAGCACTCTAGTTGTGACAACACACTGTCACCTGTGGAGAACCACTGGATTCCAGGGGACAATTCCCAGAGGTCACGAAGGGCCCAGCCCGAGTTCCGAGCATGTCATCAAGGGCCCTGGGCAGAGTCGGGAGGGCGTCAGCCCCAGTAAGGCTCCTCTGCTCCCACCAGAGAAAGCTCTAAAGCGCAGAAGCGTCCGACTGTTCCCAAGGAACTCAACTGTGTCCCAGAAATGAGCTCGGTGAGGTAAACACCGGGATGCCTGGCAGCCACACAAAGCCTCCCGGCACAGAAGGTGGCAGAACTGGAGCCCATGGTGAGGAGAAAGCCCAGCACCAACAACAGCCTGTGACCCACTCAGGAGACAGGACCTTAAAGCCATTGTTGTAGCCTTGTCATTCACGTTCAAGAAGCTAAGGAAAAACTGAAAGTATTGAAGACCCAAACCGAACTTGTAGAGAGAAAACACCACCTGACAGAAAAAATACAGTGGATGGGATGACACGCTGCAAAAAGAAAAAGTGGAGAACTTGACCCCGGCTGCTGTGGCTCAGTGGACTGAGTGCCGGCCTGAGAACCGAAGGGCTGCCGGTTTGATTCCCAGTCAGGGCACAGGCCTGGGTTGTGGGCCAGGTCCCCAGTAGGGGGAGCATGAGAGGCAACCACACATGGATGTTTCTCTCCCTCCCTTTCCCTCTCTCTAAAAATAAATAAATAGAAGATAAAATTATGACAACTCTTTAAAACAAAAGGAAAAGGAAAAAACAGCGAACGCGAAGGCACAGCAGTAGGAACTGTCCGAACTAAGAAAGAAGGGAGAGAGCAGAGAACAGCACACCAGAAGCAGGGGGTGGGGGAAGAAGAGTGTTTGAAGACAGACTTGCCAAAAAGTCTCCAAGTCTGAAGGAAGCAATCAGCCCATGTAGCCAACGAACCCCAAGACACGTGAAGAAAACGACACCAAGGCTGCGAGTGAGATTTCTTGAAACTAGTGATGAAGAGGCCACCTTAAAAGCAGCAGCAAAGCCCCCACTGTCTGCAGAAGAGCGAAGGGAGGAAGCAGGACGGGCGTGTCCTCAGAGACAGGGTGTGGTGGGTGCCCAGCACCCAGACCTCTGCACACAGGAAAGCCAGCGAGCACCAGAGAGGCGGCCCAGTCCCTCAGCAGGAGAGCCCACGGAGGCCGGGGGACCCTGCGGTTGGCAGAGGGCCCACCTGCTGAGGTGCCTTTGAAGACAGCTGACTACACACAGTAAGAACAGCAGAAGGCGCTGCAGAGTCCGAGACGCATGAAGTCAGACTCACCAGGACATCAGCCAAAAGGCCGGGGGAAAGGGAGGCGGAAGGTGCCCAAGACTCCGGCTTCCTGCAGCCGAGGAGCCCAGGGCTCATGCTGCGGACCTGGGCCATTCGCGTGCACCAACCACAGCCAGTGTGTGACGCACGCAGGTGCTCAGCGAGTGGCCGCGACGCAGGCATGCGCTCGGCAGCTGGAGGCCCCGGCAGAGGGCCCGAAGCAACTGCGCACACCACAGAAGGTGGCGTATCAGCCAAGAAAGGCCATCACTGCCAGCATTAAAACAAGAAGGGGAAAGAGAGGGAAAAGGAAACAAATAAACAAACAGCAAGACGGTGCGTTCCAACCAAACCACATCAGCGGTGCACAGAACGCTGGGGCGGCAGAGCTTGGCAGGCGGACACGGGGCCCCAGGCAAACAGGAACCTGGCTGAGGTCTGAACCCGAGGCAGGCCCTCCGGGCTGTGTCTGTCGGAAACGCGAGCGAGGTGGCCGGTAGCAGCTTCCCGTCAGGCCCGCCCTACCTCGGCAAGCAGCGGCTGAAAAGTCAGTATGTCGATTTTCTGCTCCACACACTTCTTCAGCCGGTCGGGTATCGGGTACTGGGGGAGGAAGCTGGGAAGCTGGCGTCTCAGGTTCCTCGAAGGAAAGACTCTCAGTTGGAAACGACCCTTAACCCCCTGGGCATCTGCCACAAGACATTTTACCTCCCACCCTTTCCTCAGCTGGCTCCCACACTGCGAGCACAGGCCGGCCACGCTGCCGCCTTCCCTGTCGGTACCTTTTCTGGGTGGTCACGATAACGGTGGATTTCGTGGGCACCGGCGCCGGGGGACTTTTGGACTTCTTCCACAGGAAGGGCTCGCGCAAGGCGATCAGGGCCTCCTCCGCGCTCACCACGCTCACCTCCAGGAGGCGCCCGATCAGGAAGCTGGAGAAGCAGAGCAGCAGGAGCTCCCTGCAGCGGCCGGGGGTCCTGGAAAACCAAGCAGGTGCCGGCCGCGCCGTAAACACGGTGGCAGTTCCTCACAGCCTGCTGTGCACACGAGGGCGGTCAGGGCTCTCAGATCACGGGCTGTCACTTTCAGTCACGCTTTTTACAGGGCGAAGAGCAACGAACATTTTTCCACGACAAAATCCAACACTCGAACAGTCGTGCCGGGGACGCGCTAACCTACGGCAGGAGGACGCACACCTCCGGTGTTCCCGTTCCCGTCAGAGGGCCCGCCTCGACCGGCATCGCCAACTGCCACTCTGCTTCCCGCCCGATCTCCTGCTGTGGGCTTTGTGGACACCCTGTGTCCCCAAGTGCTGTCCCCAGTCATGCACACATTGTCCTCGTGTCTCAGAGGTCACAGGGTGGCCGCCTCACATGCCACTGGCTGAAGGAGCCTTAAGCGTCACTGTGGTTGGATGCTGCTGGGCTTGACCGAGGCAGGGACTCAAAAATCCGCATTTTAAAAAGACTCACAATTAATTAGCAAATGCAGGTGGAGGCCTGCAGTCCAAGTGTCCAGCTGACAGGTGACCAGCAGGCCGTGGTGGGAGCTTGGACACAGGCGAGGAGGCGGAGGAGGGGGCCTGGCGCCCACAGGCCGAGGGTGTCCGGCCTGTCCCCTCACTCACAAGTCAGGTGAGGGGCGGGGCCCGTGCCTCACCTGGTTGAACTTGCACCAGCCACCACCTCCACCAGCGGGTTTGTTATGAGCTTGTCCCATCAAAAGAGCTACACGCACTGCTCAGAACACCAAACCCAGAAGGGCCACACGTGGCACCTACCAGGTCAGTGTCCCCAAAACAGACCCACCGCAGACCCTCCTGCCACGCACTTGGCCTCACAGATGACCACAACCAGGGCTTTTCCGCCGGGAGGGATGAGCCCGCTGGGTACAGGCTCGGCCGCTTGCTTCCGTGAGATGCTCTGTTCTTTTTCCCCGTTTTCTGCTTCACAGGCACAGCTCCCTGGAAGGTGAGATCAGACCCAGGGTGAGTTGTTTCTGAGGGAGGTGGCGCGCCAGGGGATGCAGGTGCCCAGCGGAGCCCGGCGCCAGACCAAAGACAACAGCGAGCTGACGCAGGCAGCCTTTCCCCAGTTTGGAGCCGTCTGCAGGGAGCGGCATGTCCGACACACCCGTCCTTGTCCCCAGCCCCAAAGCATCAGAGGAGGTCTAGAACCCAAGAGCTTGCAGCAAAAAAGGAGCCCAGCCCACAGTTGGCTGGGGCTCAGGCTGGGCCAGCCACCGCCTACCTGGGGATATGGCGCCGCTGTGACCCACACCGCTGTCAGGCGCCTGATGGGCTTGGGCATCTCGGCCGCTGTCTGCTGGGAGGACGCTGCCCTCCGCCTTCTCAGGGTCAGCTCCAGGAGGCACCGGCAGGCAGCACTGGGTCCTCCGCAGCATGTGGAACCGGAACTGTCTGGCTCTGTCCCAGCCGGCTAGTTTGCAGCTGACCAGGTGCTGAGGAATGTCTCCTTTATTCCTGCACAAAGGGAACTGGGCTCGAGCAGGTAGGACCTCTGATGCTCACATACTCAGCTGTCACAAAACACGGGCCTCCCAGGGACTGGGGAAAGGCTACGGCAGACACCTTTCCGAGCCAAGTGCAAGGGAAGTTCTACGGTCAATGTTTCCACGAGCCACGTGCACCCGGTTCCACAGTGTCGCTCTGACCCCAGGCCGGGAGCTGCGACGCAGCCCCGAGGACTCACTCTACGCAGAGCAGCATGCTCCTACTTCCTCCTTCCTTCACGGTTCCAAAGTTGGTCATTCTCGTCACTTCAATGTTGCCTTTGTCTTTCAGTAACAGGGCCTCGCAGGCCTCCTCAGGAGCCTCGGCCTCAGCGGCGGTGGCGCTGTCTCTGCAGAGAGGCCCAGAGGCGTCACGGACACCGAGCAGGCTGCGTCCTGTGGCACCCCCACCCTCCCACCGGCCTCCCCTCCCACACCAGAGGTGCCAGGCGCAGGACAAGCTGCCGGAAGAGGGCAGAGTCCACCCCTGGGGTGTGCAGATGGAAGCCTGCTCCTCCAGCTCTGCGGGGCTGCGAGGAGCACAGCAGCCACCCTGAGGAAGGAGATGGCAGCCCTAGCGACGCCAGAGAGGGGCAGCCGCCCCGTGGTGACACCGCAGAGCGTGGCCCTCTCTGTGCCAGGCCCACTTCTATGGCCAGGATGGGGGCACACAGGTAGCCCTCACTGACCCCCATGCCACTGGACAGGCATCTATCCAGTTCCCTGGACTTGGCAAGTCCCTTCCTCCGCCCAGCCCCAAGCTCCTGCTGGCAGGATGGTGGGGACACCTGAGTCAGGGGTTCAAGGCCGGCTCACGGCCCGGCTTAGACTGCAGGGGCCTCCCCTCGCCCTGTGAGGATGGCTGTTTGAGGCAGATGAGGGAGAAGCCCCCTGGGCCAGGCCTGGAGTTAGTCCCCGGTCCAGGGATGACCAGCGCCCCCCCTGGACGGTTGCCCTGGAAGGAACTGGCCACAGCCAGGAGCCAGCTGGTCGTGCCTACCCCCTGCACGCGGCAGGTGCTGGTCCTCCTGGTGGGCCCTGTGCCTCTGAGAGCTAAGTCAGCAAGTGACCAAGGGGCAGGAGTTCGGGGCTGGGAAAGACTGGGACAGTCCAAACAAAGAGAGACCCCGAGGCTGCTGCTGGACAGGATGGGCCCGTCTGTACCCCCAGGTTCTGGGGCTCGATTACATGGCAGGAAATGAGCCTGCGTTTTCGTGAGCAGGGGGACGACACACGAGAAACTGGGCACCGGGCAGCGAGCTGAGGGGAGGTGGGTGGAGGAGGGTGATCCTTGGTGGGGAGCCCAGTGCCTTGTCGGCCTGGTGGGTGGAGGTGGAGGCCACTAGGGCGCCGTGGGAAGGACACAGGCACAGGGAGTAAAACGCTAACGTGGCAAAGAACAAGGTGCAAACCCACCAAACGGGGAAACCACCCAGGGCAGACTGAGGACAGGACGGGGACTTTGACTCGATCACCACGGACACCCGCAGGGGATACCTCCTTCCCACCACTGCCCCCCCCTCCCCTGGCACGAGGATGTAACTCTCACTCCCAGCGGCACAGGCCTCCATCCACCCTTCCCGCTGAGCCAGCGGCCGGTTCCCTTACCGCCTAGTCACCGGGGTCACGCACAGGGCCCTCCACAGGTAGCATGACTGGCTGCTCTCCACCACCACGGTGTGGACCACGTCGTACCTGCGCGGCACATACCCCTCCGGAAGCTTCACGGAGTCCAGGGTGAAAAAGATGCTGTCGTCGATCACCCCGTTTCTTCCCCAGAGGCTGGAAATGCAGACCTGCGGGCAGTGTCCAGATGGCCTCACCCACCAGCCAGGCCCCGCTGGCCCTGGAATAAATGCCCGGTGACTGCGGCCTTCCCTCGCCTGGGCCCCCTGCAGATGATGGAGGGGAACCTTGGCAGAGTGGGACTCTGCTCTTGGAGCAGAAGCAGCGCCCTGAGGATGACGTCAGTCGTGGAGACCTGGGAGCCAGGGCCCCGCACATGCCACCGTCTGCACTGTGGTCCCAGCTGCACGACCACACCCACTGTGCTCACTGCCCACAGTCAGCACTCCAGCCCTTCTGCATGAAGCACCCCACTTAGGACGTAACCAGGACACCACGCAGGGAGTCTCTGGGGGCCCCAGGGCACCCAGGAGAGCAGGGCGAGTGAGGGCAGCGCCTACCCTGTCCACACGCTTGTAGCGCAGTGGCTTCACCAGCACGGCCTCGCTGCTCCACGTGCCCGGCCGGATCCAGTACGTGGCCTCCACCCAGTCTCCCTTGCACGGCTCGAAACCTCCGAGGCAGGACAGCAGCGTTACCAGTCTGTCCCGACCGCGGCGTCCGTCTGGCCCTCGGAAGGGGCGAGGGCACACGGCCTTCCTGCTCTAGTGGAGACGCCTCTGTCACCTGCGTCTCCCCTAGACCCACCCCGCTGCATGGCCTCCTCCCCTTGGCCCGACTCCACTCGCCACACAGGTCCACAGCCAGGGGGCCACGTGGCGGGTGGGCACAGTCTCAGAGCTCCCTGGGTTCAGACATTCCAGGTATTTTATTACAAGCCCCCCAGTACAGTCAGACATCCCAGATATTTTGTCACAAGTCCCCCAGTACAGCCAGACATTCCAGGTATTTTATCACAAGTCCCCCAGTACAGTCAGACATCCCAGGTATTTTATCACAAGTCCCCCAGTACAGTCAGCGGAGCAACAACTGTGCTCAGCGGCAGACCTGTCACCACCCCCCACTGCCCAGAGGTGTGGGCGCTCGAGGGCGGGCAGTTTCAGGAGCCCAGGCGCTCCGTCTCTGCACCTCTGCCCAGGCAGTGTGAGTGCCCCTCCCACCTTCGGGAAGCAGGGTGCTGGGGACGCAGGGAAGTGAGGGCTGGCAGCTAAGCCCATGCAGCTCAGGTGGGGAGCTGGCCGTGCCCCGCAGCCCCGGGGCATGCCAGGTGGTTGTGCTAGGGCTTGTACCTCAGCCTGCAGGGTGCCAGGAGCCGCCAGGCCCCGCTGGCAGGCTGGGTGGGTAGGGGAGCTGGGAAGGTCAGTGACACGCAACGCTGTCCCGGGTGTGCAGCTGCCGCAGCTACAGCCTTGGGTTACTTCGCAGTGAATGCGTCTGCCAGCAACACGCTCAAAAACCAGAGGGTGTGACTGGACACTGAGTTTGTTTCTCCAGGAAGCTGCTGATGAGCACACATGAGCGAGACCCCTGCAACAGTGACTGTCCCTTCTGGGGCCACGGAGGCAGGGCTGGCGGGCACGGGGCACCACAGTCCAGCCCCCCCAGGCCAGCAGAGCAGCAGCAGGACTGGGCCCGGGTGCCGTGCGACACACGAGACAGGCTCCGCATGGCGTCCGAGTGCCGTTCGCGGCTGCTAGCTCTTAACTACAGCCTCCCCGGGCACACGAGGGTGGGGAGGAGCAGCTGCTGCTACTCCAGAGTGCGCCGTGCAGCTGGACGCCAGTGACAGGCCACCAGGAGAGCTGGGAGGGTAAAGCATGTCAGCAGGTGCCACGGAGAGGGGCCGAACGATCAACAGTAGGCGGTTTTAATGTGCCCAGGTGTTGTTTTTCAATTTCCTAGAAAGAATTCGTTTTGCAAACAGTTTCTGATTAGTCCTACTTTAAAGGTCCACTCATGTAACGGTATCAGTTCACAAATCAATATAATGATTTTCAAAACTAACTTCATTTTAGTAAAGTCCGACACCTGTCCTCCCTTCTGAGCTGGGCCCCAGTTTGAGTGCAGCCTGGTCACCCTGGTTGGCTGTGGAAGAGGAAGAGGCCACCACAGGGCACAGAGCAGCACCGACCCCACCTCATCCCCCTCTCGCCCACCAGCTGCTGCTTGCTGGTGCTAATCCCAACCATGAGCCAGAAGTCAAGGCCGAGTGGTTCACACAGGGCAGGCCTGCAGTCGAGAAGACTGCCCAGTTCCACAGGGCAAAGCCCTGGACTACCTGTGGCTCTGGTTTTTTGGGCCTCGCAGAAGGCCTCACAAAGGTTCCATGGAACTTCCTCTTCCTCTCACGAGCAGGGGCATAGACCAGTTCAGTTTGAAAATAAGGAGGAGTGACTTCCAATAAAGATGGCAGCCCAGGTAAACCCGGCCCACCTCCTTGCACAACCACAGCAAAATTACAACTAAAACACAGAACAACCATCACTCAGAACTGTCAGAAACCCAGTTGAATGAAGTCTGCCAACTACGGAATTAGAGAAACCACATCCATCCAGACTGGCAGGAGGGGCGGAGATGCAGAATAAGTTGATCCCACATCCACAGGGTGGATAAAAATTTGGGAGGGATATCTTGGGAGTGAGGAGTCCCCAGCCCACACCAGGCCCTCCAGCCCAGGGTTCCATTTCCAGGAAGATGAGTCCCCACAGCTTCTGGCTGCAATAACCAGTGGGGACTGAGTGAGGGGAAGAAACTTCTGGAGTCACAAGCAGCTCCTCTTAAAGGACCCACCACGGACTCACCTACTCAGACTCACTCCTCTGAGCTCCAGCACCGGGGTGGCAGCTTGAAAGGCACCAGTGGCACACAGGGAGACACTGAAGTGTCTGGCATCAAGGCTGGAGCTGGGGGACAGCTGTCTCCCAGACAGAGAGGTGAGCAGAGGCCGCTGTCCCTCTTCGGAGCCCTGCCCCCCCCCCCCCCCCCCGAGGCTGGCAGGCAGGTGCCACATCTGAGACTCCATCAGCCTGGCTAACACTGATGCCCCACCCTGGAGATCCCCTGAGACTCCGTCCTCAACGACTTACAGGCTCACCCTAGCTGTTAACAGAGACTTCTCCTCATGAGTGGCTGGTCTTGGCTCACGCTTCACAGCTTCCCAAATCCTGCCAAACAAGAAACAGCTGGCCTCGGTGAGCACCCCCGCCCCACATACCTCTTGCTAAGGGGCCCCAGGCCTGGCACTAGCAGCAGCCAGGCTAGATTCACAGCTTGGCTTCACCTGGGAATCTCCAAGCCCAGCATAAGTAGCAGCCATCTCAGGTTGCTTTACAGCTCAGGCAGAGTGGCCCCAGGCAAAACACAGGTGGGGGCTGACCTTGGCCTGCACCACCCGGGAAACCCCAAGGCCTCTGCACCCAGTGGTCAGCTACAGGCCACGTCGGGGCACCACCACCTGCCCCTGCACAGCCGATCCTCTGAGGAGGGCGGAGGGTGGTGGTCAGTGGTCACGGCCAGTCCTCGCAGCTGACTGGCCTGGGTAAATCCCTCCCATTGACCTGCCAAAGCAACCAAGGCTCAACTCCAAGAGGAGGGTGTGCTCAGCCCACATGAAGGGCGCACCTCGAGTACCCAGCTTGGGCGATAGGGGAGGCTGTGCCACTGGGCCCTACAGGACACCTACCACATGAGGCCACGCTACCAAGACATGGAGTCAAAGCAGCTCTACCTGATGCAGAGAAACAAACACAGGGAGGCTGGCAAAACGAGGAGACAAAGAAACGTGGCCCAAATGAGAAAACAGATCAAAACTCCAGAAAAAGGGCTAAATGAAATGGAGATAAGCAATCTATCAGATGCAGAGTTCAAAACTGGTTACAAGGAAGCTCAGGGAGCTTAGGGAGGACCTCGGCAGCATAAAAAGATCCAGAAACGAAGGACACACTGATTAAATAAAGAACAATGTACAGGGAAACAACAGCAGAGTGGATGAGGCTGAGAATCAAATCGATGATGTGGAACATAAGGAAGCAGAAAACCAGCAATCAGAACAAGACGAAGGAAAGAGAACCCAAAAAGATGAAGATAGTGTAAGCAGCCTCTGGGACAACTTCAAGCGTTCCAACATTCCCATCACGGGGGAGCCAGAAGGAGACGAGAAAGAGCAAGAAAGTGTACATCTATTTGAAAAGATAATGAAAGAAAACTTCCCTAATTTGGTGAAGGAAATAGACGTGCAAGTCCAGGAAGCACAGAGAGTCCCAACCACGATGGATGCAAAGAGGCCCACGCCCAGACACGTCACAACTAAATTACCCACCATTCAAGATGAAGAGGGAATCTTAAAAGCAGCCAGAGAAAAGCAGGTAGTTACCCACAAGGGAGTCCCCATAAGACTGTCAGCTGATTTCTCAACAGAAACTTGCAGGCTACACGGGACTGGCAAGAAGTGTTCAGTCATGAGGAGCAGGGGCCTGCAGCCCGGGCTGCTCTACCGGCAAAGATGGCGTTTAGAATGGAAGGGCAGCTAAAGAGCTTCCCAGACAAGGAAAAACTAAAGGAGTTCACCATCACCGAACCATTACCATATGAAACGTTTAAGGGACTTATCTAAGAAAAAGAAGATCAGAGCTATGAACGATAAAACAGCAATAAATACGTACTTACAAATAATTGAGTCTAAAACCAAACTCAGCGAAAAGAGGAACAGACAGGATCACGGATACGGGGAGGGTTTGATGCCTGCCAGACGGGAGGCAGGAGGGGGGACAGGTGAGGAGGTGAGGGGATAAGAAGTACAAGCAGGTAGTTTCGGAACAGCCATGGGGACGTAAAGTGCAGTATGGAAATGAAGAAGCCAAATAACTTGTACATGTGACCCGTGGACATGGTCAATGGTGGGGGGACTGCCTGAGAGAGTGGGGGTGCTAGGTGGAGGGGGAGAAGAGACAAAAATTGGGACAACTGTAATAGCATAATGAATATATTATAATTAAAAAAAAAAGCAAATACAGAAATAACCAGACTTGTGAGCCAGGCTGGGAGCTAAGGACAGGTGGGTGCTACAGGGCCGCCCAGCACATACTCAGGGCACGAAGGGTGAGGAGCGAGACCTCTGCCATGCAGGCTTAGGCTCTGACCTGGGCCAGTGGTTCCTGCCCACCCGGGGCCACGCTGCTCTCCAGGGCCACATGTCAGCATCTGCGGACGCCCTCTGCTGTCATAGTCAGGGGGTGGGGTGGGGGCTGTTGGCACCTAGAAGCCGGGGTGCTGCCAAACACCCTGTGATTCACAGGGCAGCTGCATGACAGAGAGCAAGCAGCCTCCAGCAGCACGGCACTGGGCAGGAGGAAGCGGCTGCAGGCTTGGTCCCCAGTTCCACAGTGGCCACCTTGGCCACAACGGTGGAGGATTCATTGGAGGTTCACGTGTAAAACAACTGAGCCCCCTGCTGCTGCTGCGAACTCCCACGCGTATCGTGTGTGGGCCAAGACCCCAAACACCCGCCCCAGCTGTCTGAGACGGTCATACTGTTTAGCATTGACAGGCTCCCCGGTGACACCTCAGGTGCTCCCCCCGCCACCCACCTAAGCCGGACCTCACTGAGTCACCAGAAGGCTTATGGAGGATGGATCCCCATGCCACCTGGCTCTTCCCTGAAGAGCCTCAGTCTGCAAAGCCACCCTGCTGGAGCCAGGGCTCTGAGCAGCCCCCGGCTGGAGCCAGGCACCAGGGGGAAACAGCGCCCTCACTCCCCCGGAAGTCAGTGGAAAATCTGGCCCCGCTCTCCCTTTCCCCACTTTAGGGTGCAGGTCAGCAGGCGGCCCTGCCTGCGCGAATGAGCCTGGCAGGTGCTGTCTGCTCTGCCGCTGTCTGGAGGTGAGGCCGTACCACCGGCTCTACCGCTGACTACCCACTGCAGAGCCCATCACAGTCCTGCTCAGTCCTGTCCTTCAAGGACGCTCTGGGTGGTCACCAGGCTCCGCGACCACAGTGCAAGCAGCTGTGCGGACGTCTCCCAGCTCAGCACGACAGGACTGCATGTGCTGGGGTCCCGTCACCTGCGTTCCAGTGCCCGACCCCAGGGCACCTTTCTCTTCTGAGCGCAGCCAGTGATACCCGTGGTGCGAACCGTGTCCCTGCCTGGGCGTGGCTGCTGTTGGCATGGTTACTGGGCCTAGAGATTCCTCTACAGCTGAGCCCTTGCAGGATTGGGGAGTTCCCACAGGACAGAGATCTCAACACCCCGACCAGCCACCGTCACTTTTGGGACTCCCAGGGCCAGCCATCAAGGTTGGTCCCAGCCTTCATGTCCACGAAAAGTAACACAGCTGGCTGCCAAGTGGACTGAGTGGATGTCCTCCTGCCCCCAGCAGCCACCTGGGGAGAACTCCCGCTCCTCCAGCATGCGGCCTGCAGGTCATGAGGCTGGAAGCCAGCTCAGAAAGCACCTCCCCAAGAAGCTCTGCCAACCCCTGCCCAGTTCCAAACAGGGCCAGCCTGTCTCTCCTGCAGAGGAAGAGCTGGGCCTCGCTGCCCTTGGGCCCCCACAGCCGCGCTGCACTGCCGGCGGCATGCACAGCGGCACACAGAGACGTCTGTGGGGGAACTCCATACAGGGCGCCAACACACTTTTTCTTCAGGCATGAAAAAAAATCCTAGATCAGCTAAAACAAATGCAACTAAGCATGGATGTGTATTTTTGGGAAGTTACCAGGTTACCCCGGGTCCCACTTTAGAACAGGTGTGGGACTTCAAGAACAGCAGCACCTCTGTATAGACCTGTGGTAGCAACAGTGACGTGATAGGAACAGTCACCCAGTAACAAGTGACCGTACCCCACGCACAACCACGAGTGACAGAGCATCTGCCTAACAGGGAGCCCCGCATGCACCCCCGCCCCGAGACGCTGCTCCGGTCCCTGTCCTCTCAAGGGTGTGTGTGAGACTGGGAGTCTAAGCCATAGAAAAAAACCCACCCCATAAAACCTGCTTTCATTAACCTTTTCATCCCTACCCAAGTACATTTTTTCCCTTGCTTTTAGAGAGAGAGGGAAGGAGAGAGGCATCGACTGGCCGCCTCCTGCACGCTCCTGGACTGAGGACCAAACCTGCAACCCAGGCGTGTGCCCTGACCGGGCATCAAACCTGCGGCCCTGTGCTTACAGGATGGTGCTCCAGACAGCCGAGCCACTTGGCCAGGGCCACAAAACCCACTTTCAACTGTGAGGTGCACACCCACCGGCCTACCTTCGCAAACACTCTGCAGAGAGAAGTACGTGGTCTGGTTGATGTAGCCCGAGCCCTTGGTCAGCGAGGTCACGCAGCCGATTAGCACGCGGGGGCTGGAATCTGACAGGCTCCCTCCCTGGGTTTTGCTGTCCTCTTCCCATTTATCAGAGACAGCTTCCACCTAAGAGACAAACAAGCCTCCACTTAAACCAAGATACGGGGACCACGGGAACAGTAAACTGAAGACTAGTCCCCCTTATAAAGAGAGATGCAAAAACCCTCAACAAAATACCAGCAAACTGAGTGCAGCAAGACATCAAAAGGATTATGCACCACAACCAAGGGGGGCTTTTCCCAGAACGCACGGACGGTTCTGCACACGAAAATCGATCCGTGTGATGCGCCACATTGGCCGAACCAGGGGAAGCACACTGGCATCTCAGGTCACGCAGAAGAGGCCTCTGACAAAACTCAGCATGCTTTCACGATGGAACGCTCCACACACTCGGACCGGAAGGGAGCGTCCTCACCACGACAAAGGCCACGCGGGCCACACCCGCAGCCACTGCCACAGCCAGTGGTGAAAGACTGGAAGCTTTTCCTCTAAGATCAGAAGAGAGGCAAGGATACCTCTTTCTGCCACTCCTGTTCAAAGCAGTACTGAGGTTCTAGCCAGAGCAGTGAGGCAACGAAGGGAAGGGAAGGAAGAATCTAACCTGGTGGGAAGGAAGAAGTAAAACGATCTGTTTGCAGACGGCTGGATTTTATGATAGAAACCACTGAACACTCCATTAAAATTGTTACAGCTAATAAGTGAATTCAGCAAAACTGCAGGACACAGATTCGACACGCAAAAATCAGCCGGATTTCCGTACACTTGCAATGGATAATCAAAAAAGGAAATTAAAAAAGCCAATCTGAGGCACACACAAACATCACAAAGACAGAGCTACTCAGAAACAAGTTTAACCAAGGAGGGGGGAGACGTGCATGCTGAAATTACAAAGCGCGGCTGAAAGACGTTAAAGGGGACCCAGGTTAGGGGGATGCCGTGCTCACGGCCGGGAAGGCGTCATGTGAAGACGCCAGCACCGTGCTAAGCAATCTACAAACTCAGTGCAACCCCATCAAAGTCCCAGCGGCATTTTGCAGAAACAGAAAACACATCCTAAAATTCGTAAGGACTCTTAGTGACCTTGAGTAGCCAAGATAATCTTGAAAAGGCAGAACAAAGCTGGAGGTTCCCCACTGGATTTCAGAACTCGCTACAAAGCACGGTCGTCAAACACTGTGGCACCGAGGCGACCTGAGGACAGGCGGGGACAGAGTCCAGAATTAAATAAACCAACGCACGCGACCCACTGGTTCCAGCAGGGGTGCTGAGACCAGTCCGTGTGGAAAGGGCTTCCCCACTGTGGAGTCTTCTCCAAGGATGACGCCGGGGAACCGGAACGACGTGCAAAAGAACAAAGTTAAACCCGCACCCAGTGCCACACCCCAAGAGTGACTCAAAACGGATCAGACGCACATTTAAGAGCTAAAACTGTAAGACTCTCAGGAAAAAAGCGTAGGTGAAAATCATCATGGTCTTGGATTAGTGAATAATTTTTTAGTGTAACATCAAAAGCACAAGTAATGAAAAAAAGAGGAAGTGGAGTTCATCAGAACCTAAAACTTCGGAGCAGCAAAGGGCGCTGTCAAGAAAACGTGAGAAGACGACCCTCGGAATGGCAGGAAGTACCTGTAAACCACACGTCTGACAGGGCTGCTATCCACAACACGTCTGATAAGGGCTCCTATCCGGGATGCATGAAGAGCCTCTGTGTCTCAGGAAGAAAGTAACCCGGCTAAGAAATGGCAAGGACTTGAAGAGACATTTCTCCAAAAAGTATGAACTAACCCACAAGCTTGCGAAAAATGGCTCGACATTATTGTCAGAGAACTGAATGAAAACCACGAAGACACCGCTTCCTGCCCACTGGGACGGCTACCGCCGACACACGGGAAGCAGCTCAGGCCGGCTGAGACGCAGAGACACTGGGACCGTGGTGCATGGCTGGGGGCACGCAAGAGGCAGCGGCCCCTGGGGGAGAACCTGTCAGGTCGTCCAAAGTTCAGCACGGACCTCCCACGTGACCCTGCGCCCACTCCAAGGCGCATATGCAAAAGCAAACGGGCTCGAGCAGAAACCACCCAAGTGCCCGTCAACGGATGGCTGGAGCAACACCAGGGCCGCCCATGTGGGGCCTTCCTCAGCCTTACAGAGGAATAAGGTCCTCACACCCTACATGGACGACGAACCTCGAAAATATCATGCCAAGTCCAGTAAGCCAGACACAAAGGGACACACGTTATATGGCTCCATCTATGTGAGGGACTCAAAATAGCCAAACTTCGAGACGGGGGTGGCAGTGAATCACTTAGAGGAGTTTCCAGCCAGAAAGACGACTACGGTGGTGGCGTCCGTCCAGCAAAGCGAGTGCGCTTAGTGCACTGGAGTGTGCCCGGAAATCGCTTAAGAGGGTAAACTTTATGTCAGGTGCGTTTTGCCACAATCAGACACCTAGGTAAAAAAGAAGTGAAGAATTCCAGGGGGTTGGGCAAACGGGCTGCCGCACACCTGCCCTGGTGCAGTTAACGTTGGCAGACGGACCAAAGGCACGTCCCGTGACCCAGCACCCCGCTCGAGGGCTCAGAGCGGCAGTGGGGGCCGAGCAGTGGGGGCACAGGCGGGGGAGGCGGGATGCGGAGAAGCCTGCTTCTCATTTCGTAGTGCTCCAGGGCAGAGCGACCCAGCAGACCTGCGGTGACAGAAACATCTGAGGTTTGTGCTGCCCAGGGAGGTAGCCACCAGCGACATTTAGCTGTCGAAATGCGCTTAGTGAAACTGAAGAATTAATTTCGAATTTGTACTTACTTTTAATAAATTTAAATTTAAACAGCCACACGACTGGAAGCTATTGTACTGAATGTGATTCTAGAATGTGCGTATTATCTTTAAAATTTGGGAGAGATGATATTAAGCATTAAGATAGTATTTACTAATCGAAATAGTAACAAAGTACATCTCAACCATTTTTAAAATGTAGCTGAGCTCAGTCGGTTTGCCAGCTGCCAAGTCATGTAACGAAACCAGTAACTCTCCTATATAGGAAGAAGAAATTGAAAACACAAAGTAAAATTATACCGATAACGAAACACAAACATTACAATTCTTGGAAATAAACTCGACGACGAATTTTCGGAACCTAGGGGAAGAAAAGCACTGAGCCGTGAGAACACAAAGGGACACGTTGGTAAATGAACAGACGTCAGCTGTGGGTGGAGACGAGTCTCCGCCTGGCACTGAGCCTGACTGAGCCACCGACTCAGCACTGTCCAGCAGGAGCTCGAGCCACGCGCGGACAGCACATGGCTCTGACATCGGTCAGGATGAGGGGAGAGCCAGGAGAGCTCCCCTCACTCGGCGTGGGAGGGAGACCTGCCTGCCTACCACCCACAGGCACCACCTAGCTGGGGGCCCTAGCAGGTATCGGACTGGACAGGGTTCAAGCAGGGTCCCTGATGCATGATACGGACTTCTGATGCATGATAAAGGGACCTTTCCAAATGGTAGGGAAAGTGGACGACTCAGTGGGACGACTGGTAGCTACTGGCTCCTTCTCTCAGTCTGCACACCCAGTAAGTTCCAGGCAGATGAAGTATGTGGATGTCAATAAACAATCATCAGAGGAAACCTGAGTGCTTCCTCCTGGTTAGAAGCACAGTAAGCCTCTCAGGTTTCCTACAGAGCCCAGAAGCTACAATGAGAAGATAGACACATTTAACGACAAAAACACTTTATAAAACAAAAGCCAAAAGGCATTCTTGGGTGAAATATTTGTAACACTTTCATATAATAATTTTCCTTAAAAAGCTATAAATTCTCTAATATAGAACTTTAACTAAAAATGTTGGATCCAAGAAAAAATATGGACAAAGGACATGAACATAATTCCTACAAAAAAGTGAAGCGCTGATCTACTGAGAAACTGAAGTGCAAACTCAAATGACGCGATCGGACTGGCAGGGGCCCAGAGGAGGACGTGTGCGTCCTCGCCCACACAAGGGACAGGCAGCCTCTCCCCCTGCTCCTGGGAGCGCAGTGTAGCTCCCCACTATTGGGGGGAATTAGGTGATCACCACTGAAAAGTCAAATGTGCTTGCCCTTAGAATAACAATTCTATTTCCAACAATTTGGAGCACAAAAATACCATTTTTTGGTTCATAGTCCAGCACTCAATCCACTGAGCCACACCAGCCAGGACTTCTGCCTCAAAATACTATTTTTTAAATGAAAAAAGTTGAGTAATAGAGCCCAACTGTCTTTGCTAATTGCATTAACAAAGAATGCAGTAATTACTATTTTTAATAATACCTTTCAAAGACCAGAAGACTATATAAACAGTAAGCGTTCTCCATGGTATGAAATGAGAGGCAAACTTATGAATTATAAATTTCCATGGTGTCTGAATGATTTACAGTGACAACCACTGATTTTTTTAAAACAGAGACCACCGTGATACCAAATGCACGCCAGGCCGGAACACGCCACTCCCTCCCCTGGCCAGGCTGTCTCGAGGCCACCCAAACAGCACAGCAGTGTGAAACCCCCTGGTGAAGCAACTTCCCAAACCAACCCGGGCCTCACCCTGATTGCTTTCAGGCCATTGGACACTTTGTTTTCTTCCACAAGGGCAATAACTTCCTGTCCAACGTTCAGAAGAGCCTTGCCAGTCACAGCCTCATTGGAGAAGTAGATCAGATCGTCGATCATGCCGTAATCGCTGCAGTACCTTGTCACCATACCCCGCACGGTTTTCAGCTTGGTGTCACCTAGGTGGGCAAACAGAAAGGCTACACTGACCACACGAGCGAGCCCACCTTCCAGGAGGAAGGTGGAGTATGGGGCACCCAGGGGGTGGGAGGACCCTCCTGGGGAGGGTTCAGAAAGCCAGGTGTATGAGGCAGGTTGCCTGTAGCTCTGACTCCAGCTCTCCCCCTGCAACGTGCACACCCAGGCTGGGTCCCTGGTCACGCTGTGCCTGCTCCACCCGTAAAGGGGACCCAAAGAGCCGTCCAAGGGACAGAACCAGGAGCAGTGCGGAAGCCAGAGAGGTTGGCGCAGGTTGGGGTGCAACGTGAACTGCCGATGGAGCTGTCTCATCCGGGAGCTGTTATTAATGTTTTCTTTCGTCATCATCAAAGTCCGCAGCTGCAACAGCAGCGTTCGGAGGTTCTGTATAACTAAAGCAGGCAATGCAGGCGATTCCGGGTCTGGGGAGCAAACTGGCCTGGGAGCAGGGCATCCCCAGGCGACTCAGTGACCCTCTCCACCCAGGGCCAAGAACACTGCTGCAGCCAGCGTCCTGAGTCCTCACTGCACCTGCTCCACTGCTTCCCGTCACAGGCAACACCTGGGGAGCGCTGGTTACGTCCGCCCCCCTGGCCTCCTGGAGTGGAACCCTAGCTCGAGCTGCCTCTTCAAGCCCGCACTGCACAGAGGGCCGAATGGAGAAAGAGAGCGATCACGGGCCTAGGTGTGCTCCTCTTGGGGAGGTTAGAGAACAGGGCCTGATTGCAGCTCTCATCGGGAGAAGAATGCAATGGAGAGCGCTCCTGGGCTGTGGCCCGCCCCAACACCTGTGCCTGCCCCGACCCCACTGCAAGCCGGCCCTGCCCCACGCGCACCTTCCCAGGGCTCGAGCCCCGGCGGCTGGACCTCCTCCTCTGGCCCATCAGCCTTCCTCCAGAAGAAGGCCACTAGCTTGGCCGCGAGTCGCAGCATGGCCCGGCCGCCACCTTGTCCACGACGTGTCTAGCAGCCCAAGGCTCCTGCACGTGGCCACGTGGCTTCCGCCATTCCCAGCCAATAGGGTGATCGTGCCTGCGCCTGCGCCGTGCTTCGTGGAGCTTGGCCAATTAGGTTGCCATGCTGACGCCTGCGCCCGCAGACCTTTGACCTTGGCCAATGAGGTTGCCCCTTCTGTGCCTGCAACTGCGCCCAGTGGGGTTTGGCCAATGGGGTTCACAGTGCCCACGCCTGTGCCCAAGTCCTGTCGATATTGGCCAATGGGGCCTGCGTGCGCCCTGTGACTGTTAGCAGTCTGTGGTTGGCCGTTGGCGAACGTTAGCACGCTAGCCGGCGAAGTGCGGTGACTTGTGGGAGTGATGCCCGGGCCTTTGGGCCAGGCTCCTGCTGGTGGGCGGGGCTTTGCTCAGGTGGGCGGGGCTTTGCGCAGGTGGGCACTCCTGGCATCTACCCTCCAGAAGCCAATAGACAGAAGATAGCTGACATACCCAAATCAATAAACTTGTTGGTGAAAGTGACCACTGTGTCTTTTATTTTAGGGAGAAGAGTAAGCAAACTTTTTTGCCAACCCAATATTTGCTGAATGGAAGTAAGAATGTGGAAGCGGGGGAGGGGGTCAGCCGTTGCAGGAACAAGAGTTGGTTTGGAGATGTGAAAGAACAGGACTTATCCCAGAAACTGGCGCTGCCAGGATCCAGGAAGCGCTTCTCAAGTGGCCACGACTCTGGAGGCTTGAGGCGTCTGCGCGGTGATCCCTCATTCAAGGCAGCTTGTTTGTATTTCTTAGTAGAAAACAACTTTGGAAAAGCTCAGAAATGGTGACATCTGCTGAATGTTTTCCTCCCAGCAAAGAGAAATGCAGAGATGGGCCTAGAGGGTGTGTGCTGAGTGAAATAAGTCAGAGAAAGACAAATACCGTAGGCTCTCCCTGATATGTGGGATCTAAAGACCAAAACGAATGATCAAACAAAACAGAAACAGACTCATAGACACAGAGAACAGACTGATGGGGAGGCGGCTGGGGGCTGGGTGAGAAAGGTGAAGGGATTGAGAAGTATAGAGCGGTGGTTACAGAATGGTCACGGGGATGTAAGGCCCAGCACGGGGAATGAATATAGTCAGTAGCCCTGGCTGGTGTGGCTCAGTGGCTTGAGCACCGGCCTGCGAACCAAAGGGATGCCGATTGATTCCCAGTCAGGGCACATGCCTGGGTTTCGGGCCAGGTCCCCAGTCGGGGGTGCGTGAGAAGCAACCACACATTGATGTTTCTCTCCCTCCCTTTCTGCCTCCCTTCCCCCCCATCTAAAACAAATAAATAAATAATCTTTTTAAAAACATAATAAGAAAGTAAGTCTAGTCAGTAATATTACAGTAACTATGTGTGGTGCCAGCTGGGTGTTGGAAACATGGGGGTCACTTTGTAAACTATAAAGTCACACACTTGAAACTCGGTAACAGGAAGGAACTCAGCAGGGCTCAGTCCGGTCGGACCGATTCCCACTGACTCTGCGTATCGCTTCACAAGGTAGTCGATAAAGACGTTTGGGAGGCTTTTCAACCCCTTCTTTGCTTCATAGGTTATAGTGTGTGAACAGTGGCCCTCCTTGCTAGGCTGAAAAGCTAAGACAACACAACATCCCATGATTGGAAACGGATGTCTCTGCGCACACTCCACAGGGGTTTGTGCTGGAGGAGCCGGTTCTTGAATACTCGAGCTCGGGCTGTGTGCACAAAGACTCTCGCTGCAACTGTCGGCCTGCCAGCATGTCCGGGTGAAGCACGTCCCTGGTCTTTTTCTCTGCCTACTGAGCAGAAGTAAAGGGTGCCAGGGAGCTCCGGGGCTGCCAGTGGGACCACAGACCAGAGTCCCAGGCAGGTCTGGGGCTGCCCAGCCAGGCTGAGCACAGATGTGTGTGTGTGCGCGCCGTTGTGCAGGAGGTTTCCTCATGTGATCACGGGGGATGGAAAAAGGCTGCTTGAAAGGAGGTATAATGAGGCCTTTGAATAAAAAGTTATGCCTCCAAACAGCACCGGCCTCCTCCTGCAGGACTCTGTGCTGGGGGGTTCCGCTCAGGCACGCTTCTTCTGAGACACCCGCCCCTGAGCCCCGCGACCTGTCTGCCTGCTCCAAGTGGGACCGCGGGACCCCGCTGTTTCCCGGTGGAGTTAAGACAGGGCCGGCAAGGCTCTGTGCCAGCAGTTACACAGTTACACAACCATCGCGAACTTTCCAGGGTCACTACTTCATCTCATTGAAATTCAGGACAAGGTTCTCCTGCTCCTGGCTTAAGTGCAGCTTTGCTGGGCTTTTTGTTCCTTTGTGAATAGTTGTTGCTGGAAGCCCTGGGCAGCAGCGAGCCCATCACCCAGAGACCAGTGCCAGCCCAGGAGCAGCCGGGTGGTGAGCACCAAGGGACAGACGGACAGACAGGGCCTGAGGCCGGTTCTGCTACCACCTTGAGCAATTTAAGGGCTCAGAGGAGCCAGCACCTCCTGGGAAGTGGGAGCTGAAAGGCCTGTGGGCCAGGCAGTGGGCACCCAAAGCCCAGCACCCCACGCTGAATGCAGACAGGCAGGTAGGTTGTGTTGAGAAAGTGGCTTTAGTCACTTACTGAGATAAGTGCTTGTTTTCTTCCTCAAACCCACAGCCCTTCCGTTCGAACAAGACTTACCTTGCTGAAAACAACTTAGTTCAACGGGAGCGTCCTCAGAGTGATCCAAAGCAGCAGAGGCGACGCAGAGTCCCAGGCACAGCCGCCGTGGGCACCGAGCTCAGTGTCTGCCCCAGCGCCATGGCGCGGGAGGAGTCGTGCAGGGAGGAGCCCAGCTACGACCGGATGGCCACCCTGGAGCGGGGACGGCCCGACGTGGGGAGCTACACGGACACCAAGCCCGGCGACCTGCAGCTGTCCTCAAGGCTGCCCCCCTGCTTTAGTCACAAGACATGGGTCTTCTCTGTGCTGATGGGGGTGAGTAGCCGGGCCAGGGCCACGGGGTCATTGTCCCCAGGAGGTGTTGCTCCCGGGCCCAGTGGGACAGAGCAGCTCCCTTACTCTGCTCTGGAGGGCCCTGTGGGGCTGTGCTGTATGAACCACTGCCCTCCATTCACCAACATTTCCGGCTCCAGCCCCAGGCCTCTGAGCTCATGCTGCTCCATGTCCTGCCACAGTGGGGACAGCCCAGGGCCCACCTGCTTGTCCACAGGTTCATGCATGGTTTGTGGGTGACCTCCATGACCCTCAACCGCTGGGGGGATCTGGAGTCACCATGTGGGTGGGGAGGAGCCTTCTGCAGCGTGACGGTGGGGTGGTGTCCCGGGGCGGGGGGCCAGGCCGTGGAGTCAGAGCAGGCCCAGGGGCCAAGGAACAGGGCCAGCAGGGAGCAGGTGGCCAGGCCTCAGGGGACCAAACACTGGAGGAAACTGGCCGGGGTCCTGGGACAGTTGCCTCCAGACGTGCTTGGATAGGCATGCAACGACCGAAGGGTTACTTTGGCCCGCATGAGTTCGGTCACCTGGGGACCCCAGGGCTCCCTGCCACCTTGGTTAAGAACCCAGGACCCAGGCTGGGATCTTGCTACCCACGCCAGGCTCCTGGGTTCCAGCACTCCCATCACAGTGGGTCACGCAAGGCCCCCTGCCCAGACCCTGGGTGTGAGGGACCTTTAACACTGACCCCCACCCACTCTGCAACCTCACCTTCTGCAGTGAGCTTCCACCTCCCAGCCCAGCCGGATGGGGCTTCATGCCTGGGCCTGGGGGTGTGGATCCAAGGCTCAGAAATCGCACCTGTTGGGGCAAGGGTGTTTTCTGGGGAGAGGTGCCATTTCTTGCCTTAAATTTTCTTCCTCAAATAAATGGTGAAGCCCATAGCCTGACGCTGGAGGGAAAGTGGGCTGCGACCGTGTATTGTCAGCAGTCAGGTATGGCGGGATCCAGGCGAGATGCTGGTGCATAGGGACATCCGCACTCCGTGGTGTTCCCATGTGCAGTGCTGTGTCCTGAACTTGCCGCTGTGTTGCAGGGCTGCCTGCTTGTGACCTCGGGCTTCTCACTGTACCTGGGAAACGTGTTTCCTGCCGAGATGGATTACTTGCGCTGTGCTGCAGGTTCGGTAAGCAGTGTCATTGGTTCCATCTCCAGTACAAGGTTTGTGGATGTGCGTTTGGGTTTGTGCCCTGAGAGCGACGCATTGCTGTCCCTTGCCGCTCATCCAGAGCCTCCTCACAGGGCTGCAGCTTCAGTGGGGTTGATGATCTCTGAAACCACCCATGAAGCAAGTCTGAGCCACTCCACAGACTCTGGGCTGGAAACGGCACTCTGGTCTCTGGCCTCAGAGACTTCGGGCCCTCCAGGACACAGGGCTGACCCCGCCCTCCCATGGCTTGTGCCCTGCTTATGGGGGCTACTGGTCATCCCAGGACACGTCCCGGGTCTCATGAGGGGGGGGGCTCTCGCCTGCCTGCTCCCCAGCCCCAGCCCCGTCACCGTCCCCGAACGTCTGAAAACAGACACAAGCTCCCCTTGCCCTGTGCCCCCACCCATGGTGCCGACCTCTGCTGCCTTAGAACAAAACTCCTTGGAACAACTCATCCTGCCCTTGCCATTCTCTCCAGCAGGGGGCGCCAACCTGCAGCCCAGGAGGGCTGTGCCTGTGGCCCAACACAAGCTTGTAAATTTACTTAACACAAGATGAGATTTCTTTGCGATTACGGTTCGCAGTGCGGTTAATGTGTGGCCCAACACAACTCTTCCTCTTCCAGTGTGGTCTAGAGATGCCAAAAGTTTGGACAGCCCTGCGACTCCTGGGTGACCCTTGGTCCCCACCACTGGAGCAGCCCTTGTTGGGGCCACAGTGACCTAACCTCTGGCCCTGGTGCCACTGGGGCTGAGTGGCCACCTAGGCTGAGTGGCCCAGCAAAATTCTTGGCAGTGCCCTTCACCCTCAGGCGACAGGCTGGAGAGACAAGTCTCCATGGGGTTCCCAGGGCTCCCCTTCAGCTCTCGGTGGCCCCACCCCGCCCCCAACCCACACACGCTGCCCCCTCAGCTCGAGCTGCCCCAGCTTTGGGGTCTGCAGGGTCTGTCACCCACAAGAGCAGCACCTGGTGTGACCTCTGCTCACCCCCCTCTGCCCACCTCCCTGCACTCCCACGTTTGCCCCCTCCCTTGCCCTTTGCTTCTGTGGGGTCACTGTGGGGCCCCAACAAGAACCTGCTGAGACTCTGCACTCCTGGCCAGTTGTGCTTCCTCCCCGCGGTGGGATTTCTCAAGTGGAGACCAAGCTTGGTCTCGAGTCGCAGGAAGCTGCAGCCCAGCTTCCAAGTGTGTCCACCCAGAATACTGCTCATCAGCGAATGTCTTTTTCGTCTCATCAGAAACGTTAAGACTTTTTCCAGAATAAATCACTCTGACAGATCTGAGGACCTTTCAATGTCCAGCGAAACCCATGTCCAGCGGGCCGGCAACACTGGCCCTGCCGACGCCCTGGGCGCGTAGGGTGGGGGCCACCGCTCACCGAGCTCTGCTTGCTCTCCAGTGCATTCCCGCGGCTATTGTGAGCTTCGCTGTCTCCAGGAGGAACGTCAGTGTGGTGAGTCCAGCCTCCAGCCGATCTCCGAACCCTGGGGGCCGCCGCTCTGCCCATGGGCTGTGGAGAGACCCCAGGCCCTGTGGGGCTGACAGACACATGCATGTGCACGGGTGCATGTTCACTTCTCTGTACGTGTGCGCGCACACACTTGTGCATGGGAGGAGTGCACCTCCGCCTCCCTCAGCGCCCGGTGCCCCCACTGTGAGTCTCCTGTGCTCTTCCTCCCTCTGTCCCCAGGAGCTGGCGGTGCACCCGCCCGGGCTAATTCTAATGTGTCACGGTCTCTAGGGTTTTTAATCAGTGACCTGGAATCAGGTCACTGCTGCCTTCACTTCCGTAGTTCCGCAGAGGGGAGTGAAGCGCCTCCCGTCTTCTCTTCAGATCCCCAGTTTCCAGATGCTGTTTGTCTCCGCGTTTGCCGTCACCACCACGTGCCTGATCTGGTTCGGCTGCAAGCTGGTCCTGAACCCGTCAGCCATAGACGTGAGTCCCAGGGCCGCGTGGGCCCCACGCCGTGCCTGTTTCCTCCCTTGGGGGCGCGTCTGCCCATTGAGCGTCTGTGTGGGGGGGTATGGTTGGCGTCACCGAGCACCGTCTGCGGGTGGGCCTGTGCGAGTGAGTGCATCGTGGCTCTGGAGTCTGAAAGTTGGAGAATTATATTTATGCTCCTGAAGAAAAGAATTCTCTTAACTTCTTCATTGCTTCCAGTGGATGGATTTATCGATAAAATCTTAATGCTTCTCCCACGACAGTTGTTAGAAATGAACAGGAACACAGCAATATGTCTCATCATGCCTGCGATGCCATGGGTGGTGTGGTGCGCCTCTAAGAAAAGGGGAGAGCCAGTTGTTCCCCGTTCCCATGCCAGAGCCGAGAGAGGCGATCCTATGACGAGGACCCAATCGGAGGTTCCTCACAAATGCCCCCTGCTCCGGGTGTGACGCCGAGCCACCTCCATCACACCAGGGAAACGACAGGTGGCCCTGAGGAAGGCTGAGCCAGGCCAGTAAGGCACAAAAAGTAGATGCATCCGGGACCGAGAGCAACACCGAGCCATTGTCCACAGAAGAGACCCTGGGTTTTCCGAGGGCTGGTGCCCAGGTTGCCGGGTGTGAATGCCAGGATAAAACGACTACCTGTGCTAGCAACAGGAAAGTGTGAAAACGTAGTTTAAACGCATATACATGTTAGGGAAATAATCACCGAAACTTCCTGGGGATAAATGTAACAAAAGCAGGACTGTTCCGGGGAAAACACCAAGGGCTTAGCGGGACCCTAATGCTTCTTCGTGAAGGAGGTCCTCGCCGTGTGGAAGTGGGTCTGGAGCAAAAGCACCTGCTGCACCTGGCCAGCTGAGGTGGTGACCGGGGCCAGGGACGGGGGTGCCTCCAGAAGAATGGGTTTGGGGACTGGACCCTGCGGCCTGGAGCTGTCACACTGCCGTCCCAATGAGATGGAGCCGCCCCGCCGCGGACCCTGTCCGCCCACTGCCATGAAAACCCAGCCCCAAACCAGACCCAGCGGGCTGGAGCACAGCCAGGAGGGGCACAGGGACACGCTGTGAGGAAGGGACCCGAATTCTCCCGGGTCGAAGGCCCGTCCCAAACCCCTGCTCAGAGCCACAAGAGAGCCAAGGGCACCAGGGGAGGGCTGACGCCACTCCCGAGGAGGATGCTGTGCAGGCAGCGGAGCAATGCTCAGCCTGGCGAGTAACCGGAGGAGGTAAATTCAAACCACAGGGAGAGGCCGTTCTCGACCGCAGACGGGCAGAAGCTCCTCCAGCGACTCCGAGGCCTGGAAGTGTCTGGACTCTGCAGCACGTTCTGCAGACGCGCGCATGGTGAAGCGCACACACGGGGATTCCGAGTGCGCGGCCCCAGGGCGCAAACCCTGGAAAGGGGCTTGCGCGTGTGACCAGGAAGCGTGAGTACTCGCAGAACGTCCTTTAGAGCAAACACCCCAAACCAAGGCAGTGCTCCAGTGTCCGTCGTCTACGGCAGTCCCCCGCGCCGCCCGCCCGGGGTCCCAGAGCAGATGAGTAACTGGAGAAGGGCGCCTGACGCCTGCGGCGCGGCCCTCTGGGGTGGCCGGTGAGCCAGCAATGTCAGCCTCCCCGCAGTTCGCGTTCCTCAGGTGCCTGCTGCCACGTGGTAGCCTGAGCTTCGTACTGAGGACGCGCGACCGGGAGCCCGGAACCACGCCCATGCAAGATCCTCCAGACCGCGATGTCGGAACCAGTGACTCCTTGGGCTCAGACTTTAAGAAGCAGAGCCTCGCAGCCATTGCTACCTGTCAGGAGCCGGGGATAGAGGAGTCCCCGGATCCTGTCTCAACCAATAGGAATGAGGCTTCTCCCGCCCAATCAGAGCTGTGGAGCTCCAACCAATCAGAGCAGCTCTAGCCTGACCAATCAGAAACCAGGCGCGGGGACGTGTGTGGGTATATGAGTCAGCTCCCAGCGGCTATGGGAAGCACACTTTCCGCAGGATGTTGGGTTTGAGTGTCTCCCTGGGGCAGGACATTGTAGGTCTGTGGAGCTGTTCCACATCAGTGCCGTTTTCACAGCCGTGCTGTGTCACAATTGAGCAGTTTTGCAGTTCTTCACGCACTCCAAGTCGATGAATCTTCTTAGGGTTGAACTGACGCCAGTGGCCGCTGGTTGAAACGTACATCCTTGATCACCTGTAGTCTAGGTGGCTGCACCTGCTTTTAGAAAGCGGATCAGCCCGCCAGCTGGGATAGCGCTGCTGCCGTGGGTCAGTCTGTAACCGGCTGCCCCGCTCTTGCGATGGCTTTGCAGTCCGTCTTTTGACTCCTGGGAGAATGCCCCACCATTTCACTCATCCTCAAAGTTGTCCGCTCTTATTTCAAATGTATTTTAGAACAAGCTTGTTGAGTTCCTTAAAAAGTTGCAGCTGGAACTGCATTATGATCATTTTAAGTGTGCTGAATAATTTTATGAGAATTGACTTCTTTATCATATCATCCCGACTGAGAGCCTGGGTTGCCTCTCCACTTCCTCAGACCACCTTGGGTGTCCTTCATGAGGGTTTTAATGTTTTCTGTGCTCCTTGTTAAGTTATCCCTAATTGCTACTATGAAGGGTGTATTATTTTTTAAATTATATTTTTGGGTCAATTATTGCTGGTACAGAGAGGTGCTATTGATTAAAAAAAATTTTGAAACATTTTAAGACTCAAAACAATTTGCACAAATAGTACAGAGCCCAAACTTACTAATGGATCCCACTTGGTTTGAAACGTGGGTTTTACTGTTGTTCAGGTATGGTGAGGCCTGGGAGCAGGAGACACCGGCCAAGGGGGCGGGGCACACGGGAGGAAGACGTGGGTGGGGAGGGAGCTGGGACCAGGGCACAGGAGCCTTCACTGTGGCTTTCTGTGGAGGAACCGGCAGGGCAGCAGGCTGAGGGTGGGCTGTGTGAACAAGGGGCTCTGGCACAGGGACGGCCCCTGGTGGTTGGGTCCCTGGCCTGGGTGCTGAGGGCGGTGGGGGGTGGCCCCCAGGAGGAACCCCACAAAGAGAGGTTGGGGCCAGCTCTGGACTGGCTCATTTGTACATGGTTAAACAGACATTATTTAGTCTATAACTCTATGAACAGTAACTGATGCTAAGGTGACATCTTTAGTATATTACTTGTTAATGTTCCCATAGATGTAGATTCGTGTAACTGCCAGCAGAGTCAGGGTAGGGAAAGGTGCCCCCACAGCCCCGGGGTCCTCAGTCTTGGGCACTAGGGCCACAGTCAGCGCACATGGGTTTTGGTGTGAACGTAGGTTTTCCTCCCTTCGGGGGCACCGAGCGCGGCCCTCTGGCTAGGAGTGGTGAGGGAACAGGTGCGTGGGGGCACCTAGCCCAGGACCCCAAGCGTTGCCCGAGCGAGCGGGCGCCGAGGCCTGGCTGTGGGACTGTCTGCAGTGACAGAGGGAAGAAAGCAGGTCCCACAGAGCCGTGCTGTCCTTTGGCAGATAAATTTCAACCTGATCCTGCTGCTGCTGCTGGAGCTGCTCATGGCGGCCACGGTGATCGTCTCCGCGAGGTCCAGCGAGGCGCCAGGCAGGCCCAAGGTAGGGGTGCCGAGTGTGGGCGGGGCCCGGGCTGCGAGGCCATGCTGCATCTGTGCAGGGCAGCGTCCCAGAATGCTTGCTGCCTGCGGGGGGCAGGGTCCCGCCGCTGCCCCACAGTGCCGCACGGAGAGACCAGTCTGCTGGAAGAGCCGCCTTGGGCAAGGAGGATGAGTATTCGAGCTTCTGTACTCGAGCCTGGCAGCCACCTGCGACCTCCAGCTGCTCGTGTTTGGGGACGTTGCCCGGTGGCGGCCCTGCCGAGCCTGGGAGGTCACCGTGTCATTTCTTTTTAGGGTTCCGTCTCTGACAGCAGCAACATGCTGTATGAAGTGACCTTTCCTGTGCGGGTCCTGAAATCCTACTCAGTAAGTTAACTTCCCTTTCTTCCCCCTTGTTATTTTATTTCACTCTGGGAGCGGGACAGCCCAGACTGGATTAAACCACCTCGCTCATTTTTGGAGACAGCTGGCATGTGGCTGCCTGGACGGGGCATGTGCTCCAGTCTGTGAGGGACACGGCTCCTGTCACACTGCTGGGGACAAGACCCCTCGTCTCAGGAGCCGCCAGCACCCTTTTAGGGCAGCACGTGAACCAGGCAGAGACAGGCGCCGACTGGGACGCAGGCCGGACGCAGGCGCAGGTCTGACGGAGGCGGTGCAGCTGGTCCCAGGGGACACCTGCTGTCCCCAGGATCCCTGAAGCGCGTCTCCGTCCCGCTCAGAAGTGCCCTGGTCTCAAGGATGAATTACACGGCCGCTCTCTCGTTTTACTTTGTCTCTTTTTTTTCTAAGTCCGCTTGTCCTATGACGGAAAGCTACTTACCCCCCATCCCGAGCTGGCGGCACCGGGTTCTCCTCGTGGGTCTGTAGATTCTCGCTGAGGGCATTTGGAGTCCGTGTTTTCATTTACACACACACCAGTGTAGTGCTGCGTCCCAATGAGTTTCTCTCTCTTTTTTCCATCATTACGTAGCAACTCTGTCTTTAGAATGGTTTTGGCACAGAATCTGAACTGGCTGCCCATGTATCTCTCTCCTTCTCATTCTGCTTTGCGTTGCCGCTATGAACAGCGTACGATGTCCTTCACTCTTGGTCCTCTCTGTGGCCTTCAAGCCCCTGCCCGTCGGGAGCAGCTGCAGCCACAAGCATGCGTGTGCTGCCATTTTCTATCTGGGCTGCTTCCCCATTGCCTTTGAATTGGCGGGAGCGGTTTCCCTTTCCTGCTCATTTTGGGCTGGAAGGGACGTGTCCTCGGTGCTTTGGAGGTCATTCTCCAGCTTTCGGCATGGCGTGCTGGCCCTCGGCCCAAGCTCTTCGCGCCTGCCCACCCTGCCTGCCTGTCAGGGGCACTCCAGCGGCTGGCCCCCCGTGCCCTGGCGACGCTGCCTCCACCCTCCGCCCCACAGGTCATCGAGGTGACTGCCGGCGTCTCCGCAGTCCTGGGTGGGGTCATCGCTCTGAACGTGGACGACGCCGTCTCGAGCCCACACCTTTCGGTGACATTCTTTTGGATCTTAGTGGCCGTGAGTACAGCCAGCAGGGCCCTCATCCGCCTGCGGGGTGGACCAGCGCTCTTGCCAGGGCTGGCCTGGCTGGCTGTGGGGCTCTGTTTGGATGGCGCTGGCAGGAAGGCCACGGGGGCCAAAGCAGGTGGGCACATGGGCACTGGCCTCCATCGGAGGCACCGGGGCATCCACAGCCCCATGGGTCAGTGTGGCACCTGCTTTTTATTGTAACAGCTCTTGTTACTTTACAGTTTTTGTGTTATTCTCGCCTAAAAATATTTGTTATTTTATATAGTTTCATAATCTAACCGTTTCATAACCTGACACCTACCTCAGGAAATACATTTGCGTGCACCGTTGTTCTGCATTACACACCCCCTAGCAAACGCTCAGCCCAGCGGCCGGCACGTGGTAAGGGCCTAGTACACAGTCAGCGTGTCCAGGCCTGCGCGGCGCCTCCTGGGCTCCTGGGCCGGGTCACGGAGGGACAGAGGTGACCAGACACGGAAGCCTGGGCCGCACTTGGGTGGCGCACACTCAGAGACGTTTGTCCAGGCGGAGAGGGAGGCCGGGGTCTCCCCGCAGAGCCGAGTGTGGCCCTGCCTGGATCCCGAACCCAGGGCAGCAGCGCCTGTGACTTGTCAGGGCGGCTGACGCCTGCGTGGCCGCGCTGGCTGGTTCAGCAGACCTGTAGCGCCCGCCACGCACACGGGTCTGGGGCGGCGTCCCCTCCGAGAGCAGATGCGGGAGAGGCTAGCAGTGGGGCGCTGCCAGGAGGTTCACCCAGAAGCGGGGCCGAGTTGTCCCCTCCTGGCCCCAAGGTGGCGCTGTCACACGACAGGACGCCCCTGGGAGTCTGACTTCTTGGTCTGTCACCTCTGAAGTCTCCCTTTTGTCTTTCCTCTCAGTGTTTTCCAAGCGCCATTGCCAGTCACGTGACAGCAGAGTGTCCCAGCAGGTGTCTGGTAGGTGACGTCCTGTCCCCAGGGTCCAGAGGCCTGCTGCCTGGTGTCTTCCCTGTGGGAGCCAGGCCGCTGGGCTGCGGGGCACCTGCCCCAGGGCTGGGCTGTCGGGGGGGTGGGGGGGCGACTACTCGGGGGGAGGAGCCCCCTCTGCCTCTGACCTGCATCTGCCAGGACCAGTTGTTGGATGTGACCATTGCTGGGTCCAGCCCGAGTGCCCGGGGCCAGAGTGGGATGCAGCCCTGACACCTGCAGGCGTGTGGCCTTTCTGTGCGATGTAGGGACAGGGTGCCAGGCAGGCCTCGGGCGGTGGTTTCCCGGCACCACGGACGGTTGTGCCTACATGAGAGAACTCGGAACTCTCAGTGCACGGGGGGCAGGGGGGGGGCAGTGGGCTGACTGGGACAGACCCCCAGCGTCAGGAGGGCAGGTGCGTGGCCGACTCGAGCGAGTACCTGGGCCACCGTGGCCATCTGCTCTACAGGTGGAGGTGCTAATGGCCATCTGCAGCCTCTCAGCGCCACTGCTGTTCACGGCTGCCGGGTACCTGACCTTCAGTGCAAGGAGGGTCATGGAGGTGTTTGAAGACCACCCACCCGCCCTCAAGGTGCGCATCTTTCACCCAAAGCCGCCGACACCCGTGCCAAGCACCTGGGGACTGTCTCCCAGACAGCCCTGCACGCCCCATCTGACCACGCAGGCATGGGTGGACTCCAGCTGGCTCCCATGGAGACTGTTGGGGGGGTAATGCCCACTGTGCCCCTCAGACCCAGGGGGCAGCTCCGCCCAGGCCCCGCCCTCACTGCCTGTTGTCACACTGAGGGGGCCCGGTTGTCCTGTGACACCCCTGCTGCCCAGTTCACTCACTTTCCATGAATCATCCCAAGAATGGGCTTTGGGGCTGAGCCCCACCCAGGGTCAAATGTGCATCTGGCTGTACGTCACAGCACAACCCACTCCCCCCAGCTGAGCACTGACTTTTTGGAGGCTGGGTCAGTTGTCTGGGAGACGATCCCACCTGTGAATCTGTTTCCTTGGTGTCAGCTGGGGTGGCCGTCCTGCACTGACCCCCAGGGAGGCACATGTCCCCTTGCAGGAAGGGAGTGATGGGATGCCCCCACGGGGACGTCTGGTCCAGCACCTCTGCCTGTGGGTTAGTGCTGATGGCAGGCTCTGGCCCGGGTCGCTCTCACATCGGGAGGGAGGCAGGTGGCATGCCCATCTCCACCCCAGCTCCCCTGTGAGCCGGCAGCGGGTGAGGAGGCGTCGACTCGGTACAGTGTCCCAGCCGCCATCCTGACACCAGGGGCCCCGCCAGGGGGAGGGAGCAGCCCCACCAGCCTCTCCTTGCAGCCCAGGCTCCCCAGTCCTGCCCTGTGGGGGGACTGTGCATAGAGGCTGAGATCCGGGGGCTGGTGGACTCCTTCCTCCTAAGGTGTCACAGGGTGGGGCAAAGGGGGGCTTACAGTTGTGAGTATGCAGAGTATGAAATGGTTTATTCTTGTGTTACTATTGCTTCTTTTACAGATTTTATTTACTTACTTTTACAGAGAGGGGAAGGGAGACAAACATCAATGTGTGGTTGCTTCTCACACGCCCCCAGCTGGGGACCTGGCCCGCCCTGACTCCCGCCCTGGCCCCCACCCAGGCCTGTGCCCTGACTGGGAATTGAACCCGTGACCCTTCGATTTGCAGGCTGGTGCCCAATCCACTGAGCTACACCAGCCAGGGCTTGTATTACTGTTTATTAATTATTGTACTATTTTCCATACAAACAACAGTCCACGTGACCCAGGTCACCAGGCAGTCCCCAGTGAGCGGATGGGCCATCTGGGTCGTGACGCTGTGCAAACCACTCCACAGGGCACACCGGGTGGCCACGGCGGTGCTCTTGGCTCCCCGCTGACCCGTGTGGTTGTTGGGGGCCCGGGAGCCTCATACGTGAGCAGGCCGTACCGCCCACAGGGCCGTCCACGGGCCACTGGGGGAGGGGCGGGGTAAGCCCGGAACAGCAGGCCTCAGCGCAGAGCTGATCCTCTTGACGCCGCTCAGGCAGAAGGGCCTCCTCAGGCTGCTGGGACCACAGCGCAGGGGTCTGTGGCCCGAGTGTCCGGGCCTGGCGCTGCTCCCTGCAAACTTGCTGGCGGGCAGGTCACAGGGTGGGGGTCACGGGGTGCAGGGGCCTGAGAGGCAGCCCCCGGCAGCCCCACTGCTCACACCTGCGCCCCCCCCCCCCCCCCGGCAGTCCCACGACGTGCTCCTGCTGCTGCTGCTGCTGGAGCTGCTGCTGCAGGCGGGGCTGCACACGGGCACCGTCATCCAGTGCGCCAGCTTCAAGGCGGCCAGCCCACAGGAGCGCCCCGCCGCCCAGGTGAGTGGCCTCTGAGCCGGGGGCCTCTCTGTGCTCCTGGGGCCCGCCCAGGGCCTGTGCCAAGCGACACCCGCCCCCGCTGACCTCTTTCAAGACCCCCGGACACATCTTGGAGAAGCGAAATATCGCATTTTTCAATACCAGCTAGGCAAATGCGAATCCATCCTGAAAAAGTATTTGGGGCTGAATGCTCTCAGTTTTGCTCCTGCCCACATGCCCGGGTCGAGCAGCCAGAGAAGCCCCGCCCTGGCCCTCGCACACGGCTCCTGGCAGGGGTGCTGCGTGGGCTCTGGGGGTCATGCCCCCTCTTCTGCCAGACTCAGGCTGCCTGGACACCTGCCCAGGTCCCACCTCTCATCCCCACACCTGAGAGGCTGAGGGTTTGCCCTCAGGTGCACGACGCCCCGAGCGGGGTCCTGCAGGGCCACCTGGGTGCACCAGGCACTCCTCCTGCCCAGCCACCCTCGGGCCCCTCACAGTCTCACACCCTGCACCCTGCACACCCCGGCTCTGTGTTCCCATCAGGCTGCTCCTGGTCCTCCCAGGGGACCTGCTCCTGCCCAGGGCCCCATCCTCAGCGGCCGTCCTGGTGCTGATCCCTCCACACTCCTCAGACCCACCATCTCCTTGTGGTTAGCTGGCTGCGGTCAGGCTCCTGGGGGGACTGCTCTGTCCCTGGGCTGGACATGCGATGAACCAGGCTCTGGTGCAGACGGGGGAAGGACTTGGGAGCTGGGCCCGGGAACTGCCTCCCTGTCCCTGAAGGTCGTGGGTCCGCCCTCCCCGGGGTCACGGCCCCTGCAGTTGCTGTCGGAGAGCCCAGGCCAGGCCCAGACCCCTGCTCTGTGGGGGAGCTGCCCTGCCCCTGCCCCCTGCCCCCCAGGAAGGGCCTGGAGGTCCCTGCACCTTGGTGTGTCACTCCCACGCTGGGGTTATTTATCCAGTACCTACTGCGTGCAGATGTTGGCTCTGCCAGGTACCACCGCTCAGAGGACTGGCTCACTAGCAGGTGGGAGTCCTCTGGAGCCCCGGCCACCATGGCCACTGGGCCAGTGCCGACCCCCACCCAGAACCGGTGTGTGGCCCCACAGAGCACTACCCCCCGCCCAGGCTCCGTTCCTGCAGAGGGCAGGTGCAGACCCGGCGGGGATCCCAGGCCCTGGGGTCTCCTTCTAGCCTTCCCAGGCTGGGGGGCTGTCCTGTCAGTGCAGCCGCCGGCCCGCACTTGGTGGGCCGGCAGAACAGCCTCTGCCTGTCTTGGTCCAGGTGGCCCGGAGCCCTCTGAAGGAGTTCGACAAGGAGAAAGCCTGGAGAGCTGTGGTGGTGCAAATGGCCCAGTGATGGCCGGCCCCTCACGCGGCCACGCCCAGATGCTAGTGTCCCCGAGCTACTACCTTCTAACCCCTTCCTGCTGTGAGGCCGCCGGCTCCAGGTGGACTTTGATTTCCAAACGGGCGCGTGCCGACCAGTCTGTGCTTGTGGGTCTGTCAGCCTGGTGCCGGGTGAGGAAGGGCCGAGCTGGGGCTGGACTCCCGGCGCCGGCTGAGGCAGGTTTCCTGTCCACTGTGACCTGCTGCCGGCGTCTGCTCTGCCTGCACCTCACCCGGCTGCCGCCCTGGTTCAGTCGAGCGCCCACTGTGTGCAGACGGCTATGCGCTGGCTCAGCCCTTTCGGCGTTCAGTTCTCAGTTGTGCCCAGACAGAGCCCCCGGCCAGCACCGTCTCCGGGACGAGGGCGTCCCAATCTGCGTGCTCTGTCCTGGGTCCTCACCCTGAGACGGTGCTGCTCCCCAGAGTGTGGACACAGGACAGCCACACCCATGCCCTTTCCACGCCACACCCCCTGCCACCCTGCTGCCCTCTCTCTGCTTACCCAGCCATTGCGGAAGGCCGCGCCTGCTCAGGGGTGCCAATCCACGCTCCAGCAGCTGGTCAGCCCTTGTCACTGGCCAGTTCCAGCCCCTGAGCCCTTTGTCAACAACCACACAGAGCTCAGCTGTCCACTGCGCCAGCTCAGTGACCTTTGGAGCGGGGCCACATCAACGGCTCTGAAAACTGACCAGGCCACGTCTCCGTGTCTTGATGGCCTGGGTGACCTGGGCCAGGCGGAGCCCCTCCCTCCTGCCCCGTTGCCTCTGCTCCCCAGGCCAAACCACAGCTGTCACCTGCAAGATACTCCACCCGGAAGTCCTCACTACCTGCTAACAAGTAGTTTGTCTGCATCCTCACTCACCTGGGGGCTGGGCTGGGCTGGGGGTCTCCTCCATCCACCTCCACCCGCCTGCCAGACCGCGGGGACAGTGTGGGTGTGAGAATAACATTTGCTTTGATTAAAATCACGACCAAGCACAGTCCGTGGGCCCTCTGTCCTGCGAGCACGCCCGGAGCCACTGCAGGAACGGTTAGCTTCTCCCAGTTGACGCGGGGCACCAAGCAAGCCCCCGAGTTGGGAGCCTGCCACCGCTTGTTTGAGGACTTGTCTCCCGCAGGGCGCCTGCGCCCCTAGGCCACAGGTCTGCGTGGTTTTGCTCCTCAGTCCAGGGCGAGGCTCCGGGACCCGCTTTCTTAGTTTGGGTACATTCCCCGGGTCCCACGGGCTGGTGGAGAGCCTGGGCCATTAGGGTCACAGAACAGGAGCCCCAGGAGATGAGGGCTGGCTGGTGCTGGCCAGGTGTGGGCCTGCCTGGTGAGGGGGTTTCAGGGGTCCCGCCCCCCGCTTCCTCCCTTCTGAGCACGTGTCTAGCTGCCACATTGCCATCTGTCCAACAGGAAGAGTGCAGGTGAGACACCTGAAGGTGCAGAGTGCCAGCCCAGGAGGTGCCCAAGCTGCAGCACTGACCACCCGCTTCTCTGCCCTGGCTCCCCAAAGCAACGGCAGGCAGGGGCCAGGTGGACAAATGCTGCAGCCCACCGCTCTCACCTGTAGACGTGCAGGCCCCACCCAGCCGCAGCTCCAGGGAGGGGCCAGATGGGGGTGCTCCTGAGCAGAGACAGGGCTAGCCCGGACAGCCCTGATGTCTTTGGGGTCCAGAAAGCCTTAGAGCCCTCACTGAGCGCCTGTGGGCTTAATGCTGCCTTGTGCTTTATTTCAGAGGGAGCTTGAAAACCCAGACGTGCGGGGTGTTAAAGATGCGTGATTCTTTGTCAGTTTACAGTGTCTTCAATACAGGTGATACTGCCTGAGCGATAAGTTAACATGTGACCGTGGCTCAGGTGTCCCCTCGCCCAGGTTCTGAAAAGGTTGAGCGGTGAAGCCGAGGAAGGTGGGTGGAGGTGATCCACCTTTGCTTTACTCGCCATTTCTACAACCGCCCCTGAGGCCAGTTTGGGGGTAGTTGGGGGGGCCTGGGGAGAACCCAAAGGGGCGGGAAGGGGGACCCCCACCCAGGGGAACCCCCCGCCCCACGATGAGTCCTTCACAATCTCTTCAAAGTGGAAGAACCTCACTTTGGGGTTATCTTGGGAGGTTAAGTACAGAGTAAAGATGGGGTGGGTGTGTCTTTCCAACTCGCCCCTCGACCTACAAAGACGCAGGAGAGGAGAGAGAGGACCAAGAAGGATGCGAACTTCGGGGAGGACTGCGGGACATCTTGGTGGCGGGGGCCCTGGTGACACGGAAGCCGGGCAGCAGCGCCGGCCCTCGGGTGACCTGGGGTCGCCGAGGCCGCTCCGGGATGTTCTGCGGGACCAGGGACCTGCTCTGGCCACCCCATGCCCCCAGCCAGCCAGGCGACAGCAGCGCGCTGCCCCCGGCCCTCAGGGCCACGCGGGGGTGGGGCTGTGCGCCCCCCAAGCCCGGCTCTGGGGGCCCGGGGACCTCCAGCTGGGGGACACCGGGAGTGAGGGTTGCGGGGCGGAGCCCGTCCAGGCAACCGGGACTGGCCCTTGGGGGGCGGGGGCGGGGGCGGGTTGTGACCCTCGGGGCTTTGTGACTTGGTGCGGCTCTGACTGCCGGGCGGGCCTGTGTGACCCCAACAGCGGGCAAGGGCGGGACCGGGTGACCGGGTGCGGGGGCGGCGCGGCCACTCGCGGACCCTCCTCCCCGAGGACACCATGGCGCGCGCGTCCCGGCGCCCCAGCCCCCGCCCCCACGCCAGCCCCCGCCGCACCACGGACGGAAGCCCCGACCTCAGCCTCGCGCCCCGCCGGGGCTCCCAGTCCTTCGGCCCCGCGCGCACCCAGCGTCCCCGCCGCAGCCGGAGCCGCGCCCAGCGTCCAGCACCCCCCGCGCGCCCGCGCAGCCCCACGCCCCGCGCCGGCCGGCGCTCCGCGCGCTCCCGGCTCCGCCGCCGGCGACCCTCGCCAGCACTAAGCCCGGAGCAGCCCCCACCCGTCTCCCGGGGCAACCTCAGGACGCCCGGCGGCGCGGCGGGGGGCGGGAGCCCAGTTCGAGCCTTGGGGCCCAGTTCCATCCTGGGTGAGCGCGGCTCCCCTCCCCCACACGGCGGGTGTCCGCGGATCCCGGACAGGACTTCACGCCCAGCCCCACGGTCCTCGGAACCCGAGGCCCGCCCTTCCCGGAGAATTCCAGCCCCTTTCTGCCCCAGGGATTCTAGACCACGCCCCTCGGACCTGCGGACCCGCCTAGCACTGCCGCGACCCTAGACCTGCGCCAGCCCCACACCTGCCTCACCTGCCTCCCAGCCCCGCACCTGCTTCCCAGCCCCGCACCTGCCCCCCAGCCCCGCACCTGTCCCCCAGCCCCGCACCTGCCGCCCAGCCCCGCACCTGCCTCCCAGCCCCGCACCTGCCCCCCAGCCCCGCACCTGCCCCCCAGCCCCGCAGCTGCCTCCCAGCCCCGCACCTGCCCCCCAACCCCGCGCAGGCCCCTGCCCCAGGCGTGGATCCACCGCCCCTACACTCTCCGTGCAGGGCCCGGAGCCCAGGGCAGGAAGGGCGAGCCGCCGGAGGCTGGAATGGAGCCGGGAGAGAGGAAGAGGCTGCTGTCCGCCTCCTCGGAGGGAGACTGGAGAGAAGACCACAGTCAGTACCGCCCGCGCGCCCGTCCCTAGCTGCCCCGCGGCCCGGAGCGCGCAGTGCTACGGCCCGGGCCTGGCGATGAGTCCGACCGCCTCCTGCGTCTCCCGACTTCGTTCCTCAAGACCTGTCTGGGTCTTCTCGGACTTTTACTGCCGCCCAAGTGTCGGTGTCACGCTTGATTTCCACACACGCACAGACGCAAGCCCCGCCGGGACTGGCCGCCCAGAGTTCAGTTGGGCAAGAAACCTCCAGACGACGTTGAGTCTTCCGGGCCGAGGCCGCTCGGTTCTCGGTTCGTTCCGCAGCGGCGAGTGGTTCCGCGTGCAGTAAGGGCGCGTCTCTGCCATTTACCGCTGGGCGTTTGGCGCTTTTAATGCTGTGGCAGATGACATCTAGTTCTTGGAGTTCCACTTTCGGGTTGTTTCCAGTATGTAGAAATCCAACTGAAGTCCGTTCTCGGACTTGGTGTTTGGTGACTTCCATAAACTCACTACTTATAGTAGCGTGTAGATTCTTTCAGATTTGCTACCCCCGCAATCGTCTGTGCATCTTTTCCATCTTTGTACATTGTATCTCTTTTCCCCCCATGGTTGCACTGGCTGGCTCTGTCGGCGTGCTGCTGAATGCAGCTGGGGCAGCGGACGTCTCTTGTTCCCACACTCCGGCACTAAGTGCCCGGTATTTCGCCAAGAAGTACGGTGGTGCTAGGAGCTTTAAAGGAGGTTCCCTTGTATTCCTGGTTTACTGACAGTTTTTAATGCATAGCTATTACATTTTATCACACACTTCCTTCTGCATCTGTTGAGATAACAACACACTTTCCCCTTCAGTCCATGAGTGTGATGGATTATGCTGATGGATTGTCAAATACTGAACCGACTTGTAGCCATGGGCCGAATCCCACAGGGTCAGCCTGTATTGCTTTAGATGTCACTGGATTTGATTGACACATTTTTTGTTTGAGATTTTTGTGTCTGTTTTTATGAATGAGATTGGCCTGTACTATTCCTTTCTCGTAATGTCCTTGTCGGGTTTGGGTATTAAATTCACGGCTTCATGAAAAGATTGGAAAATAGTCCATTTTTCCTACTCCGTGTAAGGGTTTATATAAGGCATTTTTCCCCTTACATATTTGGACGGACTGACCTGTGATCTCATCTAGGCCTGGAGTTCTCATTGTGGGAACCATTTAGATTGTGGGTTTCTTTTCCAGAAACAGGCCTGTCCAGCTTTCCTGTTTCCCTGACGTCAGCTCCCTAATCCATGCAGTGAAAGTCTACAGACGTCCCTCCAGTCCCGATTTCAGCTGTGTTACTGCTTTGACACGTCGTATTTTCATTATCACTTAATTCAAACCATTTAAAAGTTTGCTTTCGGTCATTTTTTTATTTTAAAAGCATGCTGCTTAATGTTTGAACATTCAGGGAAATTTCTAGTTACCTTTTTGCAGTGAATTTTTAGTTTGGTTCTCAGCCCTGAATCCCCGTCTCCTCCTCCTGGGGCAGGGCAGGCACCGTGCATGTGTGTGGGGGGGGGTCCGGTCAGAGTGTCCTTCTGGCGCCGGCTTTTTCTTACGTAACTTTAATTCATAAGTAATCAACACTTATCATAAAAGTGGCACATTTCGGGCAGCCCGCCCTGAACCCTGTTGTCAGTCTGAAAAAAGAAGCTGAGTGGAGTGTTGTTTGAATGGCCGAACCGCTTCTGTCCGCTCAGGGCTGGTCTCTGGTGTCCTTGATCCTCAGCTGCGGTCCGTTTTGTCTAAATTCCTAGTTTACTGCCGTAGAGTCCATAACGTCCTCTTGGCTTGTAAACATCCAAGCAGGGCCCCTGTCCGATTTCTCCTTTCTTTGCTTTTCCTCTTTCTCATCCGTCGCTTCCCCAGTTGCCCATTGATTTCGTGAGCCTTACCTGTTTGGCTCGGTTGATTTTCTTCATTGAATTTTTAGAAAATATTTCATTAATGTCTCCTTTTTATTCATTTTCTCGTAATTTGGAGGTTTAAATTAATGTGTTCTTTCTCAAGTCTTGAGGTGGCTGCTTCCTGCCGTGTTTTTAGCCTTTTATCGTCTTGTAATAAACGCGCACTCAGCTCAAAACCTGTTTCTGATCGCGGCCTCACGGCCTGCGAGGGCTGACGTTTGGTGTCCCAGTCGCCAGCCAGTGGAGGCCTGCGCCCGGCTCTGCGTCTCCGCCACTTCCTTGGCCACCAGTGGTGAGGGGTGGTTTTCTGTTTGGTACTTGGTCCTGTTGCTGACCGCTAACCTAACAGCGTGCCGTCAGGGGGCAGAACCTTCTCTGGGCTCAGTTTGGTGAGTGCTCCGTGTGTCCTGGAGTTAGCGCGCACGGGGCCGTGGAGCAGGTGACGTCTGCTCGCCAGCTGTGTTCAGCCCTCGGTCCCCACCCCCCCGGCTTTGGTGGCTCATCTCTCTCTACCAGAAGCACAGCCCGCACTGCCCCGCGGCCCCGCTGGCCTGGCTTTGACCAGTTCAGGGCAAAGCTGCTGGACGCTCACACCCTGGTTTTCTCCTGCCCCTACCCCACCGGGGTCTGTGACCATAGGTTAGGGTTTCCAGCTCAGACGTCATACCAGTGGAGTCGCCACGCGCCCATCTGGGTCGGGCTGTAGGATGTGGGGTGGTCTGTGACCTTTTTGTTTCCTTCACAGAGCAGAACGTTTCCCCGTTGGTCAAGCCCGGTGCGCCGATTTTAACCCCACAGTCGGTGCTTTCCCGGCGCCCGGCCCCAGCTGGGGGCAGCACGTGTTGTGTTTTCCAAGTGTGTGCCTGGCTCTCCCACGCGGGCCTGCGCCCCACTGCAGGTTCACGGCCGTGCGTGGTGTCAGGCGGGGTCGTGGGTCGCTTGCTTCACGGGGCGATGCTTGGGGGGTTGAGCCTCAGCCTGTCGGCTGTGTGGACATGGGGCTCGGGGGTCCAGGGATAGAGGGGGCTCCCCAGGAGGAGCAAGTAGGTGGCATGTCTGCTGGCCTGTCCCACCTGAGATTGACCTTGGACAGCCAGGGACCGTGGGTCCAGGAGGCGGTGGGAGGTCAGGAGTCTGGGTGGGATACACTCTCCAGGGGCATCCGGAGGAGGGGGAATTTAAAGCCACCACGTGGGAAGAGAGGGGAAGAGGGACCACAGTGAGGAGGGGCTGACCACGGGTGTCCAGTGCCGCCAGAGGCCAGGCCCCAGGGAGTGGCTGGAACCGGCCTGTGCATGTGTGACCTTTGCGTAAGTGTGCCTGGCAGGGCCCGCAGACGGGTGGAGAGGTTGGTGGCAGGAGTGTGCAGTGTGCAGGCAGGGGGGTCTCCATTTTAGTTTTCAAGCCTGTTACTGTGAAACTCGGCGTGTGTTGATGAGTCTTGTGGCTGGGGGTCCCAGGAAGGAATGGAGGGGGGCTGGTTTTGAGGGCTGGCCCAGGCCGGGGCTGAGGGGGGTCCATTGTGAGGCCCCACAGCAGTGGGGGTCCCGTGAGGAGAGAGTGTGCCCCAAGTATGGGCTGTGGGGGAGCCTGGAGAGGGGATCCACAGCCAGGGGAGGGGCCTGGGGAGATGCAGGAGGGGGTCTAGGGGGGAGAGCTGGAGGCTGGAGGGGTGGGGAGGGGGTGTAGGGGAGTATGGGGGCAGAGGTGGGGCTGCACCTGCTGCTCTGGGCTGGGGGCCCCTAGGTCGGTCCCTGAATCGAGGACAGAGGGGGTGACAGGTGTGTGTGGGTGGGCTGGGTGCAGGAGGTGGGAGGGGCCGGACCTTGGTGATTCTGCCTGGTGTCCCGTGACCTGTTTGCCTCGATGTCTGTTTTCTCTTTCGCAGAATTAAAACGAGGAATTTCCCAAGACTGGTCTTCTTCCCCCAAATTAGACAAATACAAAATAGCGAAACAACTGACAGAAAAGGCAATCAAGGTAAATACGCTTTGTGGCTTTGTGGGAGGGGCACTTTTCACAAATGAAATTGACTTTGCAATTTGGGGATTGAGTCCCAGGGTCTGATGCCCCCTCCCCCACCCCCACCCCGCCAGCGGGCCTGCCCCTCTTGGAGGCTGGCGCCAGAGTTACTTTTTATTTCAGCCGTTGGAAATGGGAGCACTTTCAATATTGGGAACGTGCCCACATGTGGAACAAGCCTGTCCCATGTCCCACTGTGGGCGCACTTCCGGGCGCGGGTTCTGTGTCAGAGGCAGGCTCTTGGTGACTCACGGAGCCCCTTGTGTGGGCCCACACCCCGGGGCACCCTGCCACCTCACTCGCGGAGGCCGGGCCACGGAAGTGCAAGGAGCGCGGACCCGTGCTCGGTCCTTTCCCTTGAAGCGCAGCCCGCATAGCCCCCGAACTGCACACTCACCGTGCACGGTGCACCTGTCGTCCTGGCGGAGGATTGTCATGCTGGGGAGCTGCGCTTGGACGGTCCCCGCAATCCTGGCAGCCGCGGTGTGCCACCCCCAGCAGCTCAGTGACTCGACCTCCCCCTCGAGCACACGAAGTTTCAGATGCAGACGTCCCTGCACGCATGGGTGGGATCTCTGTGGAGCGTCAGCTAATAATCCGTGCGATTGCTGATGGGTCATGGGGTGCATAAGTGCAGCTGGGAACGTCCATACTTTCTAGTTATTTTGTTACTGGTCTCTGGGCTGGTTGCATGTGGCTGAGGACGCACGGTCGGTTCAACGTTCTCCCGCTGAGCTGTTCAGACGCGCTGGTGCTTCGTCAATTCTCGCGAGAGGTGGTGTGGGCCCGGCGGAGTCCGCGGGCTGTTCCCTGTGCTCGCGTGATCACGCTATCGTCCCCCAGGGAGGCAATACTCTGTTTTAACGTGGATTTGTTTTTTCCTTTATTTTATTTCTTTATTTATAGAGGGGAGGGGGGGTGGAGAGAGGGAGAGGAACATCAAAGTGTGGTCGCCTCTCGTGCCCCCCTGCTGGGGACCTGGCCTGCAACCCCAGGCATGTGCCCCGCCTGGGAGTCCGGCCAGCGACCCTTTGGTTCAAAGGCTGACGCTCAATCCACTGAGCCACACCAGGCAGATTTGTCTGTTCCTTAGTTCTGTTCATTTTCCCTGTAGATGACTTACTACGCTATTAATAATGGATGCATACAAATGTATCTTTCTGCTGAACTGACTCTAAACTAAGAAATAATTGTTGTTAGTGATGTTGATTTGTCCCAACGTCTGCTTTGTCTCAGACTTAGCCTCTTTCCTTTTCTAGCTATCTGTAGTTCTGTGTTTTTGTTTCCTCTTGTAGTAACAGAGTTGGCTTTTACGAAATCTAGCCCAGCGCTCTTCACTTTTTAAGTGTAAGAAGTGTGTTTATCTAGTTAAACTGCCAGGGCCTGCCTTCACTCGCTGGGTCTGTCCTGTCTGGGTCATTTCCCTCTGGACCGATCACTTTCAACAATTACATTTCCTTCCCCCACCCCGCCCCCCACCCCCAAATGTGAGAGCCTGTCCCCTGTTGTCCTTTCTGTGGCTGCCTTAGGTGTGGTATTCCGCCGACTTGGTAAAATCAGCCACTCTTTCTAAAGTCACTCGATTTGGCTGCATTAGGGCAGGGCTGGGCTGCAGGGTGCCCCGCCCCTCACCCTCAGGCGGCAGCCCTACTGCGAGTCAGCTCGGATGGGCTTTGGATGGATTTTCACAGCAGAAGGAGGCTTCCGCTGACCAGCTGCCCCCCCTCGCTACCCCCCCCCCCCCCCCCGCTGGTCTTTCCCGGCTGCGGGAACGTCACCTCGCAGCTTTTGGTCACAGACCCGGGCTCTGAGGTGGCAGGCATGTGGGGTGTGGGCGTGCAGATCCCCCACAGCGGCTGTGCTGAGTAACAAGCCCCCGTGAGCTTCGCTGCTTAAACCTCATTCATTCTCTGAGAGTTTCTGTGGTCAGCTGTCCAGGCCGGGCCTTCGGCTCAGGGCCTCTCAGGGCTGAAGTCGAGCATCAGCCGGGTGGGGGGCTCATCTGAAGGCGTGACTGGGGAGGGACCCACACCCTAGTCCCTCAGTAGTTGGCAGAACTCATTCCTCGTGGCCTTCGAATTTGTGGCGCCTTCTTCAAAACCAGTCACAGGGAGAGGGCCTGCTGCTGCGAGTCTCTAACTTTGGGGAGCCCCGACCCTCTTTTAAGGGGTTTGCCTGATTAAGAGCAACCCACCCCAGGACGGTCTGTCTTTTTGATTAATTCAAGGTCAGCTAATTAGGGACCCCTGTGTGAGCCACGTCCCCCTCCTTCCTAACCCCCGTGCCTGCTCCCACAAATTCGTGAGGCCCTCAGCTCACTGCTGAGCCTGCACCTGTGCCTGACTCGGCCCCACAGCTGCCACCCCCCGGGGAAAGGCCCAGGTGCGTCTGGCCTGCGTCCTCAGCCACGTGGGCCCCAGGGGCTGCGCAGGATCGATACTCTCCTGTCCTCAGGCCCGTAACTAGATCCAGTCCGGCCCGGGTCTCAGGAGCACCGAGGTCCTGGGTCAGTGCACCCCGTGTGTGTGTGGGGGGTGAGAGCGTGCAGGGCCCCCCCCCCCCGAGGATACAGATGCGCCTGGCGGGGGTGGGCCCGGGCCCGCACCTGGGTCTGCGTGTCCTCAGAGGTCCCTGGGTGCATCCCGTGCCGCGCGCCCCCTTGCACCCAGAACTGGGTGCCCTGACAGGACGAGCTCGCTTGCTCTCCGGCCCTCTCACTGCAAACTCGATCTCTCACTCGAGGAGAAGAAGATCTTCTGCATCTACGGACACTACCCCGTGATCCGCGCCACCCTGCGCAGGAAGGGCTGGGTGGAGAAGAGGTCGCACTTGCTGCCCAGGGCCACTGCCAACGGCGAAGCTGACGGGGCCGCTGGTAGATATCGAAGCCTCCGTCCCTCCGTGTCTGACGTCTGTGTGTCTCTTTCGAGGGCCCCGGTGTGTGCTGACCCCGCAGGCCCTGTGACGCGGGCCTCCCTCGGGAGGCTGAGGACCCCACTGCCCACGCCTGAGCTCACCCCCCACGCTCCCCTCCAGGCATCTGGGCACTGGGCGAGTGCCTTCCACCCTGGCACCAGTCAGTGTCCCCACTGTGCCTGCCCGACTGTCTCTCCTCCGGCCTCAGCTCCCTCGCGGTCATCGAGGCCCACACCAACCCCCCGCTGTCCCCCGCCCCAGGCCCTGACCCTGGCACCGGGACCCGCGGATGGGCTGATGAGGCCCGAGCCTGACTGACCCTGCTCCGCCTCAGGACCCACAAGGGCACCTGCAGACGAGGTCGCTGGGAAGCCGGGTGCTCTGTGGCCGCGGTGGCAGCAGCGCGGAAGTGGTGCCCGCGGTCAGACGTCCAGGTCGTGACGTGAGGACGTCTCCCACGTTGTGTTTGCAGAAAGTAAACGTGCCGAAGGCAAAGAGAACCAGGCCGTGGCCGTGGAGGAAAAAGACGACATCCACGACATGATGGTAGGTTCCCGCACGTCCCGGGGGCCGGGCCGAGCCTCGACCCCGCGCCCGCCGCCCGCCGCCCGCCGTGTCCAGAGGGGTGGGGGGGCCGGGGCGTGCCGGGCCTCTTGAGTAGCCCCCGCAGAGCCAGGCTGGGGATCAGACAGCCTGGGCGGCAGGGTGCAGGACACGCATGCGTGTGCGTGTGTATACATATGTGCGCCTGTGTGCCCATGTGAGGCACAGGCAGGAGAGCGCGCCCCTCTCCCTTGTGGGGCCGCGGCGGCGAAGACGGTGTGCTCAGTGTGCTGCTGGCCGCACACGGACTCCCGAGCAGAGCTGAGCCCAGAGCGGCCCGGCCTCATGCCCGGGGTGGCAGCTCAGCCCGCAGTGACGACCCGAGAGCGGGTGTGGAGATGCGAGGCGCCCTCACGCAGGACTCACAGACTACCGTGAATGGCGGACGCAGCGTCAGTCTGTGACTTCAGGGGGGCACAGTCCCCGGGGAGAAAATGCAACACACTCGGCTCCATTTCCTTGAGAGGGCCTGTTCCTCAGAGACACTGCGAAAGGGGCAAAAAGACGAGAGGGGGCTGGGGCAGGGGGTGGGGCTTTGCAGCGCGTGGTCTGAAAGCTGTGACATCCGGAAGGGCTGAGGAACCCACAGATCAGCCCCAAATGGCAAATAGGAAAATGGACGGTTTGAAGAGGCCGATGGCACATTGTTTGATTCGTTTCTGTAAAAGTGACCCTGGGTGACACTGAGTGGCATCTGTGTGCAGTACAGGCTGGGGCGCGGGCTTCAGGTCCAGGTGGCTCCGTCCTGGACGCAGTTTCCCACCCTGGTACCTGGCACCTTGGCCCAGCTGGTTCCCCCAGCAAAGTGTCACATTCCTGCGCTGAGCCGGCCCTCAGCGAGGGGTCAGGATGAGGCTGGGACGCGGCGCTGGCTCCCTGGTGCCCTAACGTGGGCACGAGGCCCGCAGAGGACCTCAGGGGTCTTCACCGAGGTCAGGGGGCATCTCTGGGGGTGGGATTGTGGAAAAGGTTTTCATTTCCTTGTGCCTCTTTGGTGAGAATATTTGACCCAACGTGTGCCATTGTTTGTAAACTCCAAGGGTGGACACCCGCCCAGCCTGGCCCCTCTGTAGCACCTCATCCTCGTGGGTCCAGGTAGGAGGGGCGCCCAGGTCAGAAGTGCCGCATTTGCTCCCCACGCACACACCCCTGTGCCCAGGTGGGCACTCACAGGCCGGCCACTCAGACAGCACGCTAAGTCCCCGGTCCCCTCGGTGCCCCTGCAGCCTGGAGCCTGATCCCCCGCCCCCGGCTGTGCACACGGGCCTCCATCCCCTGGTGAACGGGCGGCAGGTTGATGGGAGACACACAGTCGGAAGCCACGCGCTGTCACTCACAGCCCGATTGCCTTTGCTCTCGGCCGAGGCCCTGGAGCGCTGGTCCTGATGAAGATCTTCCTGCCAGTCCAGGTTGGTGAAAAACGAGACGCCCTACTTCCTCTGGACGATCAAGAAAGACGCCGTCGACTACCACAGCCTGAACGTCGACCAGGCGCTGAACCACTATGGGAAGACGGCGTCCTTCACCACCAAGGTGGGGGGAGGGGCAGCGCCGTGGGGGCGCCTCACTGGTGGGCACCTGCCCCACCCACCAGTCCCCAGAGCCCCGTGTGCCCCTGACCGTGTCCCTGGGAGACCCTGTGGCCATAGTGACGCCTGCCTCTTGGTGTCCAGGCCAAGTGTAAGACTGGGCTGGACCCTGGCTCTGGGCCCCCGCGGTGGGGATCTGGTTCTGAGGAAGGGTGGGCCACCCTCACCTGCCTCCACGGTGACTTATAGCTACACAGACAGTGACAGGGGCTTCCCATTCCCCCCCACCTTCCAGCCCCATAGTGCCTCTTGGAAGGGGCTGACCCCCATTTCCCCGAGGGCTCAGGTTCAGAGATGGGACCTACCCAGGGCCTGCGTGTACCCTCTGGGGAGGTTTAATAGAGGGTTTCCTGGCAACCAGGGGACTGTCCCTTCCACAGACAAGGATGGCACAGGAGGGGGTCAGGGACGAGGCCCACCACTTCCCCCATGACTCCCAGTGGGAGGTCTAGCCCCCTGTGCGTCTTCACAAGGCCTTGGGCCACAGTGCGCTTTGCAGGGTGGACAATACCTGTGGCGCCCCAGCCAGGCCGGGCTCCCTGCAAAGAACCCCACCTGTAGGGGTCATCAGTGAGCTCAAATGGGGGTGGAGAGCTGGACCCTGGGAGCAGGGCTGCCTGCCAGACCTCTGTAACCATAGGTCACACCCATAGGGCCAGAGTGGTGGGCGCGCAGCTCTGCGGCAGCCCCTCCGGCTTGCTCCCAACCCTCCTGGGCCTGAGCCCAGGCGCCATTCAGGCACCTGGGAAGGGAGCACAGCACCCACCACCCTGGGTGCCCTCGGATAGCCGCTGGCCCCTGCCACGCCTAACACGGACCAGAGGAGACCCAAGAGCCCAGGCTCCCAGCCAGCACATGGGCTCCCTGGGCCACTGGGGGCAGCTGGCCAGGGGGTGGGCAGGGCTGGCGGGGGAGGAGAGGCCAGTCCCAGGTGCCCAGGGCAGCAGGTGGGCCTGACTCTCCTCTCCTCTCTCTCCGCAGATCGGGCTGTGCCTGAACATGAGGAGCCTGCCGTGGTACGTCCAGGACAACCCCGAAACCTTCTTCCCGCGTTGCTACGGCCTTTGCTCCGACAGCGAAAAGCAAGAATTCCTGGGTGCGTAGCGGACCTGTGCTCAGGAAACCCGCCGGGCCTCCGGGCCGCCTCCCTGCTGACACGCTGCGTGGGCCTTGGAAGGGAGGTGGGGCAGGCCTTGGCTGAGGGGCTGGGACTGGGCTGGGGTGAAGGTAGAGGGTCTGGTCCCACCCCAAGACCTCAGTTCCGTGTGTGTGGTGAGGGCTTTCCAGAAACTTCCACAGGCAGCGAAGGCAAGGCAGCGGGGAGGCTGGCGGAGGCCACAGAGATGAGTGGCTGCGGTTTGGAGAGGCGGGCCTGGGGGGCGCAGGGCTGGTTCTGGGACCGGGTCTGAGCATCTTGGTCAGGCTGGGGACGGCAGGCTGTGGTCTGGGACAGAGGGAGGGTTCCTGGTCAGCCTTCCGACAGGCCACAGGAGAGAGAAGGCGGTCAGGGCTGGTGGGGCTGGTCTGTTGAGGGGCCACCCATGTTCCTCACCACCCAACCTGGGGGCCGTGGGGATGCGGCATCTGCCCGGCACCCCCTGCCCCATGTCTTCACCCCACCCAGGCTCCAGAGAGCAAATAAGCAGCAGGGCTGGGGGTGCTGGAGGTGACAAGTGCGGTGGTTGCTTGAGGCCAGGGGCCTGGAGGGGCCCGGGAGGGGAAGGGGCCCCAAGGGGAGCAGGCCAGGAGCCAGCTGGGTTCGGGCTGTGTGTCTGGGGTCCTGGGGCAGAGAGGCAGGGGTGTTGTGTGAGCTCAGGGGCATTTGTTCTGAAGGAGGGAGGGGGCTGGGTGAGGGGCCCTGGGGCTCAGGTTCTAGATGCTTCCATGGTGACAGCAGCTGCTGGGTGGGCGGATGTTGGGTGGGGCAGCCTCTGCTGAGGTGAGGAAGGAGCAGGCTAGGGGGAAGGCGCTGGAATCTGCAGGTGCTGAGGAGGGCACAGGGTAGAGTCTGGGTGGGGTGGGCTCGCTCCAGGTGTGCTCACAGGTGTGCAGCCCCCAGAGCTGCCTTCTGTGTTGGGTGGGTGCTCAGGACCCTGGCAGTCAGCACTGGGTGCTGTGGAGGCTGCAAGCACAGGGAGGTCCAGGGAGGGTCTCGGTGGTGCTACAGGGCTGTGGTCCAGGAGGAGCCCTCTGGTCCAGGGGGCGGAGCGGGGCATGGGTTCTGCCTCTGGGCCTGTTGAGCCCTACCGCCCTCAGAGGCATGGGAGTGGGAGGTGGGGGAGAGCGCCAGGCCCCTGGAAGGCTGTGAGGTGGGCTGTGGGACATCTGGGCTGTGGAAGGCTGGTGCTGGCTGAGGCCCCTGGTCCCCGGCATGGGTGGAGGGGGCGAGGCCTCGGTGTCTTTCCAGATGACTTCCGGCGCACAGCGGCCTCCAGCATCCTCAAGTGGGTGGTCAGCCAGCGGCACTGCCTCGGGAGCAAAGCCCAGAGCAGGAGGGAGGAGGCGGCCGGCGACGGTGACCCCGGCAGCCAGAAAGGTGAGCGCGGCTGAGGCCAGATCACGCTAGGGAGACAGTGGCCGAGGGGCTGCAGCTGTGCCCTGGCCCCGAGCCTGCTCCAGCCGTCCCGCAGAAGAGGCTGGTTCTCTGTGGTTTCAGGCCTAAAAACCCAAAGGAGGTTCTGGTAGTAGTTGTTCTGTCACTGAAGCAGTTTTAGGTTCCCAGTGAGTGGGCGTGAGGTCGAGGTGCTGAGCCTCACCCCCCACCCCATCCTCACATGCCTGGTCCCCCTCCGTCAGCGTCCCCCGCAGAGGGAGCGTCAGTTGTGCCCGGTGCACTTATGTGGGCACGTCACCGTCACCCGCAGTCCACAGTTTGAATCAGGCTCCTCGGGGCTGTGCGCCCTGTGGGGTGGGACACGTGTGAAAGGCCACCTGTCCCTCCCTGCAGAGTCACACCCAGTCGTTTCACTGCCCCGAAACCCTGCGTGTGCTCTGCCAGGGCATCCCTCTCCCGCCCCAGCCCCTGGGGACCACAGCTCTGTCACCGTCCCCACAGCTTTTCCGGAGTGTCACGGGGCTGGAATCACTGGCGAGTGGACTGTCCAGATTGGCTGCTTTCCCTTAGAAATGGGCACTTTAGGTTCTTCCTCAACTTCCCATGGCCCAAAAGCTCATCTCTATTGCCAAGTGATGTCCCACTGTGCACACGGACCGCAGTCTGTCCACCGCCCGCTCACAAGGCCGTCACCGAAGGCCAAGCGCAGAGAAGGGCACATGTGGGGGAATTCTTAAGACGTCCAATCGTGGCCCCACCCTGAGGGGCTAAGTCTAGTTGGAGGGTGGGGGGTGCTGGGTGCTTACCTAGGGCCCTGCAGGAGGGGGTGCACCTGCTCAGACAGGTGTGGCATCCAGGGTGCTACCCACAGAAGGGTGGCCCGAGAGGCCTGGCGGCCCGGGGACCGGTGGGGCCACAGTCTGGTGCTTGCGCTCGGGTTCCAGGTGCTGCGGACGATCCGAAGCCCACGGGCCTGTCGGGGCAGCTCGTGGACACGGCGTGCAGGGTGTGCCAGGCCTACCTGGGGCAGCTGGAGCACGAGGACATCGACGTCTCCGAGGACGCGGCCAAGGACCTGACGGAGGACGAGTGGCAGGAGCTGATCCAGCAGTACTACTCCCTCGTCCAGTGAGGGCGCCGGTGGGGACAGGCAGGGGGGTGGCGCAGGGGGAAGGTGCCCGCCCGTCCGTGTGTGTGGGTCACTGCCTGGGTGTTGGGGTCCTTGCATGTCCCCCGGGGGCCTGTGGGCCGATTGGAGGATGTGTCCCCATAGGGGCGTATCCAGGTAACACCACTCTCAGCGCCGTCCACAGCCCTTCCTGGCTTGCACCTCATTTGAACCCCACAGTGGCCGTGGGGACAGGCAGGGCAGGCCCCCCACGGCCTTCACAGCCCCTCGCTGACGGGGGCCCAGAGGCTGAGTCCGGCTTGCTCCTCTGTCCTGAGGGCCGAGTCCACCCCAGGGCTGGGGCCCAGCGTCCCCTTCACCGCTGCCACAGAGGGAGCCGGAGTGGAGGAGGCCCGGGAACCCCTGCAGCATGAGTCACTGTCGGCCAAAGGGACAGATCAGGGAGGTTGGAGCCACGGTTTCCAGGGTCTGCTTGCAGCCCACACCCACCACCCTGGGGGCGTTTCCGTTCCTCCTTTCAGATGAAGCACATTTGTTCCTTCCTCGAGGAGATGGGGACACAGTCAAGGGCGCGACAGCCCGAGGGGCAGGTGTCCAGGGTCTGAGGTTCCCGTGTGTGCTCGCTCGGCACCGGTGCCGTGTGGGTCCCATCCTGTCCACAGACCGCAGAGGGCTCGCCCGTCTGGCCGGACGAGCAAGCAGGTGCCCAGGGCAGCCCCACAGGAGCAGGTGCCCACGGCGAGGGGCGAGAGCTTCCTGCAACCTGCCCGGTGCCCAGCAGGGCCCGTTCTCGCTTCCAGTCCCTCTGGTGACGAGTTTGCGTTCCTCAGGCGACCGCTGGCGTTTCAGGTGTTTTGTGGTCACCTGGCCTCTCCTCTCGTGAGGAGCTTACTCATATGTGACCCCGGCTGGGTGGGGCTGTGTCTGCCCAGTCTCTCAGGGCCTATCTGCTGGGTGGCCGGGCCTCTGCGGACATGTGCATCGAGCCCCCTCCCGGACCACGGCCATGGTTCAGATGGAGCCCAGCGCCTTGGCCGTGCTGCCTGGTGGGCGGCAGGGGCCGCTCTCCGCCACTTCTCCTGAACACCTTTCCTTTCGCTGTGGGCTTTTACGATCGGTTGATGTTTAAGTGATTTTTGCAGGGGGTAAGAGACGGGGCCAGGGCGCTTCTTTGCGTGCAGACAATCACTGTGGATGAAGACTGAACAGGAATTTGCGGCGGTGTGTGTGCAGTCGCTGGGTGCCGGGACCTGAAATGCCGCTGATGGCGGGTGGGCTTCTCAGGTCCCCACCCTGACAGGCGCCCTGCCTGCGATGCCCTGGGCTGAGTCCTGTGGTTTTTTGCTTCATACATTTTGATGCAGGATGGTTTTGTCTTCCTTTCCCCGGACCCTTTTATTGTTACAAGATATCACCTTTATCTCGACCACTGCTCGTTACTTTGTGGGTTAGGGGTGCGGCCACACCCGCTCCCTCAGTCCAGCTGCGCATCTTCTTCAGGCTCTTAGTTTGCACCTGTTGGCAAATTTGTATCCCGAGCAGGTCCCATATGAAGAGCGTGGAATTGATGGCTGGCGCTTGCTTTCTGCCCAGTTTCACAATTTTTTCTTTGTTCCATTTACACCTGATTAACGTGGCTGGGTTCCAGTCTGTCATCTTCTCTGTGTTCGTTTTCCTCTTCACTATTTGCTTCCTTTTAGCTTCTCTCCTGCCTTCTAATTATTCCATCGTATCTCTCATAGGCCCTTTTTGGCTGAATAGTTTTGTGTTTTTGTGGCTGTGCTAGACATCACGACAGGCGGCTCGAATGGCTACAGGCCGCCTTGCGTGTGCATTTTCACCATTTCCAGACAACTTGACCCTCGTACTTGTGACGCTCCCGGGAACAATTTTAGGACGTGACTCCCCTTAACTGTTACGGAGGTGAAGTCACATCGGCCCTTTGAAGGCAACCGTGAGGCTGATGTGGCCCCCGGGACAAGGAGTTTGACACCCCTGCTTTAAACAATCAACAGTCTTTGCATTATCTCTGGGTTCACCTTTTCTGGGGGTTTTCTGCAATTCCGTGATTCCTTCGAGATCTTTTTTTCAGCCTAAAAAAATTGCCTTTAATATTTCTTGTAGTCTTGTGGCTGGAGATTCCCCCGGCTTCCGCTCGTCCTCATTCGCAGGTGTTTTCTCTGGGACAGCGCCCGACCGATGTCCCCACTGTGTCTGCGTGGCCACAGTGTTACAGAACAGATCAGGGGATGCTGAGCGATGTAAAAGACCCCCCTTTTTCTCTCGGGGTTCCTCCCCCCGTACTAGGTTCACTTTGCCCGCTGCCAGAGGAGAGACGTCTCTCAGTGCCAGAGATCGGTGAAAAGGAGAGGAATTATTACTTATTTAAAAGTTATACAGACTGAAGTTCTTTAGCATGCCCACAAACGCACACAGTCCTTCCTTCTCCCTCTGCCCAGTCTGGGGTGCTGTATCTCAGGGAAGAAGTAGAAGTCCGTGATTCAGGCTCCCGGCACCATCCATGTGGCAAAAAGGGAGCACTTCGGTCCCCGCGGTCCTGACTCTCGCCCAAGCTGCGTGGTCCCTGAAAAGACGCCTGGTCCCAAAAAGAGAGGCCAAGTTGGGTGCGGGACTGGCTGGGTGCAGGACAGGGCAGGGCGCAGCGTGGGCAGGTCGGCATTCCCATCAGGATGCCTCACAGGGGAGATGCCGTCCTAGGTACCACCTGCTGCCGGACACACGGGCCTGTGAGGGCCACACCCACCTGGGGCCCCACACAGGAACCCCACCTTTGTCTCCCTGCGGCCTTTACTCGGCCCAGGCATGGCCCTGCTGGGGTGCGTGTGCAGCCCGAGTCCACATTCGGGTGCCTGGTGTGCACACCACCCGGCCGGGAGCGGCCCTGCAGGGTTGAGTCCCCGGCATCCTTGGTGGCCTGAGGTTCTAGGGGACCAGCCCGACAGACGTGCCGTCGGGGAGCCTGAGAGCCGCCCTGGGGACCTCACACGCGTCCTACATTTTGCATTTTAGTGGCGACGCTGTCATCCCCGATTCCAGAAGCCACCTGTCACGGTGCCAGGCTCTGCTGAACAAGATCTCAGCTGTGAGCCCGCAGACCGAGATCGACGGGCTTCGGAACATCTGGATCGTCAAGCCCGCCGCCAAGTCCCGGGGCCGAGGTGAGTCCGCGGCGCCCGCCGCGTCCCGGGCTGGGGACAGCCTGCTGTGGGTGCGGAGGGGCTGCACACCAGGGTCCCTGGTGGCTCAGGACGCCCCAGCGCCCCGCAGCCCTGGGTCTGGGCACAGGCATCTCAGCTGGACTGACCTTCCCGGCCTTTGTTCTGAGCATTGCCGGTCAGTTAGGACGTGCCCAGCACATGCCTCAGTCAAACGGGGCCGCAGGGGCAACAGGCTTCAGTCTGGATGGAGGACCTCCGTCTCTGCCAGCCGGGGTCTCCACTCCTCAGGCTGTGTCCACCCACCCGGAGCCCCGGGAGCTCCCCGAGGCACCGACGCCTGGGGCCCGTTGTCCGGGGGGACCCAGCGCTCGCGTCTCTGCTTCGTCTTCTTGCGTCGTAGCCCTGACCGGATTCTCTCCTTCATTCCTGGCGGTGAACACCGTGTGTTTCTTAAAGGAAACGCACACGAGATTTCAAGGTGGTCTTCTAAGCTCACTCGTGCTTCCGGAGGACCAGCGCTGTTGCGTTGGCCCAGCGCCCCCGGCTCAGGGCGGAGTGTCGGCCTCCGTCTCCGGTGCAGGGGAAGCTCCGAGGCCGCGAGGCTTCCTCTGAGCGTGGCCTTCGCCGCACCTTCCTGCGCTAGGTGGTGCTCTCGTTTTCCCGGGAATCTGAGCGTGCTTTGCTTTTCTTTTGGGCGCGCGCTTTCCCCCTGGGGTGATTTTTCATTCTCTTTGTCTTACGTTCACAAGTGGTTAACTTCTACGTGATTTCTAAAAATCCACTCATTCGAAGTTCCAGCCTTCAGTCCTAAACATCGCCCCCTGAAACAGTCTCTCTCCTGGGCTTCTGCCTGCTCTGCTCTGGGGGCCGCCCCCTGCACGGCAGCGCCACCTGCTGGTGGCTGCCTCCCCGTCATCAGGCCGGCGCCCTCTTCCGCATCCCCGGGGAGCGGACGCCCACAGACCCACCTGGTGGAGACCCGGTGTAGGCTTTCTGCCTGGTCACTCGCCGGCCGTGCACCCCGGCTCCGGATGTCTCCCGCAGGTTGTTGCTGCGACCCAGCCTGTCATTCCAGGATGGCAAGGTCGCCACTGACTCGTATTTCCGTGAGGAAAGCCACCCCGTGCCATCGCGTCTCTGGGCCTCGGCGGAGGGCTCCCCTCCACCCTCCCCTCAGTCAGGATGGCCCGACTGTGCCAAGTGACACGGGGCTCCCAAACCCCGGTGGCGCTCAACAAGGCCACGGACGACTCTGGCCAAGTCCGTCTCTTCTCGTGCTTGGTCGGGGCGGGGGGGGGGGGGGGGGGGCTGCCTATCAAAGTCCCCCCACCGTTTCGTGGCGCCACTGCCTTCCAGTGTCAGGGCCGTCAGGGAAGAGAGGGTTGCAGGGTCCATAGGTGACGGTAAGGGCTGCAGCCCATGTCTCTTCTGCTCAGGTGTCCCTGGTCACCACTAGTCCTGTGGCCTGACTTTGGGGGGTGAGTGTGGGAAGTTGTAACCCTCCGCAGAGTGAGGAGGGCCGGGTGCGGGCGGACACTGTGCACCCCAGGCCCACCCTCCCCGGCCCGCCCTCGCCTGTCCAGTCACCCATGGGATGCGGGCTCACTGGTCCTCGCCGCCGGCAGGACACCCCACTGCCCCTGCCTGCTGCTGCCCAGAGTTGGCCCCACACTCCCGTTCAGCCACACCCACCGCAGCCCCGTCTCCGTCCCCCGTCCTCCCTGGAGTCCTGGGGCTGCACTGGCTGCAGCCCGGCCCCGAGCTCCAAGCCCCCCGCCCGCGAGCAGCGCCCTCCCCCCTGCCAGGCCGCTGGTGGGGTCCCGGGGCTGAGCACTGGCCCCCTGCAGACATCATGTGCATGGACCGCGTGGAGGAGGTCCTGGAGCTGGTGGCCGCAGACCACCTGCCCACCAAGGACAACAGGTGGGTGGTGCAGAAGTACATCGAGACCCCGCTGCTCATCTACGGCACCAAGTTCGACATCAGGCAGTGGTTCCTGGTCACCGACTGGAACCCCCTGACCATCTGGTTCTACAAGGAGAGCTACCTGCGGTTTTCGACTCGGCGCTTCTCCCTGGACGACCTGGACAGGTCGGTGGGCCGCCGGTGCGGGGCTGTGGGCGCGGGAGTGGGTAGGGCGCCCCGGCCGTGTCCGCCACTCGCTGCCACCACCACGGGGCGCACGGGGCACCGAGGTCTGGGAGCTCACGGGACCTCCCTCCCAAGGGACGGGCGCAGGCCTGCTGCGCCTCAAAGCCAGTGCTCTGGGCTCCCAGGAAGTGTGTCTTCGGAAAAGTCCGGAGCGCCTCTCTCCCACCCCTAAGCCCCGCTGCTCCATCTGGGACCCCGGCCCCCACCCCAGGCTGGCGGGGGAGCCCCTGGAGGCGTGACCAGGCGTGACCAGCGGGGCAGCGTGTGCCCTGCACGTCCACGTTCCGGGACTCTCCAGCGTTACGTGGTCTCCTTTTCCTTTCGCATCTGAAGGAAGGAAAACTTACCCACAGTCCCGGGGCGGTGTCGGCACCCGGAACCCCATGGAAAAGCCCCAGGCGCACGTGAATGAAAGGCTCTTGAGAGGACCTGTAGTGCTTCAGCATCTCCCCAGAGCCATTATTCTGTTCGTAGCGCTTAGGGCGAGGCCTGAGGCTAAATCGGGTCACTGGGAATCTCAGCGACTCTTTCCCGCTCGACCAGCTCTTCAAGGGCCCATCTCTGCTGCTCTGCACAGTGGACTGAGTCTCGAGGACGTTGTCACTTGCTGGGGACCCCTACCTAAGTGGTGGCCCTGTGCTGGAGGGCCTCGGACCTGGCCCTGGTGCAGTCTCTCGGGTCCCCCGGGGCAGGACAGAGAGCTGATGGAGGTCTCCTGCCCCGTGCCGGGGGGCAGGGTCCGGGGGTGTGGCTGGGATCCAGCCGGTGCAGGGGGCCTGAGGGGCTGCCCTGACCGCGGCCTTGCCCCGCAGCGCCGTCCACCTCTGCAACAACTCCGTGCAGAGGCACCTGCAGAACGACAAGGGCCGCAGCCCCCTGCTGCCCCCCCACAACATGTGGGCCAGCAGCACATTCCGGGAGTACCTGCAGAAGAAGGGCCGCGGGTCCGTGTGGGGCAGCCTCATCTACCCGTCCATGAAGCGGGCCGTCACCAACACCATGAAGGTGGCCCAGGACCACGTGGAGCCGCGCAAGAGCAGCTTCGAGCTCTACGGCGCCGACTTCGTCCTGGGGCGCGACTTCCGGCCCTGGCTGATCGAGATCAACTCCAGCCCGACGATGCACGCCTCCACGCCCGTCACGGCCCGGCTGTGCGCACAGGTGCAGGAGGACACCATCAAGGTGGTCGTGGACCGGAAGGGCGACCGCAACTGCGACATCGGCAACTTCGAGCTGCTGTGGAGACAGGTGAGGCTAGCCCAGGTGGGCAGCGGGGGAACCGAGACTCCGCGGGCCGGGGGCTGCTCCCTTGGCCGCTCACGCAAACCCCGCTGGGGGGACACCGGGCTGGAGAGATGCCCGTGGGCACTGGGTCCTTCCAGGCCGTTCCTTTTGGGAACCACCACGTCCTCCATCATCTCTTCAGGGGAAGCTGTGTCCTCCTTCAAAGGTCCCCCTGCAAGCCCTGGTCTCTAGCCTCTGGCTCTGTGGGTGGGACCCTGCTGCGGGGGGCGGGGGGCGCAGGTAGCCCAGCCGTCAAGAAGTGTGGCTGAGGCTTCTCTGAGGCCTTATGCCTGACCGACAGGCAGATCCAGAAAAGGGGGCCCTGGGCCCTGGTGAGGGGCAGCTCAACCCCCCTAACCTCATCTCCCTGCCCTCCCCGCAGCCCGCGGTGGACCTGCCGCAAGTCCACGGGTCCGACCTCTACGTGGAAGGCGTCAGCGTTCGGAAAGCCAAGAAGTCCATGCCGCCCATTCCCAGCCCTAGTTTTTCAACGCCACTCTTGGACGTTCAGCCACTGAAAGTGAGGTGCCCTTCAGCCATGTCCGAGCGGGCGCCTGGACCCCCGCGCACGGCTCTCCCGCAACACTGGACCCTCCGAGACAGAAAGGTACTTGCTAGCTCCCTGCCCGAGCCCCTGCACTGGCTGCCACCGGAGCTGTCAGGCCGGCCCGCTCGCAGTCCCTCTGGCGGGGAGATACAGCTCCCGCGTGTCACTTCAGCTCGCGGCCCCCACAGCCAGTCTTCCGGTCCGAGCGACCCTCAGAAACCAGCGTGGCGAACGTGCACCCACCGCCCGCTGTTCTTCCAGGCGGAGCAGAAGCGTGGGCGCGGGGCTTCGGTGCCGTGGGTGCCTGCGCCGGGAGTGCTCCGCGAGCCCGGGCTCCGGGGCCAGTCTCGATGGGGCGCTGGCCTGAGCTCCGAGCAAGGGGTGGGGCTTCCCGGGCCCAGCCAGGATGTTGGGAGAGTGCGGTTCTGTCACATCTGCTTCAGGAGCCGGCCAAGCACCTGGGTCCCCTCCATAAGACGTCTCCTGGGGTGTGGTGCGAGTGGAGGGGGCTGAGGTCGAGATTTGAATGTCTCTGGGCTCCTGTGTATGGTTTGCTGAAGGAGCCGACCACACGTGGCCTGGGACCTGCTCTGGGCCTGGGCTGGGAGCGCGGGTCGATGGGCAGCCTGCAGTCTGGGCAGCCGGCTGGGTCAGCGCCCTGCCGCTTCCCATGGGGCCTGGCCCACAGCAGTGCGACCGAAAGGCCCAGGCCGGGCCCACGTCCTGCCCGCCCTGCCCACGGCACTCACCTGCCCAGACGCAGGGCAGCTCCCCCGCTGGAGCCCGGCCTCTCCCCTCTCTGGCCCGACTCCAGCAGCTCTCTGACTGCCTGTGTGCCTGTGGTGTCCTGTCCACCCCCAGGTCACGAGCCCCAGGACAGTGCTGGCTCCAGCAGCGAGTGTGTGCCGGCCCCCCCTCCCCAGCTGCTGCCTGAGCCCCAGGGCCTTTGGGGACAGCTCCAGTCTGGCCCACTCACCGCAGCCCACGTCCACTCTGTCACCAGGGCCTGGCCGCCTGCCATGTGTGAACTCACCTCCGGAAATCTGGGTAATTTCCAGGTTGTTCGCTGTTTTGAAAAAGTGTCTCCTTTTCCATATACTCTGTGCTGCTTTGCACGGATGTCTTCCTAGAAGAGTAATGCCGGTGGGTCGGGCGCCCCCAGCGTCAACGTACCGGGACACCTCAGCCGCCGGGTCGAGCACCGCAGACCTGGCGGCCTGGACGACAGAGGTGGGTTGTCTCCCGGTGCCAGAGGCTGGGCTGCGTGCTGTGGCAGGGCTGTGCTGTCCCATCGGCCTCAGAGAAGGGTTCTGCTTGTCCCTTCCGGCTTCTGGTGGCCCCTGGCAATCGCCAGCATCCCTTGGCTCGTGGGCGCGTCGCTCCGCCCTCTGTGTTCACGTGCGGCTCTCTCCCGAGTCCTGGTCGCCCCCTTCCAAGGTCCCCATCGCGGGGTCAGGCCACCCGCCCACAGGCGCTGTTCTGCTGTCACCGTGCGTGGGGACGGGCTGCCGCCAGTGCCTCTGCTGCGCCCTGTCCTTCTGCCCGGGGTCCCCCGTGCAATGCTGGGCCCATCGGTGACTCCCTGGCGCTAAAGCAAACGTTTCCAGCGCTTCCTCCTCATGACGACATTGCTGTCGGCCATCGGTACACGTGTAAATGCACGTGTACAAGACACTCTCGCACGTGCAAGGCTTGTCTTTCATCCTCACGGAGATTCCGTGTGGTGCGTGTGCAGGGAATTTCTCGAGAACGTTTTCCATCTATGAGGTTATCGTCAGCTTTATCCTATTAAGTCATCAATCCTTTGTCCTATTGGAGTGTGAATAACATCAATCACCGCTCCAGCATTAACCCAACCCGGCATCCCGGGAGGAGCCCAACGCGGTCTGGCCGCCAGTCTGACGCTTGGCCCGGTTTGCTCCCCCGTGTGTAGTTAAAACTCACCCTCAACCACGTTTACTGTTCATCCTGCTGTTGATAGATTCACATTGTTTCTGGTTCAGTCGGTCACAAGCAGAGCTGCTGTGGACATCCCGGAATTTGGTGAACACGCCACTCCTTTCTCCAGCCACGCTCGGCTCTGGGAGACACTCCCAGCCGTTTCCCAGAGCGGCCTCCCACCGCAGGGCTTGGGCGTGCCGGCCGCCCACACCAGACGGCCCGTCTCTCCCCGTAGCCCTTCCCGCAGGCGAGTGAGCATTTGCATTGCAGCTTCCCGGTGGCTTCCCTGATGACTCATGAAGTTCGGTGTCTTTCTGTGTTTCCGTCCGTTTGAGCACACGAGGTCTGTCCAGAAAAAGCCCAGCCACTGTTAATACAGCAAAAATGGTGTGTGCGACACGGATGTGCCCTGGCAACCAAGGAGCGTGGACTGGAAGGCACGTGTGTGAACAATGACGACTTCACTGTACTGGTCAGTGGGGGCGGTAGGTGCTGTTGAGCGAGCATGTGCACTGTGTGGCCATCACATTCAAAATGACTGAGCGAGTAGAGCAATGAATCTGCATCAAATGTTGTGTTAAGCTTGAACATTCCTCCACAAAAATTATTTGGATAATTCAGGAGGCTACAGCTATGGGCAGCTGGTGATTGGCAGCTTCATCGTGACAACGCATCTGCTCATGCATCACGTCTCGTGCAGAGTTTTTGGTGAAACATCAAATCCCCCAGGTGACTCAGCCCCTACAGCCCAGATTTGGCGCTGTGCAACTTCTGGCTTTTCCCCAAACTCAGATCACCTTTGAAAGGGAAGAGATTTCAGACCATCCATGAGATTCAGGAAAATACGACAGGGCAGCTGATGGTGACTGGGAGAACTGTGTGAGGTCCCACGGTGCCTACTTCAAAGGGCACTGAGGCGTCTTTGTCTTATGTTACAATGTTTCTTGTATCTTGTATCTTCAATAAATGCCTCTCTTTTTCACAGTGCACAGCTAGATACTTTCTGACTCTTGCAAAGCACCATTTTTATATTTGGCCAAATGTTTCTGTTGGCCTGTCTGTGGACTTGTAGCACCTTTGTGCTCCCTCCTTGGTGGCTGGACCAATTAAAAGTATCTTACTGAGCGATGATTTGCCTTTCATTCTCTCACCAGTGTCTTTTGATGCACATGAATTACTCATTTGATACGTTTCCATATCAATTTTCTTTTTATGATTCGCACTTTGTTTCCTGTCTGAGAAATTTTTGCCTCAGTCATAAAAGATAGTCACTTCTGGTTTTTCTTCTAAATTTGCCTGCATTCGCTGTGTTCCGTGTGACATTTCACATTTACGTCTAAACCCTGCCGGGAATTGCCTCAGTGTGGGGGGTAGGAGTCGGGTTCGTTGTCTTCCTTGTGGGTGTTCTACTGACCCCGCGGGATGCATGGAAGACACTGTGTTTTCCTCCCTCGGCTCACGCTCCCCGAGTGGAACCAGTGGCATCCCGACGGAGACGTCCCCCAGGGAGGGCCTGGTGGAGCCACACCCAGATTAGCTTTTGGGGGATGAATGTCGTTTTCACACTTGTCTCTGGGAGGGACAGCTTCTCTGAGGGACAGTGGGGTTGTGGCCATTTGTCTCGGCCCCTGGGCTCACTTGCCCATCTGGCCTCTGGGCTGCCCCCTCCGCCTGGGAGCTGTCTGTCCAACCTGCCTGTGGGCCTGGGGGTGTGGCTTGTTGTTTCTTCTGCCTTCAGCGGAGTGCTTTCACATGCACGCTAAGCCGTTAATCAGTGATGAGATAATGTCAGTCATTCCCTCTTTACATACAGCTTCCGCCTCGCCCCCCCCTTGGCTTAGGGATGCAGCTGGGGGAGTGCCTCTCCCCATTTCTCCAACTGCTGGTCCCGGGCCGCCTCCGGTCTGTTCTCTGTGCATTGGGCTCCAGGCACTAATCCCGTACGCTGAAATTTTAGTTATGGTAGTGTCACTATTTCAGAAGTTCTCCGTGACAGAGCTGTTTGACCCTCCCGTTCTCTTTCGTCCCTCTGCCTGTAATCTCTGACGGACGGAAGCAAGCGGTAATGGCAGGGACGGGTCTCAGCCCTGCGCGGGTGCTGGGTCTGCTGGCATGCTCTCTCGTTTTCTCAGAAACGGCTCATCTTCTTGCAAACGGTGAACTGTGAGGATTCTTTGCATGCCTTCCGGAATGCAGGTCTAGTCCCTCCAGGCCTGGAGGAAGGTGCTCGTGTCATTTACGTCCCAAGCAGACACATTGTCTCCCCCTCCCCCCAGCTCTGAGATAAGAACCTGTTGCGCAAATCCAGGGGCTGGATGGGGCTGTGTTCTTTGGGGTTTCAGGGGTTCCTCCGCAGCCCCTGCACCACGGCAGGTGTGGTCCTTCAGGGTTACTGCTTCATGGAGGGTTGAGTATCTCTCACCCCCCTTTCGGTGGTCTTCTGCCCTGACACGCCGTCCAGGTCCCAGACCCCTGGGTTGGCAGCCTCAGAAGGAAGCGCCTGGGGCGTCCCCACTGTGCAGACAGGTCATCTTGCTCCTTCCCCGGGGCTGTGTTGCTTTTAAGAAGATTCTTTTCGTACTTTATGCCCCACGTTTGGCAGTTTTCCCCAGAAGGATCGGTCTGCATAGAAGGGCACCAGTTCCTGGGCCCCCTGGTGCCGTCCACCCCCCCCCCCCCCCCCGCCCAGGAGCCCGTACCTGCACGGGCCTCCGGCCTCTGCCCACACCCCTCGTGCACCCACAGGCTCGCCACTGGCAGGCGCTGCTCCACTCACACGCGGAAGCATGTCCAACCCAGTCTCATTCTTGGCACGGAGCCGGCCTGGCCTCGACCCTTGCAGACCCGTGGGGGGCCCTGTGTAGCCCTGGGGTGCATTGGTGGGCAAAGAACTGCCTGACTGAGCTGCCCCCCAGGCTGTTGGGCCTGCTTACCCCCAAACTCACCCTCCCACCCTGTGCTGGGCCCAAGCCCCAGCCTGCTGCCTGACACACCTCCATGAGCCTGCAGGCCCAGGGTGACCTGGGGGCCTGGCTGGGGGAGGCCGTTTCCCGGCTGGGGCTCAGCGTCTGCTCCAGGCTCCAGGAAGCTGCGGGCTGCTTTGCATAGGTGCCCAGAGGCCCCACAGGGAGGAGTGACTCAGCCCTGCATGGGCAAAGGGGAGCCCTGCCCGGTGTGGTGTCCCGGCCCGCCTGCTGCACTCCTGAGGCACGGGTGCCTGGGGTCCCGTTCTCCCCACCCTCCCCACCCCCCTCCGGGGCCTTGAGCTGTCTGAAGGAAGGGAATCAGGGCTGGCCAGAGACCTGGGGACAGCCTGCAGCAAGGGCAGGGGCCAGAACCCCTAGGAGGGGCAGGGAGGCCTGTGGGGGCCGGGCCAAGGCCCCGGCTCCTCGGAGGGGCCCAGGTCCCAGCTGTGTGCTGGCCTCGCCTGCCCTGGGTGTCCGAGGGGCCGTGTGAACACCCTTGTGAAGCAGCAGCTTCCGTCTGCCCTCAAGGGGTGCGGGCGGGGCCCTCACAGGGGGCTGGCCTGCCCACCCGGGCCTGTCACACCTCTCCTGGGCTGCCCATCAGCACTGCCACCAGCCTCAGCCCGTCACCCAGCAAGGTCCTGGATGGTCCGGCACGGAGCTCAGCCTGCCACAGGCGCACCCCCAGCGGCTGTTGGGAAAAGCTCCATCGGCTCTGCCACGCCAGGCAGAAGGAGGGGGGTCTTCTTGGGCGTGTCCGTTCTTGAGGAGGGCCAGGGTGGGTTCAGGGCCGGGGGAAGAGCTAGAGAAAGTGGCCCCTTTTCAGGCACCAGAGGGAGGGTCCTCTGCCTGGCCTCCTGAACACAGGCCGAGGGACAGCCCAGGGGTCTGGGTGGACCCTTCAGGCCCTGATCCTGAGAGGGGGCACCCAGGCTGGCTGTGGGGGGCGGCTCACAGTGGCAACGGGGCTGTGGGCTTCCTGTGGTGAGCCAGACCCCCGTCTGCCGGCCTGCTGCCCTGCCCCCCCGCCCCACCTGGTTGGCACCGTCCACTGCCTCAGGTGGGGGACAGGCAGGGGCAGGAGGACAGAGGAGCAGGGTAAGCGGGACCTCCACAAACCCACTGCCTTCACCCCAGAGACACGAGTCCCCTGGGAACTACCCTCGCCTTGAGTGGAGACTGGGTTTTCCCAGGGCCGGTGTCTGTGTGGGGCTAGGTGGGCTTGGGAGCCAGCTGGGACTGGACTTCCAGCCAGGTCCTTGTAGGGGATGAGAGCGCCCTGGGGTGTCAGGAGGCAGATGTCCTCTCGGGCCAGTGTGCCTGGCATGACTTCAAGGACTGAGAAAGCTGATGGGGGCTGGTGCTTGGCCTCAAGGCATGGGGTCTGGGCAGGTGGGCAAGGGCTCAGTGCCTCTCTCTCTCTCTCTCTCTCCCCAAGGGCTGCGGAGGGGCCCTCCCGCGCCGTGTCTAGTGCGCCCTGGCTGCTGCCACCCATCCAGCCCCGCGGTGTGGCTGCTCCTGCGCTGCTGCCAGGCACTGCTTCCGTGCTGCCGTGCTGCTTGTGGACCTCGGGACCCAGGACCCGCAGCCTCCAACCGCGGCCCGTCTCTTTGGAAACCTGCGCATAGATGAGGAACCTTGTATACAGAGCTATTTTGGCGAAATCATGCAATTCGAACTGTGCTGTTTCTTATGGAGTCCCTACCCCATCCCAGTGCCTGAACCCTGCAGCCTACTCCCCGCACTTTATTTCAGAGAGAGGGGAAGGGATGGAGAAGAGAGGGAGACAAACATTAATGTGTGGTTGCCTCTCATACGCCCCCCCCTGGGGACCTGGCTCGCAACCCAGGCATGTGCCCTGACTGGGAATCAAACCAGCTACCCTTTGGTTCTCAGGCCAACGCTCAATCCACTGAGCCACACCAGCCAGGTCTGCTCACTCTTTTATTCAACAAAAGTCTTGCTCTGCTGGTCCAGGCTCTTTGTGCCCCATTGTCTCCCTCCAATCTGGCGCTGAGCCAGGGGCCGACCCTCAGGCTCCACTGCAGCTGGGCTACTGTGCCCTCAGCTGTCAGTGGGTCGTGAACGCTAGGGAGGCCCGGGGTGGGGGAGCCCCTGCAGACTCCCTGGGCTCAGGCTGGGGTGTTCAGCCTCCCGAGCCCACGCAGGATGGGGATTTCCAAGGAGTGGTCGAGGGCAGTTCTTTGTGGACATTGGGAAGGCCTGGCGCCCCTGGGCCTCAGAGACAAGACAGGGTCCCTGGAGGGGAGGGGCCCACCCGGAGGGGCCCACCCCAGCCCTGCTTTGCCCCCATGAAAGCCATGCGGTTGGCCCCCCATCCCCTGCTGATCACCCCTTGGCTCTGCGATGCCACATTCCAGGAGCAGGCGAGTCACCTGGCAGGGCGGCCATGGAGCGGGCCCGTTAGGGTGCCTCTCGGGCGGCGGGGGCCTCCTCGCTCCAAGGAGACGGTGCTCAGGGAGTACCTGGTGTAGCAGTGACTTTGCCACCCCACATGGAGCCTGCCATCGCCCCCACCCCCGCACCATGGCCACAGGTGAACACTGGGGGTGCCCCCAGACCAGGCGGCGGCGGGGGTGGGGGCGCCAGTTCGGGGGAGGGAGGCCGGGCGGTGGCTCCAGCATCAGGGTGCAGACTGTGGCCCTGAGTGTCATCTGCCGCAGGCCCCATCTCCTGCAGGGGACACTCCATGGAGGGCTCCAGCTGCACTAAAGTTCGCCCCAGGGACCCGCTGGCTGAGGGTGCAGCCCAGGGATGGTGCCACTCTGGGTCTGCTCTCTGCCACCCGTGGGCGGCCCCACTAGGGCTCCAGGCAGGTCCCCAGCTCCCTGGGGCCCAGCACACCTGGGGGCTCCCCAGCTCCACACCCCTGCCCATGTCCCCCCACTCGTGGGACAGTGCCCACCCGGGGAGGGAGGAGACCAAGGGCCCCAGAGCACGTCTGGGGTCTCTGCTTCCCAGAGATGCTGTGAGCCTCTGTCTGGAAACCTCTCCAGGGCCCAGCAGGGTTCCTGAGCAGATGCCAGGCCCAGGCATCACAGGCCGAGGGGCACAGTCCTCTGGGGCGAGGAACAGCAGCCAGAGGGCTCAGCAGAGGTGTGCAGAGAGGGGATGGATGGGGGCACCTGAGACTTGGGGTGCAGTCTCAGGTCCCACTCCAGGGAAGCGCTACCCCGTGGAGCTGGGGGCCAGAGGAGGCATGCTGGGGAGCAGGCGCTCAGCGCAACTCATGCCGCAGAGGGCTGCCCAGCAGGGTCGGGTCACCCCTGTCCCCTTCCATCAGGAGGGGTGCCTGAGAGATGGGGGTGTGGGGCCAGACCCCTGGTCCCTCAGCCCCACAGGCAGCCCTGCTCCAGCTTCTAGCCCCGTGGAGAACCCAGTTACCTGGGGCCTCGGTGACTCAAGGTTCAGGAGTGTCTGGCAGCCAAGAAAGCCCACGGGCATCTGGCCAGAGTCCCCAGGCCATCAGCACGAGCTGGGACAGGCGGGAAGTCGTGGGGCTGTGGTTTCGGCCGGCCCACTTGGGCTTCATTCCACTGGGAGCCACTGAGCAGGAGTGTCAGCTCCTGTTTGCTGCTGGGGCTGGAGGCTGCAGCTGGGAAGGCGGCAGCTGCTGCCACAGAGCGCCCTGCAGGCTCCTCTGACCCCGAGTGCATGTGGCCACTGCCGCCAGGGCCATGCTGCCCGGGCGAGCTGTGGCTCTCCTGTCCCTGACCTGGAGCGCCTACCAGAGCCTGGCCATCCCCCGGATCGCAGAATGTGGCCTCTCCTGCTCCCAGGTGAGCCCCTGCCCCTCCTAAGCTCTCACCTAGATGGGGCCCTGGCGCCTCCACACGTGGGCGCTGGCCCGGCATCGTGAGCACACAAGTAAGAGTGACAGGTGAGGGTGCAGGGGCCCCGGGGGGCAGTGATAGGAGGCCTGGGGATCCCTGCGAGGTGCCCGGCCTGACCCTGCGGCGCTGCTCTGGGAGACGTTTGCTGCCGCACCTGTGACCCGCCTCCCTGACGGAGGAGTCGGGCGGCCCGGGCCCACGCTGCCTCGCCCAGGGCCCTGGCTCCGGAGGTGTCGGGCCTGCGTGCACACCGAGGAGGAAACGCTTCTGGTAACGTGTTCATCCTGGTGTGGGAAGGGCTGCCAGGCAAGGACACGGCTCAGAAGTGGTGGCGTCCCAGGGTTTTTCGGGGCAGAGGAGGGTGACTCGGCCTCACCTGAGGGAGGGTCTCAGCAGCACCGGCTGTGAGAAGTGTGCCCGCGTCCCAGGGAGTGCCCGCAGCACCAAGGCTGCGGCACAGCGGACATGGCCGGGAGGGGTCACGGTGTGGGGGGTGTTCCTGAATTGATCACCTGCTGTGTGCACCACTCAGGTGTGGACCGGGGGGAGCCAGACGCTGCCCTGCCCTCAGGGACTGGTGTTCTAGTTGGAAAAACGCACAGCAAACCTAGACGGAGGGATGGGGATGGCTGAGGAGGCAAGGAGACCAGGGCAGGCTGGCTGGGGGAGGGCTCCCACGAGCCTCTCAGCGGTGGCTGGGCCCCAGGGGAAACTGGGTCCCCCTTCAGGAGGAAGGCAGGTCCGAAGAGCCTGGGAGCGTGTCCAGCAGAGGGCCCAGGACCTCAGTGAAGGACAGGGGTTCACCGTGGCTGGAGCACAGGGCTGCAGAGGCTGGGGGCCGGGCTCAGCTGGGGTGTAGGGCCGGGGCAGTTCCCTCTGGAGCAGAGGGGCTGCTCGGGGCACGCCGCACAGAGGGAGGTGGCAGGAGGGCCCTGGGTGCCCGAGGGCGGGAGAAATGGCAGGTAGCCTTGGAGCCTCAGGGCTGATGGAGGAGCCGTCCAGAGATGGGGGCTGGGCCAGTGCTCAGGAAGGGCCGAGCCTGGGTTTGGAAATGTGGGGTCTGAGAACCCCCTAACGAGGACAAGGGCCTCGGGGTGGAGGTCAGGGTGAGGACACCCCACCCGGGGAAGGGGCTGTCAGGCTGTGGTGGGAGCCCCGCCCCAGGCTATGAGGAGGAGGAAGAATCCTGGAAGTAAAGGGGGCCATTGGGAGGGGGTGAGGGGCTCCCTGCCCACAGGTGGCGGTGGCCTGGCCGCTGGGCTGAGCTGGGGGAGGGTGGGGGAGAAGGGTGCTGGATGCTGGGCAGGCAGCTTGCCACTGAGGGAGAGGCAACAGCAGAGGACTCAGTCCCGTCCAGTCCCAGGACAGCTGTTCTGGGCCCGGCCCCGCTTCCATGAACATGGGGCTGGGGGCAGGGAGAGACGGCAGGGTGCCTATGGGGTGAGCGGGGAGGGAAGGGGCCTTGGGCTTTGAGGGGCCACCAGGGGCCGCCCTGCCCCCCAGCTCCACTGGGCTGTCCTGCCGCAGAGCCCAGGATGCTGGGTCCCTCCTCCCTTCAGCTGGATGGACCCCAGGCCCCACCTTAGAGACTGTGCCTCAGGAACTTCCCCACAGACACAGCCCCCTCCCCTGCATGGGCTGGGAAGCCCCGGCAAACCCAACGGAAACCCCCAGCAACTTCTGCATTTCTGCCCTGCCCGTCACAGGGCCCAGGGCTTGGGGCCCACCCTTGCCCCTTTCCCTGGACGCCAGGGCTTCCGGGCAGCACAGCCCACAGGTGCTCTCTGGCCTTGATTTTGCCTCTGCTGGTCCCACTTTCTGTGTCCCCAAGGGCACTGTAAGGTCAGCTACCAGACCACCTCCACCTGCCCTCCCCAGCCCCTGCTCAGTCACATTCTGAAGGGGGCAGCAGGTGGGTGGGCAGCCGGGTGGGACCGAGGCAGCAGGTCCAGTCTGTGGTCCTCTGATCTCAGCAGGAGACAGAGGAGGGGCACGCGGCCTGTCCCCAGGGAGACGTTATGTGGGTCAGAGACCAGGACGGTGGCAGTGGGGTGGGAATCAAAAGCCAGGGAGACTTTGAGACGCGGAACAGAAAACGGACATCCGGGGAGAAGGGGGGAAACTCCACGTCAGCCTGGGGGGTAGCCAATAGGGGGTAGCCAATAGCAAGGCGCCAACACCACACCGTCGTGGGTGAGAGATGATGTCAGGGACGCGGGGTCAACTCCCTTGAAACCTAACGCTCTTCTGAAGTGAGAGCTTGATTAGGAAGGGGGCGAGGGGGGAGATGAGACCAGCAGGGTGCCTGCTCCCCAAGTCCAAGGAACCGAAGCAGACCCCGCTTTTATTCCTCCGTCCTTCCTCCTGTGCCACCAGCAGCAAGCCCGGGGTCTCCACCTTGAGCTGCGCCCCCCCCCTCCACCCACTGTCCCAGATTCCTGGGGTCCCCAGAGGGTCAGCCCCCCAAGGAAGGGACAGAGGCCGCCACTGCTGTGGCTTTGCCTCTGCTGTCACTGCACCGTCCGACACCCAGGGCGGCACCTGCCCTGCTGCTTGGGAGCGTGGCCTGGGACAGTGGGGCCTGGAGGTCACAGGTCCCATCGCACTGTTTGCTGAGTGACCCTGTGGGCGGGACCTCAGGCTGGGCTTTCACAGGGCCAGTGTCCCCAGATATAGAGGGGAAGGAACCAAGGGCTGTGACACCCCATGCCCCCAGTGGAGCTCGGGCGGAGGGCCACACCCAGGCCACCTCTGGAGGAGGGACTGACCCTTCACCCTCTCTCTGTTTTGTCTCCAGGGCTTCACGTGCAAGAGCCGCGGGAACCGTGAGTACAGTCCGGGTGGAGGGGACAAGCTGTCCTCCCCTGGCCCTGTGTCCTCCCGGGGGGGCAGGTCTGCCCACAGCGAGGGCCTCCCGCCTGCCCCCAGCCTGCATCATGGGGCGTGCTGGGTGGGAGGCCACACATCCCATGCAGCTTTACATCCCCGCCGGCGTCTGCTAGCGTGGTCCTACGCCAACGACACTTCCTCTTCTCGAACTTCTCGGTGTTGAAATGACAGCCCGCTCAAAATAGCTTTACTGTCGTGGCCAACACCGCGCACATCTACCAAAAGGCACATCCGTGATGTGGAACATATAAGGGGGAAAGTCAAAATAAATCTCACTCCAAAGCCCCTGCATGGAAAAAAAATACGATTTATATTAGGGAAACACTGTTCGGACATTTTTGTAGGCGGATGTAACAGGCAAAGCAGATACGAATATTTGACAAAAATAAAATGACGTTATGCCATTTAAAATAAGCATTTTCTGTAATTTTCCTGGAGTTTAATAGGAAAAATAAACTGAAGAAACGGGCAGCGTGCTCTTTGGGTTCTGTGTGCGCCCGTCCTGTCACCTGCAGTAACGAGGTTTCACTTCCTCCCTCCCGTCCACGTGGGTTCTGCGTCTTCTCGCCGGAGCTCTGCCACCTGGACCTCCAGAGCTGTGTCGAGTAAGAGGGACTCCCCTGGAAAACCACTAGAATGGATAAACAAACTCCGTAAAGTGGCAGGATGCAAAGTAAATACTCAGAGATCAGCCGTATTTTATATGCCGATAATGAATGATCAGAAAGGGAAACTAAGAGAACAGTCCCATCCACAAGTACGTCAAGAAAGTGAAATACCTAGGACTAAATTTAACCAGAGATGGAAAAGACCTGTACTCAGAAAACTGTAAGACTCTGAAGAAAGAAACCGAAGAAGATACAAATACATGGAAGCACATACTGTGTTCAGGGACAGGAAGAATGAGCATCATTAAAATGTCCACACCACCCTAAGCAATCTATAGATTCACTGCAAGTCCTATTAGATTCCAGTGTTGTATTTCACAGAACTAGAACAAATATTTCAAACACTTAAATGGAAGCACAAAAGGCCACCGCGATCCCGAGAAAGAAGAACAAAGTTGGAGGAATCACGCTACCTAGTAGCAAACCACACCGCAGGGCCTCAGTAACAGACACATAGCTCAATGGAACAGAATAGAGAGCCCAGAAAAAACCCATGCCTTTATAGACAATTAATATTTGACAAAGGAGGCAAAAACACACAATGGGGTAAAGACAGGCTATTCAACAAATGGTGTTGGGAAAATTGGACAGATACATGCAAAAAAAAAAAAATGAAACTAGACCACCTTCTTACCCACACACAAGAATTAAAATCAAAAAGGGTTAAAGACTTAAATGTACAACTCCAAACCATAAAAACCCTAGAAGAAAACAGGCGGTAAAATCTCAGACATTTCTTGTGGCAATATTTTTCTAATACATTGCCTCAGGCAAGGAAAACAAAAGAAAAATAAACAAACGGGACTATACCAAACTAAACAGCCTCTGCACAGCCAAGGAAACCATGAATGAAGAGATAAGACAACCCATGGGATGGGAGAACATATTCACCAATGATACGTCTGCTAAGGGGTTAAGATTTAAAATTTATAAAACATTTAGAAAACCCAACAGCAAAAAAAACAAAAAACCAAACAAAAAAACCGAAAAACAATCCAATTTACAAAGTGGGCAAAAGGACTTGAACAGACACTTGTGTAACAGGACATACAGAAGGCCACAGGCACATAAAAAATGCTCGGTGGCAGCAGTCACCAGAGATGCAAATTAAAACCACAGTGAGCTGCCACCTCACACCTGTCAGAATGGCCGTCATCAATAAATCAACAAACAGCAAGCGCTGGCGAGGCTGTGGAGAAAGGGGACCCTCGTGCACTGTCGAGAGGAATGCAGACTGGCGCAGCCACTGTGGGAAACAGAGTAGAGTTTCTTCCAAAAACTAAAAATGGATCTGCCTTTTCACCCAGTGGTCCCACTTCTGGAAATATATCCAAAGAAACCCCAAACACTACTGTGAAAGCACAGAAGCACCCCTGTGTCCACAGCAGGGTTATTTACAGTTGTCGAGCTACGGAAGCAGCTCGGTGTCCATGAGTAGACGAGTGGGTAGAACAACTATGGGGCAGGAATTTACACCATGGAATGCTACTCGGCTGTAGAAAAGAAGGCGATTTTACCTATTGCGACAACATGGATGGGCCCGGGAAGTCACTGTGCTAAGTGAAAGAAGCCCGTCAGAGAGAGACAAACGCCGTATGAGCCCATTCACGTGTTTAACCTAATGGACTAAACAAACACGAAGGTGGAAACAGGCTCACAGACACGGAGAACAGACTGGCACGGCCGGGCGGGGATGGGGCTGAGCAAAGCGTCACAGACACAGACACGTGCGGTCACAGAGGAAGAGCGGGGAGGGGAGGTGGACGAGGGTGAAGGGGGATAAATGGTGGCAGAAGGAGACTTGACCTTGGAGGGTGAGCACGACATGCAGGTGGTGCATGATAGGGTTGTACCCCCAAACCTGTGTACTTGTATTAGCCAATGTCACCCCAATACACCCAATAAAAATTAAAAATAAACGGCCAAAGTTTAATTAGCTTCTTCACCTGAAGAGATACTGGGACCTCAAGAGTCCCTCCAAGGTTAAGAAGGGAGTGGAACAGGTTGACAAGTGGCCCCCGGGGTGGGGGGCGACCCCTCTGAGCCACACTCGGGGACCTGGGCCTGTGAGCAGCAGGCCAGAGGCTCTGGGCATCGCCTGGTGTCAGCACTCCGCTGGGGCCTCGCCCAGCTCTCCCCGGGGCTGCATCCAGGTGGAGCGGCCCGTGGGGAACTTTCAGTCGGTCCCGTGTCCCCAGGCACAGCCACCGCCGCGCCCTTACCCGGCTTTTATTGGCTCTGAAATCGGGCTGACGGGGTCCTCAAGGCATCCCCGGTTGGTCAGCGTGTCCTCTGCTGTTTGGTTATCTGCCTTTGGCCCCTTGTTTTACTGAGTCTGGTCCTTCTGGTGTCTTGGCCTCGGGGGTGCCCGGCAACGCCCTTCTTTCCTTCCCTCCGTCAAGTTTTCTTCTCTCCCATTCTTTGTCCTTTGCATTGTGTTCATTTCTCCCTCCCACCTCCTTCCCTTCATTCTTATGTTAATCGTCTGTCCTGCGTTTGTGACACTCTTTCTGCCTCAGTCACACTTGGCAGGGCATACAGACCCCCAAGCACTCACGCGCCCTCAGCCTGTCGGACTCTGCTGGACATGGGACTGCTAAGCGGCAGACCCAGCCAGGCCACATGGCCTCCATCTGGGCCACTTCCTGGCTCTCTGCTCCCTGCTCCCTTGTCCAGGACAGGCTGAGGGCAGTGTGGCCGGGCATCCCTGAGTCCTCAGATGCCAACAGTGCACGAGACAGTGAAGCAAGGGACTCATTCCCAGCGTCCCAGCATGAGGCATGTGCAGCAGGGGGCGTGGTGCAGGGGACCCAGACAGACAAGCTGCGGGAGACCCCATCCTGTGGCTGGAGGGAGCGCCCCATTCCCAGTCCCAGGAGCCCCTCCTGAGACTCCAACAGAGGAGCCTGGAGTGGAGCCTGGCTGAGCAGCACGACAGCAGAGGCGACAAAAACAGAGGTTCAGATGGACACAGACCCGGGAAGGAGCTGGAAACCGAGGACGGAATCCACCCAGTTTGCAAACGGAACAGAAGAGGGCGCTCTGTGAAGGCAGCAAAGCAGCTGGAACTCTGCCTCCGCCACGGCTCAGGGAAACTGTGTTCACACACACACACACACACACACACGCACACACACACACACGCACGCACGCACGGTTTGGCCAGAAAGCTCGTTCGGTTTTTTCCGTAAGCTGGCTCTAGGAGCACTTAGTTGTCTTTAGCTTCATTTGAAACAATTTTGTTAGATTGTATTGTGACAGCTGTCACATCAGCGTGCATGCAAACATCCGAATTGGTGAATTTTTGTGTAACCATTTTAATATTGAAGATGGAAGAAAATACGCAACATTTCCAGCATGTTACGCTTTATTGCTTTAAGAAAGGTAGAAGAGCAACTGAAACGCTCGGAAGGGTTTGTGTCGTGTGTGGAGAAGGTGCCCTGAGTGAGCAAATGTGTCAGAAGTGGTTTGCGAAGTTTCGTGCTGGAGATTTCTCGCCGTTGAAGTCGATAGTGATCAAATCGAGACAGTAATTGAGAACAATCGACGTTCTACCGCATGGGAGAGAGCCGACACACTCAGAATCAGTAAAGTTATTGGTGAAAATGAAAATATGCCTTTTATTTTACAGAAAAAAACACACTCTTTGGCCAATGCAATACAAGCAATGGAATAGAGGCAGGGACCAGTTCCCCACGAACAACGACAGTGAAGAAGGGGTTAAGGAGCAGAGAAACAATGAACAGACTAATGGCCAGGCAATGGAGGGCACCAGCAAGGCATGCTAAAAAACAGACAGACAAAATGCCCCAAACTGTAACATTCTACCTCCAAATGGTTTCACATACTCAAGAAAACGATGCCGGACGTTAAAGAATATATGAACAAAAATCAGAAATATTTAAAAATGAGGTGATGACATGCAGAATCAGAAATGAAGAGAAAAAAACATTTTAGAAATGGAGACCCTGTTAGAGGAACAGAGAGAGAGGGGTGGACAGACCCGATATCGAATGCCTTAAAAAAAGAGGAAGGTGAAACGGTGGAAGTTATTGAAAAATCAAAAAAGAAAGAGAAAAAGAAAAGAGAGATTAAAATGACACATGAAAAGGGGTAAGGTTTGCAGACAGGTAAAGATGTAGAGAAACAGGCGACATCCGAGGAAGAGAGGGAAGGCACGGGACAAACACCAGGAGGCGCTGTCTGAGGTGTGAGAATGTGTTGTCTTGAACCCCGTTGTTGAGAGAGCGAACCATGCACCCCAGAATGTGGACCCTGAGCACCCAACACCCAAACAGTCTAGTGGAATCACTGGGTGTACAGAGAAAAAGAAAGGGGCGTCTAGGCAGAAAAGCACACAGTTAAAAGTGGAAAGAAAATTATATTGTATCGGACTTTTCAACAGCAACATTTTATGCTTGTAAAAAAGGGACAACGAAGCTCTGACGCTCGCCCAGCAAAGCAGAGGGTGATGACATTGTCGTCCCCAGACTCGCCAGGAGCCCAGGCGGTGGTTCCTCCAGCCTCGTGACTGGCCGTAGCTCGTGCCTGTCACTGGTGCTGGAGGGCTCTGTGGGGCTGCATCTCTGCTGCCTGACCAGAGATGATCCTCTCTGCTGGGTTCCCCTCTTGTCGTCTGTCCGCTCAACGCCCTTGAGGAACCATTCTCGGGGTCCCCAAGGCCGGGGGCAGGAGCCTCCCCCAGCTGAGTGCACCTTTGCTGCTGAGTGGTTCCCAGGAGTAGCTAGCGGTGGTCAGGCCCGGTTCTAATTCCGTCCCAGATCTCGGATCTCCCTGGAGGTGCAACAGGGCTGGCTGGCCACCAGAGCCAGACCCAGAGGGGCCCCGCTCTCCAGGAAGCCCTCTGCCCTGTGCTGCCTCCCACCCTCCCCCAGGGCGGCCCTGGGCCTCGTGGTGCAGGGGACACCCCGCTTCCTGTGGCTGCCCCTCCAGCCCCTCTCAGCTGTTGGCCTGATGATCCTGATTCTTTTCCCAGCTCTCACAAGTTTTTACGTTTTCTTGCATGCGCGTGAGTTTTTCTCCAGCATCGCCCGTGGTTTTTAGCAGCAGAATTGGCCCAAGAGGCCTGGGCTGCCATCCTGTGGGAAATGAAACCCCAGCCCGGGGTTTTTAAACACTCAGCAGGTGGTCCTCCTCCTCCTCCTCCTCCTCCTCTGTCAGTTCCGTCTGCCTTCACCAGCGGTCCCGCCAGAATGGCCCAGGGCCCCTCCGGACCCACCTGTCCTTTGAGCCCCCATTTCTCTCGACCTCTGACAGAGTCTGGGCACGTGGGCTCCCCACGGCTTCTGGGTGGGCGGTTATTTCCACGACGGGGCGCCTCTCCTCGCCTCTGTGCGTGCCCTCCCCGCTTTGCCAGCTTACTTCGGGGCAGAGCCTGTCCTTCTCCTATGTTTTGTTCTAAAACAGCAACTCTGCATCCACTGTACTTAACTCCACAGGTGAGCCATCATCCCCGCCTCACCTGGGCCTTTCTCTTCCACTGTTCTCCTTTTTTAAAACAACACATTTTGGTTTGCATTGTTTCCTCGGTTGGCTGGAACAGGTCTTCATTTTTTTTTTCCCCCAGAAAAGCTCAAAAGATGCACACTTCCCCTTTCCTGCAGACCAGGGAGTTCCCGCACACGCGGCAGACAACCTGCATGGGGAGGGGACTTGACTGGACACTTGCCCCCATAGGATGCTGCCCACCAAGCCCAGGGATGGCCCTCCAGCACAAGGAGGCATCGGGCGTGGGCACAGAGCCCTCCTCCCCACCCTCCCCCACCCACGTGACCTGGCTGGCCCACCTGGCTTTACCACAAAGCCTGCGGCCAGCCAGGGGCTCGGCTGCCTCCTTCAGGTGGCCTCTCCTCCGATTCTGGCCACTGTCCTTGGTGTCCTTCTAGAAGGCTCTGAAGAGTCCACCAGATACCAGACATAAGTTACGTTAGGTCCTGGCCAACGGCGGGCCACGCCAGGTGCAGGTGACTGTTTAATTTAGAACTTCTGTTGGCTGGAGGAGGGTTTATCACTGACACCGGTGCGAACTGCCAGCGCGTGGGGGTGACAGAAGACTTACTTGTTGGTTTTATCGTCCTTAAGTTGCCAAAGGTCTGGTGGGGAGAGGCGGAGGGAGCCTGGGTCCCACGCCCCTCCTGGCCTCTCCCTCCGGCCCCCGAGGAACCGAGGGCGCACTGATGACCAGACCCTCAGGGATTCGATGACAGCTGCGCCCTGGGTATTGAAGGCTTCTGGGGTTTTTGCTGTTGTTTTATTGTTCTATTTTTCCCCATTTCTGACTGTGTTAAACTGACTCGGGGGAAACCCCCACCAAGGGGCCGCCACAGCTGGGGGGAATTTGGAGACTTGCTGCCTCCTTCCACCCGCACACGTCAGGGAGCAGGAAGTGGCCTTTGCAGCCTTGTTGACACAGGGCTGACGCGGAACAGGTCAAACATTCAGTCTGCGAAGGCTGACGTGTGTGCACACCTGTGAGACTCCGCCCGGGTGCGGAGAGTGGGTTTTTCCATCCCCCGGGGCTCCCCGTGCCCCTCCCCACCCCCAGCCTCAGAGGTGGATGGGGTCGTGCAGCCTGTATTCTTGTCTCTCGGCGTAATCACCTTGGGACTCATCAAACTCCTGCGCCCTCATCTTCGGTTTTCTGGAAGAGCATGTGTGGAACTCACAAATGCTCTCATTGGCTCTTCCGTTCCTACCTCACTGGTTGCTACCCGGATCTTCATCATCCCTTCCTTCTGGTTGTTCTGGCCTTCACCCCCCCATCCCCCAGTTTGCGATATAATTGACTTATAAAGATGTCGTATTGGTTTCAGGTGTGTGTTTACTCTTCTTTCTCTGACGCCTTATGGTGGAAGCTGAGGTCACTCACTGGAACCTTTTTTTTAAGAATGTTTTGATTTATCGATTTTAGAGAGAGAAACATCAATTTGTTTTTCCATTCATGTATGCATTTATTGGTTGATTCTTGTGTGTGCCCCGACCAGGGATCAAACCGCCACCTTGGCATTTTGGGACGATGCTCCAACCAACTGAGCTACCCGGCCAGGCCGGGTCTTTGTTCTCTAATGCCGGAGTTTAGTGCTGCAAATACCCCCCGAATACCACTTTAGCAACATCCACCGTTTTTATATGTTGTCTTCTCATTTTCCCTCAGTTTAAAGTAGTTTGTAATTTTTGTTTTCGTGTTTTTCTTTGGCCTATGGGTGTTTAGAAGTGTCGATTAGTTTCCAAATGTTTGGAGATTTTCCAGAAATATTTTATTAATGTCTAATTTGATTACAGTTTTGTCAAGGAAGATGGTTTGCATGATCTGAATTCTTGTAAATTTATGGAGACTGTTTCATGGGCCAGAATGTAGTTCATCTTGAAAAGTGTTCCGTGTGCCTTGAAGAGCAGATTCCACTTCTGCTGGTGTGGCTCAGTGGGTTGAGCGCCAGCCTGCGAAATGAAGGGTGGCTGGTTGATTCCCAGTCAGGGCACGTGCCTGGATTTCGGGCCACGTCCCCAGTAGGGGGCGTGTGAGAGGCAACCACACACTGCTGTTTCTCTCTCCTCTCTCCTTTCCCCTCTCTCTAAAAGAAATATAAATAAAACCTTTTAAAAAATAGCTTTAAAAAATTTTTAAAAAAATGGATTCTGTGGCCACTGGGATGTGTGTTCTGTAAGGTCAGCGGAGTCGGGTGTTGAGTGTGTGGCACAGACTGCCCTAGTTTTCTCCTGAGTCTCTGTCTTCTACTGGTCCTGTCAGCCGCGGAGGGGAGTCTCGAACCCTCCCACTGCAGCCGTGAGCTGGTCCGCGCGCCGGGAAGCCCTGCCGCTGCGTGCACGGACGTGCAGGAATGTCACGTCTTCTGGGGAAGGGCTCCCTGAGTTCCGGGGACATGCCTGTCTTTGGTAATGTTCTTTGCCAAGAAAACTGTGTTTCCTGGAATTAACCCCTTCAGCTTGTCTGAAATTAGTATTAGCATCCATGCCTTTTTTCATTCTCACCCTATTACTTTTAACCCATCTGTGTCTTTATATTTAAAGGGCATCTCTCATAGGCAGCACGTGGCCGGGTCTCCGAAAATGCTTGTCTGGTATTTGCACATTCACATGTCACGTGACCGGATATGGGTGGGGTTAGATTTACCGTCTCGTTGTTTGCTTGTTTGCTCCATCTCTTCCTCACTCGCTGCTGTTTCTGCCTCCTCCTGGATTGATTGAGTGCTTTTATGTGTGCGTGATTCCACTACGTCTCCTTTGTTGATTGATTAGGTCAAACCCCTGTTTTGTTATTTTAGGGGTTGCTTTGGGGTTTACACATTCATCTTTAACTCGTTATACTCTCCCTTCCTGGCATAACGGGGAGCTTCACACACAGCGGCAGCTTCCCGTCTCGGGCACCAGTGCTGCTGGGCCCACACCGGTCCGCCACACGTGTGCTGACTCTGTGGGACAGTATCATTATCTCATTTAAACTATTGACTCTTGGGCAGATTTAAGTGATAAGGAAATGGCTTGTATATTTACCCACGTGGCCACCCTTTCTGGTGTTCTTTATTTCTTTGATATGTTTTCCCTCTGGTATCATTTTCCTTCCTGCCCAAAAGACTTTAACTTTTTTTGTAGTTTGGGTCTGCTCATGAGGGAATCTTCCATCTTTTGTATGCTAAAGGGGTCTTTCTTTGCCCTTCATTTCGAAAGAGAGGTTCCCGTGGTACAGAGTTCCAGGCTGGCAGGGCTGTCTTTCTCTGCGATAGAGGATTTCTCCGGGCCCCTCACCTGCATTGCTTCCTCGTCTCCGTTCCTCTGTGCCCAACGGGTCTCCTTCCTTCTGGTGGCTTCCACAATTGTCTCTTTATCAGTGGCTTCGAGAAAACGGATTGTGGTGTGCCTGGCTGTAATTTTCTTTGTATTTCTTGTACTGAGCACCCAGCGAGCCTCTCGGATCTGTGAGTTCAGAGTTTTCAAGTTTGAACAATTTGTGCCATTTCTTCGAGTGTTCTTTTCAGTTCCCCCATCTTTTCTGGAACTCACTCCACACACAGCTGATGGGCTTTCTGTTATTACGTCCCCGCGGTTGTCACATCATCATCTCTTTCTGTTTACTTTGGATAATTCTATTGCTACGGCAACTTCCCCAATCTTTCCTCTTTTGGTCAGTGTCTAATCTGCTATTAATTCTGTCTGATTAGTAGTTTTCATCTCCAGAAGTTGGATTTGGGTTTTTTAAAAAATGTCTCCCATGTCTATAATTAACATTTTGAACATATGAGTACAGTTATAATGATTGTTTTAATGTTCTTGTCTACTAATTCTAATATCTGTGTTGGTGTCTACTAATTCTAATATCTGTGTCGGTTTTGAAAAATTGATTTTTCTTCTCATTTTGGGTTGTGTTTTCCATGATTCCTTGCAAGGATTATAATTTTTTATTGAATTTTAACCTGTTGTGTGGGGGGTATATTTTTATTCCTACAAATACTCTTGAGCCTTTCCTGGAATACAGTTAAGTCACTTGGACACAGCTTGATGTTTTGGGGGTCTGGCTCTTTAAGATCTGTTGGGCGGGACCAGAGCAGGCTCTGGTCTAATCTGAGGCCAATCTCGCCCCTCACTGAGGCGGGGCTCCTGGTTACTGTCCTGGTTCCTGTCCCCAGGGCCCGTCTGGCCTGGCTGGGAGCAGGGCCTCCTCGGGCCCTGTGTGGTGCAGGGCACTGTCCCCTCGGGTCCCTGAGGGTCCCCTGACTCAGGGAGGGCCCTCACAGGCCCACGCCCCTCCATGCTCTGCTGAAGATTCAGCAGCTGGGATGTTCTCCAGAGTTCCTCCCCACCCTTCTCTCGTCTCTCCTGCTCTGTCCTGCTGACTCTGGCCACTTCAGCCTGCCCAGACTGTTGGCCCCATTTCTGCAGCCCAGTGCAGCCTGCCTCACTGACCTGGGCCCCACTCCTGGCGCTGACGGACAGCGTGAGCGTGGCTTGGGGGTCGGCCACCCCTCACTGGGGCACTGGTTCCCTGACTGCACTGGGAAGGGCGTGAGGACCCTCCCCAGCGGGGAAGCCCCATGCTCTCCCCACTGGCCCACCCACCACGAAGCTTCCCCGGCTGTCAGGAAGCCCCATGGCATTCGCCCTCCTTCTCCCTCCCCAGGGAACATATTGAACAGCTTCTGCCGGCCACTCCCCGCGTCCATGGCCCCATCAGTCCTGGGCGCCCTGACACTCTCCACCGCTATGAAGTGCGCCCCCCAGGGTGGCTGCTCCCTGCTGCTGCATGTGCGTGCCTCCCTCACGCTGCATGGTGAGAGGGGTGGCACCCAGGAAGTGGGCGGTGGGTTCGGAGCTCCTCTGACGCCCACGTCAGACCCTGCTGGGTGCACTTCCCAGAGAGGAGGGGAGGAAGGGATCTCACTGGTCTGACGAGCCGCTGGCCCTCCTCCACCAGAGAGCCTGCGGGGCCTGGAGGCCTGCTCCATGAGCCTGGACAGCCAGGAGACACATTGCCGCAGCGTGCGGGTCTCCCGGGCCTCTCGCCAGCAGCAGGAGCGGCAGCAGGTGAGGCCAGGGTCTGACCCGGACCTGCCAGTCCAGCCCCAAGCCTTTGCGGGGCAGCAGCTTCCAGATCCTGGGCTCCAGCTGTGCCAGGTGGAGCCAGTGGAGTCCCCAGGTCCCCCTGGCTCACACTTGTCCCCGCCCAGCTCCAGGTGCGCTTCGATTGCTTTGAGGTGAGCGTGGCCCAGAGCCTCTACGTCACCCTGAGGACTGTCCCCCACTTCTGTGGGGTCCAGCTGGAGCAGCAGTACCACGTGAAAGGTGAGAGCCCAGGGGACCGGCCTGGGCACAGCTGCCCTCTGGCTTCAAGGGATTGGTGAGGGGTGGGACTCATCCAGGGTAGGGGCAGGGAGCCAGCTGGGCAGCTCCCAGCAAGATCATCTGGCTTAATTTGGGGTCTCTGCCTCCCTGGAGAGGAGGGACTTCCGGAAACCACACAACAGAGGCTCGGCTAGGGGGATGGCCCCTGGGGGCAGAGCCGGCTGGGTCCACCATGGTGCCTGTCATTTGCAGACTGCGGGGACCAGGACGTGGGGAGGAACGTGCCAGACTGCTTTGGTGAGCCTTCTCCTCAGGTGGGGCCACACCTACCTGGGCAGACCCTCAGGGTGTTATGGGGACCACAGCCCTGCCACCGGGCTCTTCTTCCCATCCTGCTTAGGAAATCAAGATGGGTCCTCAGGTGAAAGACCCCCAAATGCCAGGGTCTAGCACAGGTCACCACCTCGGGGCTCTCAGGACAGGCAGAACCCTGCGTCTGGTACCTCTGGTCCCAGCGTGACCCCCCTTGCCACCCTGCAGCCAGGAAGCTATCCTACCAGGTGGACCGCAGCCGCAAGGTCGTTCTGGTACAGGTGCCGGAGGCCCCCGGGGGCCCCGACTACTACGTGCGACTCTGCCTCAAGTGGATCACCTGCGAGGACGTGGGTGCACTAGTTCGGGTGAGCCCCAGCCCAGCCTCCACGTCGGGCTCACCACCTGGGCTCAGACCACGCCCCCAGGCTCCTGCCGGAGCCCTACCCAAGCCCTGCCCACTGCTCCACCCTCCAAGGCCATGCCCACCACCCAAAGCCACGCCCCACAGCCTGCTTTTGGGCCCGCCCACTCCGGCTGGTCCCTGTACTGCCCACTGGACCCCAGCTCCTTAGCGCTGGGTTCCATCCGCTGCAGGTGACAGCGAACAGCGTCTCCCGGATGGTCTCTCTGCCCTACAGCCAGGAGCTGCCCTGCCTGTGCCTAGAGGTGAGTGAGGGGGTGGCCTCGGCTACAGGAGGGGACAAAGGGCCAGACAGCCCCGGCCTGACCCTAGCCCCTCCCACAGAGCTGGTCTGCGACCCTAGATGCAGTGCGGACCCAGACCTGCCCTTTTGAAAATGGCAAGTGCCCTGTGGTGCCAAGGGGTGGGGCAGAGGGAGGAGAGAAGGGTGGGATACGGGTGGCTCGGGAGTACCCAGCTGGGTGGCGGCCAGCCTGGCCCAGGGGAAGGGCCTCAGCCCCGGGCTGGCTCTGGATGGCACGTAGTCAGAGGCGCCTGCTGGAGGAGCTCCTCAAGGTAGCGGACACTGCAAGTGTGCGTGTGCGTGCACGTGCGTGTGCTGCATGTGCACGCAGCACCTGCCGCGGCCTGGCTCCCCTGGAAGAACCAAGTCTTGTCGAGAGGGGCTCCTGAGCATGCATGAGGGATCCTTGCCCTCTGCTCATGACGCCGCACACACAAGTACACGGACTCGGGCTGGGCCAGAGCCCTACCAGAGAGCCGCCGCTGAGTCGCTGGCCCTGGCGCATGTGTCTTGCTGGTGCCGGTCCTGGGGCTCACTGGCCCCAGAGGTAGCACCCAGCTGACTCGAGCCCCTGGGGAGGGGGGCGGGTCCCTGCAGACACAGAGGCGCTGTGGGAGGCCATCCACTACCACCCAGGGAGCCAGGCGCTGAGCTGGGAGCCCGCCTGTCCGGTGAGCGGCCACGTGAGCCTGTGCTGGCGCCCGGACCCAGGGGCCCAGTGCCAGGAGCTGAAGCACTCAGCCCGGCCTGCACGTGGCAGGGTGAGTGGCTGCCAGGCAGGGGTGGGGGTGAGCCCCTCCAGCCCGGCCCTGACCTGCACCCCCCTCAGGTGCAGTACTCACTCGTGGACACCCAGCCCCAGCTCTGCCTCAAGGTGAGTAGCCTGCGGCCAGTGACACGCACTAGGAGAGCTTGCTGAGGGGGCTAGGAGGCAGGTGGAAGGGTCCCACACCCCACATGCCTTGCTCAGCCTGCTGTCTGGCCTCCCAGCAGCCCCTCTGACCCCCTCCTGGCCTGACAGTGGGTGGAGCTAAGGGCTGGGGAGGGGGCCCCAGGGGGCCCTGCAGCAGCCCCCAGCTGCACAATCCGCTGTGCCCTGTCCCTCGCCTCTCTGCAGTTCTCCACCAACCAGGGCTTCTGGGTGAGCTGCCCTTTCCAACAGCCAGGATTCCCAGGTGAGCGGCCCTGGGGCCCAACAAGGCCAGCTCTGGTCTTCACAGTGTGGACGCAACAAATAATGGGGCAGGACGACAGGGGGCTGGGGCAGGGGAGGGCGGGATGGGGGTGGGCGGTGAGCTGCACCTCACCCCTCAATCCCCACAGCCTGGAAGATGACCGTCCAGCCAGCACCCTCGCAGACCCACCTCCGCGTCATCTTCTTCTCGCCCAGCCCCGCCCGCTTCCAGGTGCGCCTGTGCCACCGAAGGAAGATGTGGCCCCTTGCCTGCCATCGAACACTCCAGGCCACCACCCTCTCTCCAGCCTCGGTGAGCCAGGGGGGTGGGCACCACCCTGGGGAAGGCGGCTGACCCCTGTCGGTCCTCTCTCTGTCCGCCACCAGGCCAGGACCTGCCCCCAGAGGCCACCTGTGCAGAGCGTGCTTGGAGGGCGGAGGCCCGAGCTCCACGCACACACGTGTGCATGAGGGACAGGGACGTGGGGCAGCCTGTCTGCCCCTCACTGGCCATAACCCACTCCTCCCCCCACAGGCTAACCTCACCGCAGACCTCGTCTTCGTGGACGTTCCCAGGGCTGAGGCCTGTGGGCCTGACACCTGCATCCAGGTGCGCAAACCCTCACTCTCTCCCAGACCTCAGCTTCCCCCTGTTGTCAGCAACTGGGGAGCTCCCGCCTCCCCAAGGCTGCCCCTGGGCCCCTTCAGCCCAGCAGCCTCCCAGGCCGACCCCCTGGGGACTCAGCGGGGTGGTGACAAGAGCCGCAGGCCACGCTGAACAAGCTGCCCGTGTCTGCAGGGCCGCAGGACCGACATGCAGTTTTCGGGCCCCCAGCAGCTGTGTGCCCTGCAGTGTGGTGAGTGCAGGAGCCGGCCTCGGCGGGGGGTGGGGGGGGCCCTGGGGAGTGGGGTGCAGGCCTGGCCCTGTGCGGGTGTCACTGCCTTCTCTTCAGAGTGTCCAACACCCTCACCAGGGCTCTGCTTCCTCCCGTCCAGGAGCTTGGGATGTCCTTGGGCCCAGACTCCTGGGACCTCAGGCTGGGCGGAATACAGAGGTAACCTTGCCGTCTCAGGTATGGCTGCTGGTGACCCCACTTTGGGGCCCAGGAGGCCCTGGGGCGTGAACAGGCTGTAGGCGCCCCCACCTGCAAGCTCTCCTGGCTGCTGAGTGGGGACCAGAGCAGGGACCCCGGAGGCAGGAGGGCCAGGAGGTGGCCAGCCTGGGGGATGGGCGGGGGGTGACTCAGAACAGCCTTGAGCCCACCTGAGTCACAGCAATTCCAGGGCAGCCCTAAGCCTGCTCCCCTGCACCCCAAGAAATGCCCCAGGGCCTGCCGAGCATCCCTCAGACCTTCATCCTTCGCTCCCTCTACCCCCTAGCAGAGCTTTTTGGCCAAGTCCGGGTCCCCTTCCCCAGCAAAGTCACCTCTAGCCGATGACCGGACACCCCAGGACAGGGGCTCCTGGCCCGGGGGGGCCACCCTGGTGACAGGACAAGTGCCTGCGACCCCCTCTCCTCCTCCCTCACAGTGGGGGGGCGGGATGGGGAGTGTGCCCCGGAGTTGGTCCTTGGCTGACTGAGCCAGCCCTGCACTTCTCTCCCCAGCTGCCACCCCGAGGACAGCTGGCTGAAGTCAGTGTCTCATCAAGAACAAGCAAGTGCCGGGGCTGGACTGCTGGGTGCAGTGGCGACCAGCTCGCACCTGGGCACCCCAACCTTGATGGAGAGGGCCAGGCTCAGAGTGTGGGGTGACCCCAGGCCGCGGGGCCCAGGCCCAGAGTGTGGGGTGACCCCAGGCCGCGGGGCCCAGGCCCCTTCCAGCCCCGGGAGGTCTGCAGCTCCGTGGGGCCCCTGCAGCTGGGCTGGGCTCTTTGACTCCAACAAAGGGCCCTCAGCCCCTTCCTGACACCCCTGGGTGGGCAACAGAATGACTGGAGGGCGGCCCCTTCCTCAGATGACCTGGCCCCTGACCTGCCCTGTCTTGACTTGGTCCAGGCTCCCTCTGGACACCCTGTGGTCACAGCCAGCATCCCCGCTGTACTGCTAATGGAAGTTTCCCCAGGTGCTGGCGTGCAGGGTGTGACCCCGGCCTTTCCATAGCTGACCAGCCCCGGTGACCCAGGCCCATCTCCAGCTCCTGCCCAGAGCACCCTGATGCCAGCAGAGGCGGCCCCCTGTGGCCCGGGCTGGGCCTTCACGTGGCCCCCACCTGGCACACAAGCACCCAGCTCCTTCCACTGTCCCTCCAAGCACCCTGCCCCAGCGCCCCCAGAGGTCAGGCCGCTCAGAGGCCACTCCCCAAGCCCCGCCCAGCCAGCACAGTGAGGGCTAGATGTGCCGTTCAAAGGCACGTCAGACCCTTCGAGGGCCGCGGTGTGCCGTTGGTGCTGGACGACCAGCGAGGGGCCCTTGGCCCTGCAGCCCAGCTTCTGTGCCCCGGGCCCTCCGGGTCCGCCCTCACAAGGACCCCGGATGCTGAGTTGCCACCAGGAGCCTGGGCATCGTCTCCACCCGATGGAGGTGCACAGAGACACAGGCACCTACGCCTGGCCCTGGACGGTCAGCCGTGCTGCCCTCTGCCTGTGCACTGCTGACTGTGGTCCGGGTTCCGCTGTCCCTCCTTCCGCGGGTCCTGCGGACCAGGGGTGGGCAAAGCCAGTGTGCCCCTCTGCCCAGTGAACACCTGTCCACCTGGCTTGCCTCTTAAGGACAGAGACCAAGTCTGCAGGGCAGGGTAGCCCCTTGGGGCAAGTGGGAGGAGGGTTGCAGGTGCACCTGCCAGATGGGCCCAGGCCATGGAGTGAGGGCGGGGCCGTGGGCCTGATGCAGCCTGCCAGCCCCCACCACGTGCAAGACCCCAGACTGCGCCCAGGACACCGCAGTGCAGGGGTGCCTGCATGTCCCCAGCCGCCCGCCTGGGAGAACGGTGCTGATGGCCTCGGGCCATCACCTGTTGGAAGGGCGGTAAGGGAGGCGGGAGGGTCACAGATTAACCGGCGAGGTGAGTCTTTGGACACTTGTGCCCCATTCATCCATTCCCTGAGCAGGCACTCAGCACCCACCGGGTGCCACACTGACCCAGCAGCAGGAACAGAAGGCATGGCAAAGGTCGCGCCCCCTGCAGCTGTGACCATGCCGGGGTCTGTCGTGCTCTGAGGGTCTCCTAGTCGGGACTCTCAGCCCTAAAGCCCAAGCCGACGGGACCTCGGTCACCCTACCTGGAGCTGACCTGTGCGTGGGAAGACAGGCCACAGACAGGCTAAATATGTACATTCCGAGGGGTGCCCAGTTGTCGGGATGGGGGCTGGGGAAGCAAACAGGAAGTGCGGGTGGGGGGACTCCGGGTGGAAAAGGGCTGTCCAGCAACCCGTAAAAACAGACACTGCAGAGGTGCGGGGCATGGGCTGCCTGGCTCTACGAGGACCTGGCAGGTGGGGCCTCGTGCGGGCGGCGACCCGGCAGGAAGGCAGGACGGCGGGAGGGCGGAGCTCCGTGGGATGAGCTGGGGTGCAGCGGCAGGAGCTGGCGGTTGGCGTGGTGAGGTGGACCTGCCTATCAGACTTTCACTCAGTCACTCATTCATTCGTTCACTCGCCAACTCCTTTTGTAGTGCCTGCCCTACACCCAGTCCCTGCAGGAGCAGAGCAGACGCGGGTCCAAGCCTGAGGCCAGAGAGGGAGGTGGAAACAGGGCGGTAAAAAAGGGCTGTTCAGAAAGGAAAGGGAGAGCAGGGAGAGGAAGGGATGGCGGTGGGGCAGTGAGCGGACACCGCTGGGACGCCCGCCGCCCACCCAGCGGGTCCTCTCCGCAAAGGCTCGGAAGAAACAATGACTGAGCACCAGGCAAGTGCAGAGGCAGACCTTGCACCCTGCACCCGAGCCAGGGTGGTCCAGCCCACGCTGGGCACGATCTCAGGAGGAAGAGCCTGTCCTCACGGGCACCTGACGGAGAGCCCACTTCGAGTGACCGTCACATAGCCACTGCTGCTGTCCTTGGTGATGGCATGGGATGACTTCTTCCATTCCGTTACTGGCTTGGCCAAAATGTTTGTGTGGTTTTTGTGTGTACGATGGTTCTCGCAACACTTAGTTCCCTCTAATGTCATTTGAAACAATTTCGTTACATTGCAGTGTGACAGCACGCACTTAAAAAAACTTATCAAAATTGGTTAATTTTTGTGTAGCCACTGTAATGTTGAAGATGGAAGAAAATAAGCAACATTTTCAGCATATTATACTTTATTATTTCAAGAAAGGAGAAAACACAACTGAAATGCGGTAAAAAGATTTGTGCAGTGTATGGAGAAGGTGCCGTAACTGAGGGAACATGTCAAAAGTGTTTTGTGAAGTTTCGTGCTGGAGATTTCTCACTGGATGATGCTCCACGGTCGTGTAGACGAGTTGAAGTTGATAGCAATGAAATCAAAACACTAACTGAGCTCTGGCTGCTATGGCTCCGTGGATTGAGTGCTGGCCTGCAAACCAAAGGGTCGCTGGTTCGATTCCCAGTCAGGGCACATGCCTGGGTTGTGGGTCAAGTCCCCAGTAGGGGGTGCACAAGAGGGAATCACACATTAATGTTTCCCTCACTTCCTCCCTTCCCCTCTCTCTAAAAATAAATCTTAAAAAAAAAAGACATTAATTGAGAACAACCAGCATTATACCATGTGGGAGATAGCCATCATACTCAAAATATCCACATCAATGTTATTAGTGAAAATGAAAAATGTGTCTTTTATCATGACAAAATCCATATGGACTCTCTGGCCATCCCGATACTTAAACCCTGCTGTGCCTTTGTGTCTACGATGAGTCTCTTCTACGCAGAGTGAATGCAGACCCACCTCTGCCGTCTCACCGGAGAGTTCTCCTCCGCTTTCCGGGCAGTGATTACTGAAAGGAGGGGGCACCCGTCTACCACTCAGTCATTTGTTTCCGTGTCTTACATGGGTTTGTCCCTCAGGTCCTCCGTCACTGCCTCTGTTGGGACTTAGCTGATTTTTTGAGTGTACCATTTTGATTTCCTACTTCTTTCCTTTCTGGTCTATTTTCCCAGCGGTTTTCTGGAGAGTTACAATGAAAATCTTGAACTTGTAACAGCCTCGCTTCAATCATTCCAGCTCAGTTTCAGCGTGCACAAACAGTCTGCCCCTACTTGTGTGGCTCCCTCCCCATCGCTGTCACAGGCGAATCTCTTTATACCGTGTGCCCGCTAACAGATTTACAATGGCCATTTCATGGATTTGCCAGTTAAATCGCACAGAAGAGAAGAGTCATTACAAACGAAAACTCCAATAACCCCAGCTTCGTATTTTCAGAAGCGACAGGGTGGGGTCCTGGCAGGAGGGCAGGCATGAAGGCCAAGGGAAGAGCGCTGAGAGCTGAGAAAGTGACCGTCCCCTGCACCGTCAGCTGGTTTCTGGCCAGGTGAAAAGACCATCTCCGTGAAGAAAGGGCAGTCTTTCGACAGACGGGCTGGGAAACGGGATGTGCGCATGCAGAAGAAGGAGGCTGGACCCTCCTCCCAGTGCCCACCGGCAGAGGAGTGGGCGCACAGACTTCGGTGCAGCCCTAGGCCGGACCACCACCCAGCCGCAGACAGGGATGAGGTGCTGACGGATGCCACACCGCAGGCCAGCCCTGAGAACAGGGTGGAAGGCTGCCCTGGGTCCCATCCCACCTTCGAGCCTTCGAGAGCAGGCCGCCTGGGGTGGGGGCATGTGAAGTGCCTTGGAGCCCAGCCGGAGGGAAGGCGGGAGATGCTGTTTCGTGGTGCACTGCTGCTGTTTGGGATGGAAAGTTCTGGAAACAGTGGCGACCACTGCACGACCTTGCAAATGCACTTAATGTCTCCGAATTCTACACTAAAATGGTTAAAATGGACAGTTTTGTCTTATGGATATTCCACCACAATAAAAATTCTTTGAAGAGGACCTGACAGCACCCCGTGTTGCTCACAGGCCATCCCGTGCTCACCTGGTAACTGGGCGTGGCCGCTGCGTGCTCTCCTTCCCTTTAGTCAAAGGAAACTTTGAGAATCTTCATCTCTGTGACTTGGCAGGTAGTCACACCTCGGCGCCCCGCATCCGAGGTACAGCAGCACGGAGACAGGGAGAGGCGGCGCTCCTTCCTCGTCCGCATTTCAGGCAGGCTGCTCGGGTTCTACTTGAGAAAAACGTGCCTGGGGTGTAAGACCGTCAGGAAAGGGGCTTCCTGAGCTCTTCAAAAGGTTTGCATCATCTCAAAGGGACAGAAAGAGTTGGCAAGTTTCTACAGAGAATGTTCTAGGAAAAGGGAGGGGGTCTCTTTCCACGTTGGCACCTGAGAAAGTTCAAATGCAGCCCTATAACACCTACAGGCCTGGGGCGCGCCGCCAGGGTCCGGGGAGAGCGAAGCGACCCGCGGCGGAGAGGCAGGGGGCGCCTGGAGCCATGGAAAAGTCGGCTTTCACCCGCAGTGAAGCGGGGTGCTTGGAAGGGGCCATGTGACCCTGAGGGCGGTGAGAACAGGGGTGCGGGTGGCGGGTGAGAGCAGGGAGAGCTGAGCACGTGGGACGCCGCAGCAGCGGGCTGGGCGGCGGCTGCGGGGGCGGCGAGGGCGGTTAGACAAGGCTGCGTTTGTCGATGGAGCCCACGGGATGTCCTGGTGGAGGGGCGCGGAGTTGGGGAGAGGAGCCCGGGATGGCGTGCGCGTTGGATCGAGCCCCCGGGGGCCCGCAGGTGGCGAAGGCGGGAGGGGCGCGCGCGGCGGGGCGCCTGGTCTCCAGCCTCTTCATTTGCGTTTGACGTCGAGTGGAGGGGCCGCCGAGCTGTGGCGCAGAGCCAGCGTGGGCACCGTGGGCACGAGCCGAGGACGGAGGCGGGGGAGCTGAAGGGGGAGGGAGGAGGGCACCGCCGGGCGGGACGCGCGGCTGCAGGTGGGACCCGGCGTTGACCAGATGAGCTCTGTGGAGCGACCTGCGTGGAGAAGGCCTGAGGAGGGAGGGGACAGAAGTGGGGCGCGCGGACACTTGCCTTTAGCTGAGAAGGGACAAAAAACGGGCGGAAGCTCCGGGTGGTGCTGGCTGCAGGGGCCTGGCGGCGCGTGCCCGGCGCGTGGCTGCGGCTGCGGGCTGCGCTCTGCCGGGAGCGGTGTCTCTGGGAGGCGGGTCCCGGCGCCGCAGCGAGGGTGGGGCCCAGCACCCTGCGCCCACCCGCCTGCCCCCACCTCCCACCCCCAACCCGGTCGCCTGTCCCCTGCCCCCGGCCCCCCGCCCGCGCCCTCCCGCACTCAGCGCTTTGCATCTGACAGTCTTGGATCAGCTCAGCTCCAGTTAGATCTTATTTTAGTGCTCGTTTTAACTCGCTGCCTGTCGCTTGAGACGGTGGATGTTTTCTCAAACTCTGCGTTGTGTACACTTACACGTAGTTTTCTGCGCTGCGCCTACGTGAGAGGCTGCGGGCTGCGGGGTTGGGGCGCGGTCCGTGAGCTGTGGAGGGGGCACGGCGGCCGCCGGCTGTGAGAAACGGTCACGGGAACGTGGGTCGGGGCACGTGGGCTGTGGCGGATGACCGCTGGAAGGACTCAGGCATTTGGGGAGCAGCTGCTCAGCCTGCGAAATCCGCGTCACTTGGCGCCTTGGGTGGGCGTCCACCTGGGTGCCCTCCCCACCAGGTGCAACCCCCGCGCTTGCACCTCAGGGCGCGTTGGGGCTGGGGCGGGTGGTGGGTGGCTCTTCTCGGAGCTGGAAAGACCGCAGGGAGGGTGGGGCCACCGCGTGGGGACCCCCACACCCCCAGTCCGATTTGGAGGTCTGGTTTCCTCCAGGATGCTGGGGAGTGGGGGCTGGGGTCGCGGTTTCCCCTGGGGGTGGACAGCCGGGACACGGGTGGGTGGGGAGAGGGAGCAGCTGCAGAGTCAGGCCCTGCGAGCCCCGACCCGTCCAAGGAAGGAGGTTGTCCCAGGGCAGCAGCTGGCTTGCCTTAGAGGCCCTGGGGGCGCGGGGAAGGGGCGCATCTTCGAGGGCAAGGGGCGGTCCTGGGAGGCACCCCGGGGCTCTGGTGCGGCGGGGGGCTAGCAGGGGCTGAGGAGCACAGCGCCCGCGCTACCCGTAGGACCCGGGAGGGGCTGTCAACGCCCCGCCTTCTGCTTTTATTGAGAGGAAATGTCTGAGGGCACCTCCCTGGTCTCGGGTCCCAGGTTCCCAGGGCAAGTGTCCTTCTCACCGCTGACCCACGTCCCCCAGACTTGGCCCTTGTGGAGACCACCGCCCCTCACCCAGGAGGGACCCAGTGGAACGGGGACCGCCTCCACGTGGGCCCGCAGCAGGCGCAAGGCTGTGCGTGGAGGCAGGGGAGCCAGACAGTGGGCCCCGCAATCGCCCCTGCCGCAGCTGGAGCGTGTGGAAGGTGCCTCAAATATATGTATTTTAAAATATTTTGTTTATCTAATTTTTAAAAAAGATTTTATTTATCTATTTATTTTTAGAGAGAGGGGAAGGGAGGGAGGGAGAAAGGGAAAAAATAAACATTAATGTGTGGTTGCCTCTTGTGCACCCCCTACTGGGGCCTTGACCCGAAACCCAGGCATGTGCCCCGACTGGGAATCCAACCAGTCACCCTTTGGTTCTCAGGTCTGCACTCAACCCGCTGAGCCACACCAGTAGGGCAGGACTTATATTTAGAATATATAAAAATATTTGAAACTCAAAAGTAAGAAAAACATGTTTAAAATTGTTATGTATATTTTAGCACAATTAAAATACGAATTTTAAAGTAATAATAAGATGAACAACCTAAGTTTAAAAAAACAGGCAAAAAATTTTATTAGACTTTTAACCAGTGGGGGAGGAAAGCTGTATATCTTCTTGGGTAAAGTGTCCAGTCGAGTTTGGAAAGGTGCTCAGCACCTTGAGGTACCAGGAAAACTCACACTGAAAGCAAACGCAGCCGCATCCTCACCCTCACCGCACCCCCGGACGACTGAAGACAAAAGGACGACGGACAGGGGTGGACACGGATGGGGGGTCCTGGGGACCCTCATTCCTTACTGGTGTGAATGGGAAACAGCCACTTTCTTCGAAAGTTAAACATCAGTTTACCATGTGACCCCTCAGTTCCGGTCCTAGCATCCACCCAAGAGAACCGGTAATGCGTGCACACTGACATGTACACGCGTGTCCCTGCACAGCAGCCTTATCCATGAGAGCGGGCTGTGGGGAAGGGCTAATCCAGTGTGTCCTCGCGGTGGACACCTGTGGGGGCCAGCTGCTGGGCTGTGCTGCCACCAGGATGAACCCCAAATGAGTGCTCAGTGGAAGCAGCCAGACACCCAACACTGTCCTGCGAGCTGTGTGGTCCCATTGCTGTGACACGTCCACAGCAGGGGAGTCTGCGCAGACAGGCAGTGGGCGGGGCCCCGGCTGGTGGGGAGGGGCGGGCGGCCCACCGCAAGGCGACGTCTCCGACGCAGGGAAACCTTCTGAAATGGGCCCGTGGCGGTGGTTGTGCGACTTGGAAAACTGACTGGCTCAGTCCAGTTGTGGGAGGCTCATGGAAATGGCTGAAAGTGGGTTTTATGGTATGTAAGGCGTGCTTTAATAAAGCTGTTTTAAAAATACTTTTCACGAATTTTATTAGATTTCCATTTAGCTCTGAAAAATGCTTAACGTGGCTTGCAGTATTGGTGCAAGAGGATTTCTTTCTGTTTTTCATTTAAAAGGCAGCCAGCTGAGAGCAAGGGCGGGACCAGCCCCTGCCCCGGGACTGTGCCTCTTCAGCATGGCTCCACACACGTCCGGGCAGGGTAGCCCCTTCAGGAGGTGGGCGAGCCAGGAGCACCCTTGGGGACCAGACAGGACCAGGGGAGGCTGGGGCCTGTCTGGGGAGATGGAGGGATCTGGGGCCCCCAGGTGGGGGTGGCTGCCGGGCAGGGTCTCGAGGTGCCACAAGGGTGGGAGTGGAGATGGGGGTGTTGGGCCGGGTCTCCCTGGTGGCCACTCAGAGAAAGGCCTGGCATCCGCACCAGACCCTGCGGGTGGGCACCCGGACAGAGGGCACCTGGACTGGGGTGTTGTGGGGGTGGAGCTGAAGGCCTGAGGGGAGGGATGAGCAGGACCAGAGAGAAGGTGCCCCATGCTTGCAAAGACTGCTGGGAGGGCTCCAGGCAGGTGCCGGCGGTGTGGCCCCACAAGGGCAGGCAGGCAGGCAGCCTGGCAGAGGTGGACCAGGGCCCCAAGGGACTGTGCAGCTGTGGGTTGGACAGACCCCAAGGGCCCCCCGCCTGTCCCTGGCTCTGCTCCACCACTGGCACTGCCATGTCCCCAGAGAAGAGACCACTCAGGCCTGGCCAGGGTGAAACACGGCACCCACCCAGCAATGTGCACCTCCTGAGTGCCAGGCCCAGCTCAGTCCTTGCCTTCCTGCCAGCAGACGGACCACGCCGGCCCTGGGGACCAACCATTCTCTGCTCCAGTTTGCCCAGCAGGGAGTCAGGTGAGGGACCCGATGGCCAGAGTTTGCTGGCACTGGGGTCACCAGAGGCCCACCCAGGATTGGGCTCTCTGTGGATCCCTTGGGGGGGGAGCAGGGGAAGGCCCCCCCAGTGGGACCTGGGGTCTGTACACCTCGAGTGAGGGCACCAGCAGGTGCCTCCTCTGTGGGCCTGGCCCACTCCCCAAGACTGGTGCCAGAGCCCCGGCGGCCGGCTCAGGGCACCCACAACTAGTCCGGCCATCAGGGTGCAGTGGCCACCGGAGGCAGCCATGCATGGGGTCAGGTGCCAGGCTGACGGAGTGGCTGGCTCACTCATAGGTGCTGAGGACAGAATGTCCCAGAAGCTGGGCCAAGGTGTAGGACCAGGGAGGCCAGTGGACCACAGTTCTGAGTCCTCAGTTGACCCCGGGCCCTAAGCTCCGCCTTCACCACAGGGCAAGAGGCCTGCTCAGGCCCAGGATGGTCCGCTGGTGGGGCCTGCTCTCACAAACCAGTCTGGGGTGGCTAGAGGAAGGGGTCTCACTGTGCCCCCCCCTGCCCTGGGACTTCCTGCACATATGCATGGTGTCCTTGGGGCTCTGTTCCTCCTTGGATCCAAATGACCTTCTACCTCCCAGACCCTGCAGACCGCCGCCCCTGGTCTTAGAGGACCCCTCTGGCCCTGGGCACGGAACCCCTCACCAGGCTCTGGCCCCAGGTCGGCCTACATCTGGCTGCCACATCACACCACCCCTCCTTTCAGGCATGGCCTCTGGCCTGTCTGCCACCCCCAGGACCCCTGCTCACCCCAGAGATGCCCACCTTCTCTCTGTGCCTGCCCTTGGTCCCAAAAGGCCCCTCAGGTCCTAGCACCTATGTCCTCTGGGAGCCCCCTCTCCTGTGTCCTGACGCCCTCCTTGCGGCTCCCCGACTGGGCTCCGGGACAGCCCAGGGAAGCTCTTGGACCCCCTCCGGGGCTGCACACGTGTGTAGGGCCTGTGTCACTGCCGTCCTGGCGGGTGAGCCCCCGAGGGTATCTCCGTTCCTTTGAGCTGGAGTGGGGCAGGCTTGCCGAGCAGAAACCAGATGGGGGGCGAGGACCGGGGCCTGGGGTGGGCCCTGCTCTGGGGTGCTCCGCTGGGTTGGGGTGTGGCCCCTCTGCATGTGCTTCCTCAAATAGGAGAGGGGTGCCTCTGTGGGAACCTGGAGGCAGGCAAGATATGGGACAAACCCTAGCCCAGGTAGGTGTCTCCATGACGCAGGCCCCCTCTGCTCTGCCCCCCACCGTGAGGTGAGGACAGCTGGATGTCTGGTGGATTGCACTGCACAGGATCAGGCAGCGCCCACAGCCCAGGACCCCTGGCTGGCCTCCGGTTGTCCTGGTCACTGCTCCCCAGGAGCCAGGGCACCGGCACCAGAGAGGCCTCGCTGCCCAGCCCCGGCCCTCAGGGGGCCTCCCTCCGGGCACAAGGAGCGGGGCAGATGGCCCCCCAGTAGGGGTTTGCTGGACACTCTGGTGCCACCCCCCACCACGGCTGGAGGGGCTGGCAAGTCACTGAGCCCTGTGTTCCAGAGTGAGGAATCCAAGACACCCAGCTCAGCAGCAGCACCTGTTGGGGGGTCAGGGAAGCCTGGAGACCTCAGGCCAGGTGCCAGCTTCCCCTGTGGGTAGGTGGGGCCGGTGGCATTGGGGCCCAATGTCCACCGATAGCCTGTACTTTGGGTCCAAGCAGGCAGCTTCCTGGCAGGAAGGGGGGCAGGAGGGGCCAGAGACCAGGTCAGTCAGCTCCCTCCTGAGCCCCATGCCAGAAAGATGGGATCCTGCCCCAGCACCCTCTTCCTCCCCAGGGCAGGGGGTTGGATCCCCTTGGCTACTGATGACCTTGACCTCTGTGGGCCCCCAGCAGGAGCCTCCATGGAGCGGGAAAGGGCCTGTGGAGACGCCCCACTGCCTCAGCCACAGCCAGGGGTCAGGGTGCAGACAGCCTCTGTGGGCAGGTGCCAGGCCGGCTGGTGCTGGTATTGGCAGCTCACACAGGCAGGCGATGGCCCCTCAGCCCCTGCTGTCCAGGCCTCCACTGCCCACCTCTGAGCTGCCCAACCTGTCCCCTCCTTATTTCCTTTTTGTGCTGCTTTTGCTAAAGCACATGGGGCTCTGGGCCAGCTGGGGCCTGGCTGCCTGGAAGGGTGGGTGGGACTGCCAGGGTCCTCCAGGGGTCACTTCCCTTTTCCAAGAAGCTTTGGCACCAAAAGCATGCCAGGGTTTCGTTTTAGGGGCCTGCGTCGGAGAAAAGAAAATTAGCAAGGCTCTGCAGCTGCAGGCCGCTTTCTGAACTGTCCCAGCCTCTCTTCCTGGGAAGCTGGGCCAGCCTTGAGGTGAGGTGGCCAGGAGGGGAGGCCCAGCTGGGAGCAAAGCAATCAGTGATCGGAGGTCATACCCCCACATCTTGTGGCAGAGCAGAAGCCAGAGCAGAGAAGATGCGACCTAGTAGGCAGTGGGGGGCACATGAGGAGGGGCTGTGGGCCATCCCGCCACCCCGGGCCACAGCGTGCTGAGGATTCCAGTTCTTTCCACCAGGACTCTGGGATTCTGTGCAACCCCAAGGAAAGTCCCTCAGCCATGGAAGCTGTTCTGACCCGAGCAAGTGGCTCTGAAGGAGCCTTGACAGGAAACTGGCCCCAGATGCGGGAGGACACATGGCACTGGGGGCCAGCCCAGGGGGCCACAGCCAGGGCCCGAGCCATGCAGAGCTTGGGCCCGGGCAGCCTCCAGCAAGAGGGCAGGCAGGAGGGGAAGGTGCCTGCCCACCCAGGAACAGCCTGGAGGGGCCGGGAGAGGCCTTTGGGGGCTGTGCCCCCCGCCCCACAGGGCTCAGGCAGCCTCTCCCCTGTGCTGCAGCCTCCGGGCCGCTGGGCTCCTGCACATGGGAACAGCCCTACCTGGCCAGAGGAGCCCCCTCTTGCAGCCCCAGGCCCCAGGCTTTGCAGGCAGGGCTGGCTGGCATGAGGACAGAACCTGTGGGCCACAGAGGGGCATTTGCAGACACTGGGCCCCCAGCACTCCGAACAGGCGGCACTGTCCTTGGTGCCCCTGCGGCTCAGGGGCCAGGGGAGGGGGGGAGGCCCACGGCTACTCGGGGGCCCCCATCTCTGCAGAGCCTCCTGGGCTGAGGACCGAGGAGTGGGACAGTCGGGGTTGGGAGGCCAGCCCACACCCTCCCCCACAGGTACTAAGTCCAGCCAGGCACCTGCCTGGTGCACACAGGGCCCGACCCGGAGTGCGGGGGAGGATGTGGGCACCTCCTGGGGTTGCCCAGGCAGGGGGAGGGGCCAGGTCTGGGGGGAGAGGGCCTGAATACCTCCAGTCAGATCCCACCCAGAAGTTGGGAGGGCTCCCCGTGGGGACCCAGGGCCTCAGGGAACTGAACAGTGGACAACCTTTCTCTCCTGGGGACAGGAGGAGCTTGGTGGCCTAGTCCCCAGGGGGTGGTCCTGGGGGCTAGGCCAACCCCTCTGGAGGCCCCACCAGTTCCAGGTCTGTGTCTGGAAGCAGAGAACGGGGGTCGCCCGGACATAGAGAAGAGAGGGCTCTTTCTCCTGCCCAGAGCCCCACCTCAAGTCGCCCAGTGGGGCCTGGCATTTAGCCCTCATCTCTGAGACCTCAGCAGAGGGGCCAGGAAGGTGCCCCACTTCTGGCAGGCCGCCTCCTAGGCCTGTCCTGTGGCCAGCACCCCTTGCCCACAGCTGGGTCCTGGACGCAGCCTGCCCTCCAGGTGGGCCTGGGCCACCAGGAGCCTTCAGCCTGGTCCTCCAGCTTCCTGGTGTGCGGGCACAGCAATAGGGACCAGAGTCACACTCTGCCTCTCTGGGCCTCAGTTTCCCCAAGGGCATCCTGGGCAAGAGCCCTTGCTGGGTGGAGCTAGGGTCGGGGCAGATGGCAGTGCCCAAGGGCCCTGGGTGGGGGGAAGGCTGCTTGGGGGCCAGGCTGGTGCAGTCCGAGTGGCGAGGGGTGTGCAGAGAACACTGCCCCTCATCCCCCACTGGCTGTCTTCCCTCTCCTCTCTCTTGCCTGCAGGGCAGGCTCCGTGGAGGTGGCCCTGGCTTTGCACCTGGGTTTGCCCGAGCCCCGCACAGTCCCACACAGGGTGCTGAGCACTGGCCCCCAGAGCCCCTGCCAGACCTTGGGCCTGCCCTCTGGCCTCAGCTCACGTCCACCTGCCCACTGGCCCTAACGCATAGGGCTGAGCTTCCTCCCACCCCCAGTGAACCGCCCCTGCTCACCTGTCACCCCCTTCACAGTGGGGGCATCTGCCCCCAGGCAGCAAAGGAGGTGTCCCTTGAGGCCTTGGCTTCTGCACCTCTTGAACTCATCAGTGGTGACCCCCCAGGCCTGTCCATCCACAGCCAGAGTGGTCAGTACCCGCCTCACCTTCACAAGTGTCGCTGGGTGGGGTTCCAGGGCCCAGGCGCCTTGAACAGGCCTGGCGGGGGGGGGGGGGGGGGTGCAGCACTTCCCAAACTCACTGGGCACAGCCCTGTGCTGCAGAACAGACTTGGGGACACGCTGTCCTCTGGGCCCCTCTCAAGCCTGTGGTTAGGTGGCTGTTGGCCTTGGACCGGCTGCCTGGCCGCCCTGCTTCTGTCGCCCACCTGTGGGGCTGGCTCAGCGTGAAAAGGTGTGTGAGAACTTAGACCAGGGCTAGCTCACCTGACCGCACCTCCAGCAACAGGCCAACCTCTGTGCCCTGGGGGCCAAGACCGGCCTCCCCACCGGGCTCCTCGAACTTGGAACCAAGTGTGGGTGTCTCAGCAGCCCCCAGGACCTGACTCAGGATTCCCCCCAGAGATGAGCTGAGTGAGTGGCCCAGTGGGTGGACAGGTGGATCAGTGAGCTGATGGAGGACCACCAGGTGGGTGAATGGTGGGTGTCCAACACCAGCCCAGCCCCCTCGGCTGGGTGACATGTGGACAGCTGTCACAGGGGGTCGGGATGCTGCTTGTTCTCAGCCCTTCCCGAGCGCCCTGCCACCATGCTGGGAGAAGGCAGCGTGAGCACAAGGAGAGGAGCCCCAGTGGCCCATGTGGACACCCAGTGGGCAGGCGGGCCGGGCCGGGCCATCTCCCTGCTCCACCATGTCCCGCGGCACCTGCACACACTGAGCAGGCCGCCCAGGAATTCCTGGGCCGGACAGTGGCTCCTCAGGAGAGGCACACCAGCTCCCTCAGGGGCTGAGACCATGTGAGGGGGGACGGGGCGAGCACCCCAGCCCTGCCTGTCTGGGTCATTTCCTCCCACTCCCCGCCCCAGCCCCGGGGCGGCTCCCAGACCCTCCTCTGCCCGACTGCAGCAGCAGATGCAAGAGGCCTGCTCTGCAGGTTGGGGGTGTGGCCGGGCCCCTGGGCCTCCGCACTCAGGGTCAAGGCCTCCGGCCCTACTGGACCCAGATGGCCGCCTAGCAGCCCTGGCACGGGAGCTCTCCGGTGGGGAGCAGGGCATGCCCGGGGCCTCCACCCAGCAGGCCCTTCACAGTCCCACTTGGCCCGGTTCCACCCTCACACCTGGCCACGGTTCCCACTGCCTCTGCCGCCAGGCCCAGCCTCACTCCCACTCCTGACCACACCCCCGCGCTCTGCACCTGGAAGGCCTTGCCACCCCCTCTGCCTGGCACGCTTCTCCTCGCCCCGCAGACCCTCCCAGCAGTGGGCGGGGCAGCAGGAGCCCTCTGCACGGCACCCTGCGCAACAGGAGCTGGGGCCCCTTCTTCCTCCCACCCGACTGGGCCTCCTCAAGAAGAGGCCAGAGGTTCTCCTAGACGTGGGGGTGGCTACGACAGCCCCTGTGGCCTCGCTCCCTGCCCTTCTCCCCGCCCTCCTGCCCACTCTTTCCAGTGCAACAGGACCGGGTGGCTGGGAGCCTCACCCCGGACCTTCCAGTCTGGAAGGGAGCGCCCAGCCCAGCGCCCTCCACGCTGCCACCTCCCACAGGAACGGGGTGGGGGCTGCCCAGGGACCAGGGGCCCCTCCTCCCACTCGACCCCCAGCCCCATAAACACACTACATCCGTTACATACAAAACAATTTAATTGAAATCCCTGTATAAAAAATATGATCTGCAGACATCTTGCTTTTAAACCGAAAGAACCCCAGTCCCTGATGCCTGCACACCAGGACCACAAACACAGCTACTAAAATAAATTAAAGGCTTGAGACTCTGTCCCCCCACCCCCCCAACTCCCAGAGCCAACAAGCAGACTGTACAAGGTCAATAATTTAAAGCCGCCCCCGAGGGGCAGACCCGAGCTGGCGGCGTCAGACCCCCCTACATGAGCCACCGGCGCAAGCCCGTCCTCCACAGGGGGGGGTCGGGTCAGAGCGGGACCCGCACTTGGCCACCGGCTCCCCGGGGCCTGGAGGAGCAGGACTGCTGAGGACCCTCCACAAATAAATTAAACAATAAATAGACCTCTGCGGGGGTCACACCATAAATAGACGTTCGCGGGCGCCGTGTGGGCGGGGCCCGAACGTTGCATTGCTTGTGCGGACGTGCCCAGACGCACACGGAGGGCAGGCGGGGGCGGACACGAGGGACCCTGTGCCCCGGTGATGTGAGGCCACAGGACACGAGAGTGCTCTTGGTCCAACTTGGTAGGATGAGGAGGGGCTGGGTGCCCACGGGGCCGCCCTCCGGAAGCACAGGACAGGGACAGTGTCGGCGTCAAGCACCCGCCCGAGAAGGGGGGGCGCCTGGCTTCGGCCGAGGTCTTTGGACAGACAGAGCTCGAGAGAACCAAGTCCTGTGAGAGCAGCGTTCGAAAGGCACTCAAAGCGAAGGGAGGGGCCCGGTGCCGAGGGCAAAGGTCACCCGGGGTCAGAGGTCACTGCTTTCCCGAGGAGCGGCCGGCCTAGCGGGAGGGCCTGCAAAGGCTGGGGCAGGCGGCCGGCGGGCTCCCACAGGCCAGGCGCGGGTCGCTCCTCACAAGCTCTCGCTGCTGGAAGTGGTGCTGGCCCCGTCATCCGTGTCCAGGGAGCAAAGACGAAGGTCACAGTTCTCCGAGGTGCCCCCGTCTGCCCCCAGCATCCAGGGGTGGGTGGAGATTTGGTCCAGGGAGGGCCGCTCTGAGGGCCGCAGGGACAGACACCACTGAATGAGCTGCTGGCACTCTGCGAGGGAGGGAGGAGCGAGGATGAGGATGAGGAAGGGGCCAGCTCCTGGGGTCTGTCACCCTTGCCGGCCCGCCCAGGCCCCTCCACACACCTGGGGAGACCCTCCTCCGGAAGAAGAGGCGGCCCCGCAGGATCTCCTCGTCCTGCTCGAAGGGGATGTCCCCGCACACCATGTCATAGAGCAGCACGCCCAGGGACCAGACGGTGGCCGAGCGCCCGTGGTAGCGGTGGTAGCGGATCCACTCCGGAGGGCTGTACACCCGGGTGCCTGGGGAACACGCAGGGTTAGGACCCCAGCACCAAGCGGAGCAGTCAGCCCCGAACGCTCAGTCAGTGGTCCCGGAGGCCTGAGCCCGAAGAGGGAGCCAGCTTCCCATCCCGCTAGTCAGTCATCAGCCTGGAAAAACCCCGCGGGCGTGGCCTCTCCCGCGCCAGGGGGGGAGGAGCCGGTCACATGGGCGCCGGCTCGGGTTTCACAACAAACAGATGTGAGGTGAGGACGGGCGGAGGAGTGGGGGGACTGCAGGGAAAGGCGGAGGGAGGAGGGAGGACGAGTGGGCTGGCGGGCGGGGAGCCCCGGCTTCCCCGCGCTCCGCATTGCGGGGATTTCTGCCCGCGCCCTGGCGCTCGCGCGGCACGCACGCAGTCCCCCCCCCCCCCCCCCCCGCAGGGGAGGTCCACTCCGCGCCGGCTCCACCGGCTCCACCGGCTCCACCCGCACCAGCCGCAGCACCCCCTCCCCGCCGCCCCCTGCGCAGACGCAGGCGCGGCAACCCCGACCCCACAGCCCCCTGGCTCGCCGGAGAGGCAGCCTCGAGCCAGCCCGTCACCCCCACCGCCACTAACGGGCTCGCGTCCCGGCTCATCGCCTACGCGAACGTGCCCCAGGCGGCGCGGGCTCAACAGCCACCAGGCCCCCACTGAGGACGTTAGTCACCGGCCGTTGGCATACCCCCGCGGCCCTGCCCGAGCTCACCGTCGAAATCCGTGTACACTGTGTCCTTGAGCAGCGCGCCCGAGCCGAAGTCGATGAGCTTAAGCTCCCCCGAGCGCAAGTCCACCAGAAGGTTCTCGTCCTTGATGTCGCGGTGCACCACCCCGCAGGAGTGGCAGTGGCGCACAGCGGCCAACACCTGCGCGAAGAAGCGGCGCGCCATGGGCTCGTCCAGGGCGCCGCGCTCCGTGATGAAGTCGAAGAGGTCCTGGGCCGGCTCGGGCCGCTCAAGCACCAGCAAGAAGCCGTCGGGCCGCTCGAACCAGTCCAGCAGGCGGATGACGCCGCGCGCGCCACCCGCTGTGCCCACCTTCCGCAGCAGCACCACTTCCAGGGGCACGGCCGCACCGCCCTGGGGGACATGTCAGTCAGCGCTCACAGCCCGAGGCCCCGACTCCGCCGACAGCCCGCCCTGCCGGTCCCACACTTACGATGCTGCCCCACTCGGTCACCCTCTCCTTAACCACGTGCTTCACGGCCACCTGGGGGAAAGCAACGGGTCAGGCGTGAGCGGCTGGGACGAAGCGCGCGGCAGGCGAGAAACCCGTGTCCTCCCCGCGGCCCGACTCACCGGGAGCCCGTCGGCGATGCGACTGCCCGCGTAGACCGTGCCGAAGCCACCGCTGCCCAGCACGGCGCCCACCTGGTACACCTTCTCAAAACTCTCCTTGTCCGCCTTGGCTGTGGGGACCGCGAGGGCGTGGTTGGTGCGGCCCGAAGCATCCCCAGCCCCTGGTCCCCCAGTCTCCGGTGCCTCTGGTCCCCCGACCCGACTCCCAGCCCCTCGCCTACCCGGCTGCAGTATCTTCACCGGGAGGTGGTCTACGCCGCCCGGCCCGCAGAGGTGCGCCAGGGAGCCAAACTTAGAGAGCAGCATCGCGGGTGGCGGCGGGGCGCGGGCTCTGCACCGCCTGTCGCCGGGCTCGGCTCCCGCGCGGCTGCGGGCGCGGGAGGGCGGCCGCCCCAGGCCGCGCGGAGCCCCGAGCCCCCGACGGCGGCGGGCGCGGATGGGCGAGCGTCGCGGGAGCACTGACCCCTGGAGTGCCGAGACTCGCGCAGATGAGGCTGTCGCGCGGCGAAGTGGCCCCGGTCAAGCACCCGTGGACCTCGTGGACGCGCAGCAGGCAAAGTGGCTCACACGCCCCGGCCGTCTCGCCCCAGACTTTTGGGCCGCGGACACCGGTATCCCTCCGCGGGGGCGGGGCGAGCGAGACCCCGCCCTCCTCTGTCATGTTCCGAGCCGCAGGGATGCCTCCGGGAACCCGCGAAAGGAGCCGCGGCGACTGCGGGGCCAGGCTGGGCGTCATTTCCCGGGGTTGATGAGGTCCAGTGGCCGGGGCCGCGGCGAGCCTCCCGGGACTAACTCGCTATAGTAGAGCTGCGGAGGCACACGGCGTGGCGCGTCTCTCACTGCTCTCGCACACGCTTTGCGCACGCGCAGCCCCTGCGCGGGCGGTGGCCCC